>NC_045440.1:140105212-140169829 GCF_002776525.5 Piliocolobus tephrosceles | reverse complement strand
GATTTTTTTTTTTTTTTTTTTTTTTTTTGTTGTTGTTGTTGAGACGGAGTCTCGCTCTGTCGCCCGAGCTGGAGTGCAGTGGCCGGATCTCAGCTCACTGCAAGCTCCGCCTCCCGGGTTTATGCCATTCTCCTGACTCAGCCTCCAGAGTAGCTGGGACTACAGGCGCCCACCACCTCGCCCGGCTAGTTTTTTGTATTTTTTAGTAGAGACAGGGTTTCACCGTGTTAGCCAGGATGGTCTCGATCTCCTGACCTCGTGATCCGCCCGTCTCGGCCTCCCAAAGTGCTGGGATTACAGGCTTGAGCCACCGCGCCCGGCCCAGATTTTTATTTGAGAAAAAAAAAAAAGAATGGTGCAGATGAATGAAATGTTAAGAGTCACTCTTTAGGCCAAATCAGGGACCAGAGGATGATACATTTTCTGACTATGAAACTGCATAGACACAGGAAAGTTGTCAAAAACTTACGGAGATTTTCCCATCCAAAAACAGGAAGATGTGGGTGCCACTGAGAGCAGGTTCTACAAAGTGATGTTAAAGGTTGTGGAAACTGGGAAATGGGGAGGAGAAGGGACTATCCAGAGACGGACTGCTCAAAGGCAATCGGCTGAGTAAAGCACTGAATTCTTTGTTTCTCTTTTTTTTAAAATTATACTTTAAGTTCTAGGGTACATGTGCGCAACATGCAGGTTTGTTACATATGTATACATGTGCCATGTTGGTGTACTGCACCCATTAACTCATCATTTACATTAGGTATTTCTCTTAATGCTATCCCTCCCCCTTCCCCCCACCCCACAACAGGCCCCAGTGTGTGATGCTCCCCTTCCTGTGTCCAAGTATTCTCATTGTTCAATTCCCACCTATGAGAGAACATGCAATGTCTGGTTTTCCTGCAACAGTTTGCTCAGAATAATGGTTTCCAGCTTCATCAATGTCCCTTCAAAGGACATGAACTCATCCTTTTTTATGGCTGCATAGTATTCCACAGTGTATATGTGCCACATTTTCTTAATCCAGTCTATCATTGATGGACATTTGGGTTGGTTCCAAGTCTTTGCTATTGTGAATAGTGTTGCAGTAAACATATGTGCGCATGTGTCTTTATATCAGCATGACTTATAATCCTTTGGGTATATACCCTGTAATGGGATCACTTACTGCATTCTTTCTTAAGGCTTACAGAGGAGATGTTCACCATCTCAATTGGTTGAGCACAGGCCAAGGGAGAATATCTATGAAGTGTGTGTGGTTGAAGTATGATCGATCCATGTCTTTTTGGTTCATTTGATCATGATAAACCCAAATGTTCGTATACAGTTGCTGAGGCAGTCAGTGGACAGATTTCCTTCTGGTTTTATTTCTGGGAATGTTTTGTGGCTCATCACCCTTTTCTAAAACAAACTAAAATCACAGACTTTTATTACTGTGTTTTTTTGTTTGTTTGTCTCTCTCCTCTATTTGCTTCTTATTTTTATGCCCCTTTTACCTTGTCCACCAATTAAGACGTACATCCGTCCCACAGGGCATAGGAACAAGACATGGTCCCTTTTGTTAAGGAAGTTGGAGTTCGGTGAGAGACCTAACCAGCATGAGGAATGCTACTTGCAAAGCATCAAGGCATAATGACTAATTGTTTAGTCTCTCAAATTAAAGTAACTGGGTGGAATCTCTCTGCTTAGCTGAATGTGTGCATGACCTCAGATTCTTCGCTTGTGTCTCTAGGTCTCAGTCTCCTGTGAGTACCATGGGGAAACACACATTGCAGGGATGGAGGGGGTAATACATGTGTGTTGATTGGAATGACATCCCATTCTAAAACATAGGTCTGCATTCCACTCCCCAGGACCTGTGAATATGTAGCTTTATATTAACAGGCAGAAAAAGCTACTGTTATAGAAAGTACAAGGGGTCTGCACTGACACAGACCTGGGTTTGAGTTCTGAGTCCTTCAGTTTGCTACTAGCATGGCATTTGGCAAGTTACTTAACTACTTGGAGTCTCAGAGCCTCACATAAAAATGAAGGTAAGAATGCAGGTCTTCCTGAGTTGTTGTGTGGATGCACGCTTCTGGAATTACGTATTCACTGGACTCCTTCTCTAGATTCCTAGCTACTTAGGAGCAAGGTCCATTCTGTATGCCTTGTATCTGACACTTTGGGGACTTAACAGAGTACTGTTCAACAAGCAGAAGTATGTGCAAAGTACTATGAAAGCAAAGAGAAGTTAAAGACACCATGCTTCCAGGCTGTGGGAAAGATTCAGTGAGATGGCTTTTGAGCTCCTTTGAAAGGAGATAAATCTATAGGTTTCTACCTCAATTTAGGCAGCCGTAATGGAAACAGCTCACACTTACCGAACATCTACTATGTCCTCTTTGTTAATACATTATTTTTATCCCTCAAAATCTTTACACGTCCAATGCTCATTTACATGAAAAGGAAGTGATGCTCAGAGAGAACAAATAACATAGTCAACTCACACAACTTGTAAGAAGTAGCGTCGAAATTCTAAGTTGGCCGTGTCTCATTCCAAGGAATCATACCCAGCTTGCTCTGACAAGATCCCTTGGGGTGGAGATGAGATAGAAAAGTAAGTGGTAGTGCTGATTTGTGACGAGTCTATTGTGAGGCACCCTCCTTCTCCAAATGTTGATGAAGTTATTAACCAGGCAGAAAGGCTGGCTGGATGTGTTCTCAGGTTCTGCAAATTTCTAGAAAACCTTCCCTGCTCCCTCCACAGTCATTTTCAACCTCCCCTGCCAGTCTCTGGGTTGTGCTGTTGGCGACCCTGAGGAGGAATTTCACAATGTTTTCAGGCCCCAGATGCTGCTCTGTTCTGAACACAGTACTAAGAAGGACATCCCAGATCCCAAAGATGCTCTCCCTATTCTCTCATCTTTCCTGAGATTTCAAAGTGCCAAGCAGACATGAGGAAACACATATCCAAAAGAGTCCCATTTGGTAAACTGCTAAGAGGTTTCTTGGTTTGCAATCAAGATAGCACCTTGAAAAGAGCTGTGTCTGGGTGGAACTGCCCTGCTTCTTGCTACTAGAGGGAAATCTAACCACAGGGTTATCTTTGCTATCTATCATGTCTGTTTTTCCTCACACAAGGACATGACTTTTATGGTTCTGCAAAAAATAGTCCTGCAAGTGATATCTTTTGTAAGAAACACATTGGTTCTAGGACAAAAAGTTTTTTCTGTTGATTAATTAGTGTATATTTTCAAAGTTGTTTGCATCTTCTCTAAACCCATTTTTTTCCAAAGGGGAAAGACAAAAACAAAACAAACAAACAAACAAACAAAAATCCAGAGAATGAAGTGGATCCACCCAGATCATCACAGACACCACAGTATTGACCAGAAAGGGCAATAACGAAAGGCGGAGAGAAAAACAGGTCATCATGCTGTTCCTGCAGAGTAAAATGATAAACAACGGCTAGACAAGGGTCATGAAAAATGTGAGAAACCCCAAAAGTATATGCAATGCTTACTTTATATGCTTTCTTTAAGGTGCATGGACCCATAATTTATATCATATTCTCAACTGGATCCATGACTTCAAAATGGCAAAGAAGCACTTCTCTAACTGAAAACTCAAATCATTTTCAACCACAATATTATTCTTCTGTGCATTATTTTTCACATTATGTTTCAGATGCTCTGCAAGGGGCAGAATCCAACTTATTTTCTTTAATCCAAATAACAACAGAAATACTAGTTGACATATATTGGGTGTTTATTTTGTTTCAGGAACCATAATAGCACTTAAATACTTAATCTCATTTAATCTCAGAAACACATTGAATCAGAAACTATTTTACAGATGAGGAGTCTCAAATGCGAAGTGACTTTCTGAGTTTATGATTCCAAGGAGTGGTGGAGCCCAGGTTAGAACCAGCTTAACTTCAGGAGATGTACTTTCCATTACAGTGTGTTACCGCGATTATTTCCATACTTATACTTTTTCAATGATTTCTATGCATTGTTTCATTTTATCATCACAAGAAGCTCATGTAGTAGCTACTGATTATGTTATTTTCACTTTACTGTGGAGGAAACTGACTCAAGGACCTCTCTTCTGAAAGTGTTTTGACATAAACACTTATAAGTGGCAGAGTCCATTGTAGATCCACATTGCAGTTCCTTCCTCTTCCTATAAAATTTGTTTTCCCTCTAACCTGAAGTCTGATTAGGTCATGAGAATTGATCTGGCTCAGACCATGTGTGCACAAGTGACAGGTAGAGCCTTGACCATCCATTGTGGACTTTGCCACAGTCTTTTCCTCTGTCATCACCTTGCAGAACACGGCATCTACACCATGAGCCTTAGTCCCGGAGTAAGCCCAATAACAGAGTGGAACACAGGTCACAGTTGACTATAGTGAACACACACATAGTGTGAGTAAGAAAGAGAATTTTGGTGTTTTAAGTTCCTAAGATTTTAGCTTGTTAGTGTCCTTAGTATAACTTGGTCTATCACTAGGTTTAGATGACTCGAAGTCCATGTAATCAGCCATCTGATGGGTATTATCCTAAGTTTTTTTCTTTTTTTGAGACGGAGTCTCGCTCTGTCGCCCGGGCTGGAGTGCAGTGGCCGGAATTCAGCTCACTGCAAGCTCTGCCTCCCGGGTTCACGCCATTCTCCTGCCTCAGCCTCCGGAGTAACTGGGACTACAGGCGCCCGCCACCTCGCCTGGCTAGCTTTTTGTATTTTTTAGTAGAGACGGGGTTTCACCGTGTTAGCCAGGATGCTGTCGATCTCCTGACCTCGTGATCCGCCCGTCTCGGCCTCCCAAAGTGCTGGGATTACAGGCTTGAGTCACCGCGCCCGGCCTATCCTAAGTTTAAATATGAACTCTGTTGATCCTGTAGGACAGGATGAGTGTAAAGAAAGCTAATACTGTCTAGCTCATCTCCACAAATGGTCAGGAGATTTAGCTCAGCTTCCTGTCCTCCTCTCACCATAGGCCTAGTGAGATGAACTTTTCAAACAAAGAAGACCAGGAGTGGGGTGTGGGACGTGGATGAGGCTGAGATGTACCCTCTTCCCCACCATGCACTCTATGATGAAGGACCGGGATGGGTCCTATGATTGGGCAAGGAGTCCCACATCAAGGCACTCTGATTAATCAGGAAGTTGAGTAGCTGGAAGAGCATCGCAGACTGTCTGATTTTCAGAGGAACTCATCAAGATAGCCAGGGTTTGGGCTACAGAGCCAGGATGGGGCAAGAAGTCCTTGATGCCTCCCCATCATGGACCCAAAGAAGCATATTTGTCTTTGCAATCAGGAAGTACCTGCAAAGAAAAGATGTGAGCAGATTGTGATTATGTTACACACACTCTCTCTCACACACATACATATACTCATGCATAGACACACACACCCACATTAACAAACACACACACTCACATACACCATACTCATACACTGATGCATACACACACACAAGCATGCACTCCCTCGCCCACACATGCATACAAATGATGAACTGTCCCTCATTTTCATACACTATTTTGCCATTACAGTTTGATTTTAAGAATAATAAATTTTACTGCATAGGGTTGTTGGGAAAAATACATCTATTAGTGAGGTATCAAAAACAAGACGTGACATTTCATGGTTGCTCAATGAATGTATGGCCTGTCTTATATTCTGATTTTCTTTACCAGTAGTGACATTGATGTTGGGAATTATTTCCAGGCATTATTTACTGAAGAGTAGGAAAATAGCTGTCTATTGTCTGTCTAATAACCTTCACGTGAGGACCTAGAAGCCACTTTCCAACCTTACCAGCAAAAGACTAAATATATCTCTAAGACATCAGATTAACCCGGAAGAAGAAAAATATTTGAACTGCTAACGTGTTTTTACTTCCTGAGTCTCTGTGGTTTTTCTATTCTCAAGTGTTCTCTGGGAGGTTACCAAGTGATCAGATGTGGAGAAGAATTAACATTCCTCAGTACTATGATAAAATACTGGGTTTCTAACCAACTCCAATATTATCTCAATACATGTGTGAATTCACTGAAAATTTGGTATAATTCATAACTAATAAACTTTAAAAAGTCTAAAAAATATTTTTGAAAAAAATTGGAAAGAGTTCATTCTGTCACCGCTGCTTGTAATGCCCTTCCTCTCTGTCTCTTCTTTTATCTACCTGGAAAACATATGTGCTTCATTTTCTTTGATTAGCATCCATTTCATTCAACATTAATTGAGTAATTTAATTCAAAATACATCTATTAAACACACTCTATGTGGTAGGCGATGAAAATAACAGTGTGACGAAGGCAGCTAAGCTTTCTGTCTGCAGGTGCTTCAGATGTGAAGGAAGACTATTAAACACGATGGAAAGGAAGCAAGATGATGTCATGGCAGGCGTTAGTGGAAGCCCTGGGAACCTGTTGCCAGCCAGGCACCAAACTGAGGCCAGGATAGGTAGATCAGGAATGTTCTTCACACCAGACAAGGTGCCATTCACGTAGATGTGATGGAAACCGTCTTTCCTGGAAAGGATAAAGTGAGATGCCCTTGTTCTATGTACAAATAACTAACAACTACATACCTACACCTTGCTAGTTTTGGGATACAAAATAGAGGACACGTGAGCGTCCCTCTAATTCTAGAGCTTAAGTAATAGTGAGAAACAAAATCCTAAATAAAGTAGATATCACAAGGCAAGTTAAGGCTTGTAACTAAAATAATAGTATAATTAAAATCAAAATGGAGACACTTCTAAGAGAAAAAAGGCAGTGCTTTGTTTTGCCAGTTTCCCTCAAAGTGTCCCAGGGAAACCTAGATAGATGCTCACCCTCGTATTGGTGAACTGTGAGGGTATTAAGAAGAGGGCGTCGGCCAGGTGCAGTGGTTCACACCTGTAATCCCAGCACTTTGGGAGGCCTAGGTGGGCAGATCATGAGGTCTGGAGATTGAGATCATCCTGGTTAACATGGTGAAACTCCGTCTCTACTAAAAAACAAAACAAAACAAAACATAGCTGGATGTGGTGGCTCTTGCCTGTAGTCCCAGCTACTCGGGAGGCTAAGGGAGGAGAATCACTTGAATCCATGAGGTGGAGGTTGCAGTGAGCCGAGATGGTACCACTGCACTCCAGCCTGGGCTACAGAGCAAGACTCTGTCTAAAAACAAAGAAAGAGAAGAAGAGGGTGTCAATAAGAGAATAGCTAAGGAAGTGTAAGTTAGCAGAGTAAACATGGGCCAGGTAAGCCTCCACCTCCAATTGTGGGCTTTCTCATCCTTGGTAATAGAGTATGTCACCTGCGGACGAGACGAGGAACAGAGTCCTGCTAAAGGCCCTGTGTGCTTGCCAGCTTGACTGCAGTGAGTGAAGAAATGCAAGCACTGTAAGGAGTGCTGCAGATGCCCGAACTTCTGATACATCTTAGCCCAATGATGAAGACCCATTTTGCCCTTAAAAATATTTCTAGTTGTGGTAGGGGGATAAGTTAAAGGGAGCCAACCAGGAAGAAGAATCCACCAGAGAGGGCTGCAGTATCCTAGCATGGAGGCAGAGGTGGCCAGAAGGAGCGGAGGTGCGGGGTGTTCAGGAGGTAGACTCACTAAGATTTAGTAATCAAGTGAGAGGGACTGAGAAAGGGAGGGGGTGGAAATGCAGTTTACTGAGAAAGGTAACCTAAGGGAAGGAGAGCACTGATGAGTTCAAGTGGCTGGATTTTAGGTGTCCCGGAAACATCCAAGTAGAGGCATTAATAAGTAAGCAGTATAGATGTCAGGAAAGGATTTTAATTACAGACAGTGCTTAGGATTCATTGTTAACTTGAATGGTAACTAACATGAATGAATGAAAGAATTCCTCCTATTGTCAAAGGAGATAAGTAAGACCATCAGAAATACCAACATTTCAGAGGGGGAAAAAAATCCAGGATCCCAGGAAATTTCTGAGAAGGAATATGTAAGAAGAAGAGGAAAAGAGGAAAATCCAGAATAAAATTGTACCCCTCTTCCCCCTCCCTCACACAAACAGAAAGACGTACATGGAAAGAAAATGATTCTGAAAAAAAAGGAGTAATAGTAATCACTTGTTAGAATCAAAAACTGGATGTGGACCAAACATTACAACTATGTTCAATAAAAATAAACACATCAGTGATCTAGGAGAAGACCGTTTTTTATTTACTTCTATTTATTTCCTTTCTCCATATATATATATTCACTACAAGAAAATTCCTTCAGGACAGAAGGTCTGTGGTGTTCCTCGATGTATCCAGGACTGACTCCAATGCCCAGCTCATAGTGGCTGCTCAAGAAGCATTTGCTTTTGAATGTGTGGAAAGTAAGAAAGAAAAATCAATCCAGTAATCCAACTACTGGCCATCTACCCAATGAAAGTAAATTATTTTATCAAAAAGGTACCTGCACCTGGCCTGGTGTGGTGGCTCACCCTTGTAATTCTAGCACTTTGGGAGGCGGAGGTGAGTGGATCACCTGAGGTCAGGAATTCAAGACCAGCCTGGCCAACATGGTGAAACCCTATCTCTACTAAAAATACAAAAATTAGCAGGGCGTAGCTGTGCATGTCTTTAATCCCAGCTACCTGGGAGGCTGAGGCAGGAGAATCCCTAGAACCCAGGAGGCAGAGGCTGCAGTGAACCGAGATCACACCACTGCACTCCAGCCTGGGTGACAGAGCAAGACTCTGTCAAAAACAAAAAGATACCTGCACCTGTATGTCATCACAGCACTGTTCACAATAGCAAAGATATGGAGTCAATCTTAACATCCACCAATCGATGAATGGATAAGGAAAATGTGATACATACATACACACACACACACACACACACACACACACATACACACACACAGTGGAATACTGTTCAACCATAGAAAAAAAATACAATCACGTATTTTGCAGCAACATGGATGGAACTGGAAGCCATTATCTTAAATTCAACAACTCAGACATAGAAAAGCGAATACCACGTGCCCTTACTTATATATGAGAACTAAATAATGTGTACAGACTGGGGGCGGTGGGTCACGTCTGTAATCCCAGCACTTTGGGAAGATGAGGTGGGTGGATCAACTGATGTCGGGAGTTTGAGACCAGCCTGACCAATATGGTGAAACCCTGTCTCCACTAAATACCCAAAAATTAGCCAGGTGTGGTGGCATGCACCTGTAGTCCTAGCTACTCAGGAGGCTGAGATAGGAGAATTGCTTAAACCCAGAGGCAGAGGTTGCAGTGAGCTGGAGCCAAGATCGCGCCACTGCATTTCAGCCTGGGAGAGAGAGTGAAACTCTGTGTCAAAAAATTAAAATAAAATAAATAAAAACAAAAAATAAATGTGTACAGATGGACATAGTGTGGAATGATAGACAATGTAGGTTTGAAAGTTTGGGGGATTTCAGGGGTGGTATTGATTAGAAATTACTTAATAGGTACAATGTATGTTATTCTGGTGATAGGTACACTAAAAGTCCTGACTTCACCACTACCCAATATATCTGTCTAACAAAATTACATTTGTACCTCATAAATTTTTGCAAATAAAATTTTTTGAAAGGAAAATACACTCATGAAAAATGTTTGCCTAGAAGTCTTGATTTCCAGTGCAGAGGCAGCCTGAATATGGGGTTGTCTCAATTAATTTTAAGTCAAAATGAATTTTGAATAAGTTCAGGGTGAGCTGAAAATAGCACGTTCTAAGTAAAGAACTTTCCAACTAGCCTTGCTTTGATGAGTTGGGAAAGAAATTGAACAAGATGAAGCATTTTCAACTCTTAGCCAGAATATGCCAAACTCCATCTCTCTAAAGCAGATCTTAATCACAGTCAAATTTCTCCTCAAAGTACATTAAGGTTATATAAGCCTCCGGGCTTCATTCAAGTGAGCTAGAGCTAACTCTTTCTGTCTCTTCCTCAATTATTGTCATTGTTGAGTTATTAAGGCAACAAATTGCATTTAAGTATGTTCTTGACAAGGTCTCTCCTCCCCTGTAGCTAGAAGGATTCCCATAACATACAAGTGAGCCCTAACCTAAGGTCATGGGGATGATTTGGGAAAAGCATTTCTGCCCCAACAGAGTGATATGGCCCTGATGCCTTTCTCTTTGTCTTCTGCCTTGTTATTTCTGAGGCATAATATGAGATTTTGGAAGTTCAGGAGAATCACAGGGCGGTTAAAATCATTAATCTGTGGCTAACAAATCAGGATTAGCTTTTCTCCAGTTTTCTTATTGTATGAAGAATGTAAACCCTGATCTGTTTAGCCTGTTCCTGGTTTCTGGCCCCTTGCTGCTAAAATCATTCCTAACACACTTTCCAACTTGAGCCAACATTCTCTCCTTTCCACGCTCCTTGGAACCTTCCAAATATTTCAAGATTCAGTTCAAATACCACTTGATTCATCAAACATTTCCTTATGACTTAAGCTGACGTTAATCTCTCCCTATTCTGTTTTGCCATACCCTTCTATGTATTTAACTTCTGAATGTCTGTATAAATGTATACACAATTATTTACATGCATGTTTTTTGAGAGTAGAAGTATGATATTCTTTTTGATATCTTTTCTAGTAGGGGTCTGCAAATATTTTGTATAAAGGGCCAGATAGTGGTGTTTTAGGTTTGTAGGTTATACAGTTTCTGTTGCAGCTACTCAATTTTTCCACTGTAGCCTGAAAGCAATCATAGACAATATGTAAATAGAATGGCAAAGACACGCCCCTGTAAACTTTATTTACAAAACAGATGTTAGACCTGATTTAACCTTTGGACATAATCTGCCAACCTCTGTAACAGAGATCTATAATATACTCTGGAATATTCTGAAAGCAATATTGATTGGATAAAATGTACAAACAGACAATAATAGACAATCCCTTTCCTCTGCTGTCAACAAGTGTATGTCACACACTAATCTTTGAGTAAGTAAACATCAGCCAAGGGAGGCGGTAATGTGCCTCATAGTATTTCCCCAAATGTAGAACAGGAGATGTTTCCAGTCCACAAGATGTATTTAGGTGGTAAGAAACTCGCTGTTTAATAGCATAATTTACATAGGTTAAATGAAAGTCTCAGTTCAGGGTTAATCTCTTTTTATCTCTAAGTGATCTTCCCATTCGGAAAGAAAGAATCACCTACCAGACAGACAAACAGAAAATAGAGCAAGTCCTTAAGAAAAGCATATTTGGCTGGGCGCGGTGGCTCAAGCCTGTAATCCCAGCACTTTGGGAGGCCGAGATGGGCGGATCACAAGGTCAGGAGATCGAGACCATCCTGGCTAACAGGGTGAAACCCCGTCTCTACTGAAAAACACAAAAAACTAGCCCGGCGAGGTGGCGGGCGCCTGTAGTCCCAGCTACTCAGGAGGCTGAGGCAGGAGAATGGCGTAAACCCGGGAAGTGGAGCTTGCATTGAGCTGAGATCCGGCCACTGCACTCCAGCCTGGGCGACAGAGCGAGACTCCCTCTCAAAAAAAAAAAAAAAAAAAAAAAAAAAAAAAAAAGAAAAGAAAAGCATATTCAAATTCATACTGTTTCGTATCTGTATTTAAATGTACATTATCATAAATATCAACCCATATCTATATAGTTTTTAGGAAGTATTTATTTAACTCAAGGTAATTAATGGATTTATGAAAAAACAAATAAGTAGCAGGCAGATAAAGTAAAACATTCATGAGGGGACATGTGAATAATTGAAGACAGGGAAATATGGATTAAGTTTAGTTTGATTACACTGCAATAAAAATAACTCACTTCAAATCATGGACTTACCATCAATAAGCTCTATGACTCTAGAAAAATTTTATAACTTACCTAAGGCTAAATTTCCTCATTTATGGGGGAAAAAAAATCATTGAGAGGGTCAGCTTATCTAATGAAAGTAAAACTCCCTTATAAACCATTATACAAATTTCACTTATTAATGACAAACCTAGCTTTTTCTGAATCAAAGAAGCTTTCAGCAGATTTTTCTCAATTATTAATATTACTTTGCAGTCGTGCCTGAGACAAAAGCAATCAAGCATTTTTTATTAAACATGAAGATATCAATATTCTGCTTGAGAGTCAACATACAGGCATACTTGAGTACCTACTAGTTTAAAGAAAAATGTAGGCATGAACACCTTATTTGGGTCATAAAATTGGTTATTTAACAAATAACCACATTCTAATGTGTAACATGTTTATCACAATTTAGTGGTGGCATGTCGACAATTGCCTCCTTTTACAAAATTTACTATTCAGTTTTATTCCAGCTGTATAATATTAGCAATAAATCCACAAGTAATATTGTGACTTTTCTTCAGTTGATTAAACTGAAATCATGGATACAAATTAAATGTTGGGGATTGTATTTATTGCTGATCTATAATACATAGTTTATGTAGAATACATTTAAAATGGCCAGTGTTCAGAGTATTCAGAAAGAAGTAAATCCACAACATATTCCAGAATATTTTTTGTTTAAACTTTAGATGGTATATCTTTGAAATATCACCTAATGTAAATAAAAAGCTTTACAAGCTAAATGACCTCCATAAGAACAGGAAAATTGTTATATTAATGGTTCCTAGTGCATAGGAGGAATTCAATAACTGGTAAAAAACTTGCATTCATTTTCCATGCTGCTGTAAGAAAGTATCACAAACTTAGAGACTTAAAGGAACATACATCTATTATGTGAAAATCAGACGTTCAAAACGGTGTCACTCGACTAAAATCACGGTGTCAGCACAATAGCATCCTTTCTGGAGGGTTTGTACGAAAGTTCCTTTCTTCCCTTCCCAGCTTCTAGAGGCCATCTGTATTTCTTGGCTGTGGTCCCTTCCATCTTCAAACCAGCAGCATAATTATTTGAATCTTGGGCCTCTACTTCCACTGCCATATATCTTTCTTTCATTTTAATCTATCTGCCTCACTCTTATAAGGACTTTTGTAAAGACATTGTGTCTACTCTGGTTATTCAAGGTAATATTCCCACTTAAAGGTCTTTATATTTTTTGACTTGAAAGCTACCATCTTTACAGAATTCAGGAATTAATGTATGAACACCTGAAAGTCATTATTCTGTCTACCCACAGGTCTTCAAGATCAAAGTTTTAGTTATTCAAGCCTATTATTTCAAGTCACTACTACTTTTTCTAGATTAGGAGAGCTATATAGACATTAAATACTGGTCCTATCAAAAAATATCAGCATCTAATAATACTAGTTAGTCTTTCAAGAACATTAAATTGAGGACTTTTCATGTATTATTTCAGTTAAGTCAAAAAGTTGAAAATATGCCAGATGGAATTACTGATATATAGAAATCAGAGATGTATGAATATATTCTCAATAGATGCAGAAAAAGCATTCAATAAAATTCAATATTCTTTAATGATAAAAATTCTCAACAAAGTAGGTGTAGAAGGAACATACTTCAAGTTAATAAAAGCTACCTGTGGCAAACACACAGCCAGCATTATACTGAACAGAGAAAAGTTGAAAGCATTCCCCATAAGAACTGGAATAAGACAAAGATGCCCACTTTCACTACTTCTATTCAACATACTCCTGTAAGTGTTAGCCAGAGCAATCAGGCAAGAGAAAGGAATCAAGGGTATCCAAATGGAAAAATGGAAAATCTAATTACCTCTGTTTGCCAGTGTTATAATCTTCTACCTAGAAAGCCCTAAAGACTCCTCAAAGAATCCTAGATTGATAAATGTGTTCAGTAGAGTCTCAGTTTACAAAATAAATGTACAAAAATCAGTAGCACTGCAATATATCAACAACAACTACACTGAGAATTAAAACAGGAATACAATACCTGCACAACAAACAAACAAAAACACAGGCATAGCAATAAACTTAACCAATGAGTTGAAAGATCTCTACAAGGTGAACTACAAAAACACTGCTAAAAGTAAACATAGATGACACAAACAAATGGAAATACAGCCCATGTTCATGGATAGGAAGAATCAATATCATGAAAAGGACCATACTGTCCAAAGAAATATACAGATTCAATGCAACTCCTATAAAAATATCCATGTAATTCCCCACAGAGTTAGAAAAAGATAGTCCTAAAGTTAATGTGGAACAAAAAATAAGCCTAAATAGTCAAACCAATTCCAAGCAAAAGGAACAAATCTGGAGGCAACACATTACCCAATTTAAAATTATACTATCAGGTTATAGTAACTAAAGGAGCATGGTGCTACTGGTATAAAAGTAGATACACAGACCAATGGAACAGAAGAGAGAACCCAGAAATAAAGCCAAATACTTACAACCAGTTGATTTTTGACGAAATATACAAAAACAAAAACTGGAGAAGGGGTATCTTATACAATAAATGGTGCTGGGAAAATTGGATAGCCACATGTGTTACTGGATTTTGATCTCTCACCATATACAAAAATTAACTCAAGATGGATTAAAAACTTAAATCTAAGACCTGAATCCTTCCAATTATAGAAGGAAACCTAGGAAAAAACCCTTCTGGACACCAGCCTATGCAAAGAATTTATGAGAGACCCCAAAATCAAATGCAACAAATACAAAAATAAATAAATTGGACTAAATAAAATTAAAAAAAAAAAACCTACTGCATGGCAAAAGAAATAACAATCACTTTTAAAAGGCAACTTAAAGAATGGGAGGGAATGTTTACAAAACATGAATCTGATAAAGAACTTGTATCAGTAATCTGCAAGGAACTCAAGTCAGAATAAAAAGCAAATAATGTCACTTAAAAGTAGGCAAATGATATGAATAGGCATTTCTCAAAATAAAGTATATAAATATGCAATAAACATATGAAAAAATGCTTAACATCACTAACCATCAGGGAACTTAAAATTTAAACCACAGTGAGATACCACTTTATTCCAACCAGAATGGCCACTATTGAAAATGAAAAAAAAAAAAAGAATGTTGGTGCAGATGTGGTGAAAAGGAAATGCTTATATACTGCTGTTGCAAATAGTACAACATCTATGGAAAACAATGTGGAGATTTCTTTTTTTTTTTTTTTTTTTTTTTTAAATAACTAAAAGTAGATCTACCATTCAATCTAGCAATCCCACCACTACTGGGCATCTACAAAAAAGAAAACATTTTATCAAAAAGACACTTGCATGAATATGTTTATCACAGCATAATTCACAATCGCAAAGACATTGAATCAACCTTAGTCCCCACCAAGGGATGAGTGGCTAAAGAAAATGTGATACACACACACAAACACACACACGTGCGCACGCGCGCGCACACACACACACACTGCGGAATATAACTCAGCCATAAAAAGATGAAATAATGTCTTTCGCAGCCACTTAGATGGAATTAGAGGACATTATTCTTATTGAAGTAACTCAGCAATGAAAAACCAAACACTGCATGTTCTCACTTATAAATAGAAGCTAAGCTATGAGTAAGCAAAGGCAGACGGAGTGGTATAATAGACACTGAAGACCCAAAAGGGGTAATGTGAGAGAGGGATCAAGGATGAAAAACTACCTTCTAGGGTACAATATATACTGCTTGGGTGAAGGGTGCACTAAAATGTCAGACTTCACCACTATACAATTCATCTATGTAACCAAAAACCACTTGTATCCCAAAAGCCATTGAAATAAAATAAAATTTAAGAAAAATTACAGCTGTATAGGTATACTATACTTCACTCAGGGAAAAAAAATCCTAATTCAAATATAAAGTACTGCTAAATATCAGTTATGGAGAGAACTTCAAATTATTGGCAGGAAGAGTTTGAAATTAGCATTATCTTTTTATTTAAAGTTAATTCATTCTAGAGGCCAGGTGTGATGGCTCATGCCTGTAAACCCAACCTTATGGGAGGCCAAGGCAGGTGGATTGCTTGAATCTAGAAGTTAAAGACCAGCCTGGTCAATATGGTGAAATTCTTTCTCTACAAAAAAAAAATACAAAAATTAGCTGGGCATGGTGGTTCACACCTGCAGTCCCAGCTACTTAGGAGGCTGAGGCAGGAGGATTGTTTGAACTCAAGAGGTGGAGATTGTGGTGGGTTGTGATCATGCCACTGCACTCCAGCCTGGACAACAGAGCAAGACCCGGTCTCTAAAAAATAAAAATTACATTAGTTAATTAATTCTTTTCATGGGCCAATAATAAATTATGCTTTAATGACAGAGTTCCCAATGAGCCTTGTTTACACCGCTAATTTTAAATTATACTTATTTATTTATATTGCAAGATGAAAACTTATCCTAAGTCTGTAAAAATGGTACAAATCTTGTATCTGTTTTCCAAACTACAGGTAGTTTTTTACAATCAATAATCATTTGTTTTGTGAAGCATCTTGAGAGTTAAGCCTAGCATATACTGTTATTCCATTTCATTTTTGGTTAGCGCAAAAGAAATTGCACTTTTTGTTCTTAAAGATAATGGCAAAAACTGCAGTTACTTTTGCACCAACCTAATAGAAGAGTAGCTAAAGTCCAGAGGACTTTAAAGAGCTTTCAAAGTTGTACAGGTGATAAAGACTGAAGATCTCCTCACTCTTTGTTAATTCCAATCCCTATCAATCAGCTATGAACATAAGATATTATACTACCTACGTTGGGGTCAGGCGCCGTGGCTCACGCCTGTAATCTTAGCACTTTGAGAGGCTAAGGCGGGTGGATCTGGAGGTCAGGAGATCAAGACTATCCTGGCCAAGATAGTGAAACCCCATCTCTACTAAAATACAAAAAATTAGCTCAGTGTGGTGGCACGCACCTGTAGTCCCAGCTACTCAGGAGGCTGAGGCAGGGGAATCACTTGAACCCGGGAGGCAGAGGTTGCAGTGAGCTGAGATTGCACCACTGCTCTCCAGCCTGGCGAGAGAGTGAGACTCTGTCTTTATTTCATATAGCATACCGACTCTTTAAGGCTTTTGACTACGTGATGGTTAATATTGACAGCCAGCAAGGCAATGGGAACACCAGTCCTGTAACTTCAAGGATATACATTTTTTCAACAGTAAAATAAGTTTGGAAAGAAAAACTTTCCTCAGAGGCTCCATACAAGAATGGTTGATTTGCTGAAATGGGATCCCACACAACATCTCTTCAGAATGAGAGACACTTTCCATGACAGACCAGTTTTTGTAATGGTTGGGGGCAACTGAATCTTAGCACCATGTGTGACAGTAACCACATGACCCAGGATCCACTTGTGCTACCATAAACCACATCACCTAGAGCAGCTACACGATAGATGTTGCAATGGTCAGTGGAAGGATCAGCTAAGGTCCTGACTCAGAGACAACACCCTGTGGGTTTGGAGTGCTTTCCTCCAGGATTCAGTAAGGTTGTCCTCCTTATCTACCATTTTGCCTTCTGTGGTTTCAGTTGTCTGCCGTTAACCATCGTCTGAAAATATCAAACGGAATATTCTACAACAGCATGCAATTGATAAGTTTTAAATGGCAGGCCATTCTGAGTAGTGTGATGACATTTCATATGGTCCTGCTTTGACCTGCCCTGGCATGAATCATCCCTTTGTGCAGCCTAACTATGTGGTCACCTGTTAGTCATGTAGTAGCCTGCTGGGTTATCAGATCAACCATCCCAGTATTGCAGTGCCCATGTAAAAGTAATCCTTATTTTACTTAATAATGGCCCTGAAATGGAAGAATAGTGATGTTGGTAATTAGGAAATGCTGAAGAGAGGCCATAAAAATGATTTTTCTAAGTGAAAAGGTGAAAGTTTTCTAGTTAATAAGGAAAGAAAAAGTATTGTATGCTGAGAGTGCTAAGATCTAAGGTAAGAACACATCTTCTATCGGTAAAATTGTGAAGAGGAAAAAAAAATTGTGCTAGTTTTGCTGTCACACATCAAACCCCAAAAGTTATAGCTAGTGTGTGATAAATGCTTAGTTAAAAAGAAAAGTTCGTGAATAGAAGACATGAGTAGAAACATGTTCTGATTGGCGGCAAATGGCTTCATACTATGCTCAGTTTCAGGCATCCACTGCAGGTCTTGTAGCATAGCCCTCATGTATATGCACAGAATCAACAGGCAATAGATGGTCCTCTATACCAAAGGTTAGGATTAAAGGGTCTGGGAACTGAGATGCGAGAGATAATTTGATCATTGCTGTAGTGACCCACTTTGGGAATTTGTACTTTGTGTACCCTCAGCTTGAGGCTCCATCCCACAGAATCAACTGGATTTTCACCAGATGATGTAGAATCATTACTACATGATTCTACTGACAGTAATGATTCTACTGACTAACACAACAACTACACATGGCCATTTTCTAGTTTCTTATGTTGTTAGAAGCAATTGAATCTCAGTACCATATGTCACAGAAAGAAGTAAGACTAAAACTCAAATGACTAATCAAGGAAGGTTTTAGTTGTTAGTTCTTCCATGCCCTATAAATGCAAAATTGCAACAGAATCTGAAAGTGCACATTTATTAATGCCTTGTGGGGCAATCTTTGGATCAATGGGAACAGAATTATGTGGAATCTGGTACATAAATGTTTCCTTCTGTTGTCCAGAGGGGCATACAATTTTGAGGTGTTTGGTACATGGCTCCTCACTGGGTCCCAGCAAGACTGAGCTCTAATTGAATACCAAGAAAGAAGTGGAAATTCTATCCAACCCATGCAGTTCAGGCATTTCCCACATAGAAAGAAGAACAAAATATTATTACACAATTGTCTCCTAACACGCACTGAACAGGAAATTTCAATTAGGCAGCAGTGCTCAGTAGTCTAAAGATAAAAATATAATTTAATATGGAATACCATCTAAACGCCATCCCTGGGATATCTGGGGTTGTGTTCTTTGAGAGATGACTTCCAAATCTCATTTATACACTTTCTTTGTGTTCATTGCATTTTATTTAATTAAGTGTTCTAATCTTTTGTCTGGAAGATCTTCTGCTGTGTCATATGATAGGCACAAATATCCTTCCACTCAGTATGCTATATGAAATAAAGACAGAAGTTAGGGGAAAAAACTGAGGCATATCAAAGATTGCCATTAAACCACCAGAAGCTAGGAGAGACGTATGGAAGAGATTCTCCCCCAAGCCTTCAGAAGGAACCAGTCCTACTTACACCTTCATTTTGAACTTTCAGCCTGCAGGATTGTGAGACAATACATTTATGTAGTTTTAACAATCCAGTTTCTAGTACTTTTAATGGCAGCCCTAGCAAACTAATATAGTGACTGTCTTTATTCGGCCACCATACACTGCCTGGTCGCAGAATAGTTGCCTTGCTATATCACAGAAAATATACCCATGGGCTCCCAAGGTACTTTAAAGCCTCATCCTCTTACTTCTTCAGGCTCAAAGTGGAAGTCAGGGTTGCCATGTACATTAAATTTATGTTGGAGGAGTGTAGTTTTTCTTAAACTTGAAACCTGTGGATTAAAGAGATGTTATTTCTCCCCACACCACCCAACACGTGCAGTATTCAGTGAGGAGAGGGGTACAGGGAAACTGCAATACACAGTTCTCCTCAAATAAAGGAGTAAAGAAGTCATGAAATGGTCAATGAGCCATACCAATTCTGAAACCACATTGTCATGTTATTCTACTGCTTGATTAGGAAATAACATCCTGCAACTACTGCCTATACCTTCTGGGTTATGGACTTCACTCCCCAAATCATCTTTTCTTTTCATAAGATTTATCTTTTACTTGCAGTTAAGTAATCTTAGCCAGCTTCTTGCCCATAATTATAAATCCAAAGGCATATATACATATATGTGTGTTTATATAATAGTATATCATATTTTTAAAATATATTTATAACTATACATGTATATATGTGCATACATACGTGTATATATACATGTATATATATACGTGCATATATATGTGTGTATGTATGTATACACGTATGTATGTATACACACACATTTTGGGCATTTATCATTCTGTTAATGTAAGCTGGTGTAATTCCTTTAACAATTTTACAGCAATCTTATGTTATCAATACTCTACTTTATTAACCACAGACATATTTGTATTCCAAGACCTCGAACCATTGTAAAGCTACTATGAGATCACACTTAGCATGCTTAGAGTTTCTACGGTTTGAATGAGTTTACAGGTCATGACTATACCATCTTTATGGGTTATTTTGTTTAATTAAGAGCATCTATGAAGTAACTCTAAACTTTTCCCAGGTCTCATCAAGATCTTACAGAACATCTTTGATTTGAATTTTCCTGTGAAGCCACAGGTCAAATCAGTGGCAACACTCTGCATTTGTTTTCCTTCTTTGGGGCTGTGACCTACTTTGAGAACCATTTGCTAACTGTAGAAATGTGCATGAGAAATAGCTCTATTTTTCAAACTAGGCCAGTCCTGTATTATTTGTATTTCTCATAACACTACTAAAATATCAAATAGGTTTTTTTCAACTCATCTATCACTATGTACACATTTTCATACACATCTAAATCATTTAGCACTTTCAACATTTTGCTTAAAAATATCTTTAGCCATCTTTTCCTTTTTATTATTGTTATTATTACAAGCAGCAATTTCACTGAGCTTTCCACCACTGCAAAATACACTTCATCTTTCCTCCTTTCTCCTTTCTCTAGTGGCATTTTGCTTGCTGCCCCTCAAGCTCTCAATGTCTTCAAGTCCACTCTAGTTCCAGTATATTGACCAAACTGAAAACCAATGCCAATTTTTAAAAATGTTTTGTTAAGGTCACATCTTGATTCTAGGGACAAAATTGTGTTCCGATTGCCTAATGCTACGTCATTTTTAAGACCTCAAAACTTAATGGCTTAAAATAAACTTTAACTATCCTCCTGACATTGTAGTTCAGATGTTCAAAAATACATCAATTAGGTGGATTACCCTTCATTCACATAAGATGAGTGAGCATCTGTGGCTAGGGGATCCTCTTCCACGATGGCATCTTGTCTCATGGACCTAGTGTCTTGGTGTCCTTGACCTCTCATTCTTTCCCCTGGATGTTTCATCTTTCAGAACCACTTGTCATGGTTTCACTTTCTCCCAAGACTGTTAGACTAATGTTGGCTTCCTCCAGGGCAAGGCATCTAGGAGTGTTTTCCAAAAGGCAACTTTCTAAGAGACAGGAAGTTGAAACTACTAGTCTCTGAAATAACCTGGGTACTGATACAGGCAGCATCGCCTACTTTGTATTTTCTTATTCAAAGCATACACAAAGCCCAATCAGATCCAAGGGCAGAAGACAGAGACCCAAGCTCTTAAAAGGAAGAGGTCAAAAATTTTAAATTTATACACTTTCTTTGTGCTTTGTGACTTTGCACAAGTTATTTAACCTCTTTGAATCTCAATTTTCTCTTCTATTAAATGCAAGTGAAATAGAAAATAATTCTATTATTACTGCTTGCAAAGACTATGCAAAGACTATGATGAGAATTAAATGAGATCACAAGTGTGCAGTGCCTATCACAGTAGACCTGGCACAGAGGAGAGTCAATAAATACTGTCTGTGATAACTATTATATTAGCATGAAGAACATTTGAATTTTCTTATATTATCATAAGAAGCCAACTTCAAAGTATCCATTGTTAAAATTTAGACATAGCCATTTTCCAACACATGTTTTCAGCTAACAAGAAATTCCCATGTAAAAGAGAGTAAAGGTCTAAAGAGCTGTGGGTGTGCTACAAATCTCAATTTTTTGGGGGATGTATAACTATGCTTTGTATTCATTTCCTGTTTCATATTTATTAATATTAACATGGTTTATAAAATCTCAGCTGGGGTTTATTAAAGTATAGTTCATAGTGATGTGCTGAATAAATATGCCCCAAATTCCTAAACTAAGCAGAAAAGCAAATCAAAAGACATGAATTTTGAAAAACATCAACAGATCTGCCAAATACCAGTAGAAACATACACAGAGAGAGAGAGAGAGAGAGAGAGAGAGAGAGAGGCATTAGATTTAAGAGCTTAACATGATAGAAAATCACCTATAATGGTCCTTTAAACACGAATACATAATGACATACTTCTGAATCCACAAAATGCCCTTGTTTTAAACTACATTATACTCAACCTCTTGAAATTTCTGGCTTTCATCTTCATCTTCAGAAAATGCTCTCCTCTCTGGACACTGAATGACACTATCTTAGGATATGTTGCTTTTAAATGGCATGAAAAGCTTTCTCTGCTCTTTGTAACCATGATTATAGGTCCAGACATGGTATAATAAAATTAATACTCAATGCATTCTTAGAAGAATTGGGATCAAAATCTCAAAGTCTTTGCTAAGCATTTGCTTGCTGTTATTTAAATGGTGAAAGTATCAGTTTCTGCAATCATGAGCGTTTACTAGATCATGCCACTGTGTCTAAAGTGGTATGTAGACTTCAAGCCATACAATTCAGCATCTCAGTGAATAGAATCAAAAACCTTGTCTCTTCCATTCTTTTTTTTCTATCTCAAGGCTGTTTTCTCTCCTATCAATAAATTACCAGCAGCAAATGAGACTGTATAGAGTCAGCAAAAGAGAGTATGATTTTGTTGTGTGTTAAAAGCAAAAGTTCAAATATTTACTCTGAACTGGACAGGCAGTTCAAAGATCAGTTCCTAATAACAATAATAATTAAGGCTTCATTTTAATTAGTACTTACTATGTTTAAGGCACTGTTCTAGTACTTAACAAGACTTCATTCTTCTCAAAAAATATGTAAAGCAGTGACTATAATTATTGCCATTTTATAAATAAAAATGTTTGACATAGAGATATTAAAATGCTAGACTATGACCAAGGAATGCATTTAGAGTGTGAAGGAGCTCACTCAGCTCTGTCTCACACAGCAGATTAACTGTGGACAACTTTTATTTAATGCTGTACTAATCTTCCTCACTGAGCCAGTAACTTTCCACATTGAAGAAAATACTGTTTGCCTTAAGGCAATCAAGCTCCCCTTCCTAGAAGGGCTTTGCTCACACATAGGAGGAGAAGTGTTTACATAAATGAAAACATTGGTTTGTCGGGAGAACAAGACCACTAGGCACTGAATAACTTTTATTTATCAAACTTGCTAAAACATGCTCTGTGATTAGCTTTGTAGCCTCTGAAGCATTGCCATGGAAAAGAGAGATAATTTGGGTCAACAAATAAAGCTTAAAGTGACAACAGACAGATTTGAAGTCAATATGTGGCTTTATTTTTAGGAACATAATGACTGGGAATGTCCTCCCTAGGATCTTCAACTGGGAGGTGGGAGAATCCTGAGACTCACGAATCTCACAACAATATGGTTTACATGGTGCGTGACTGAGATTTATGTGTAGTCTATTTTGATCCGGACTCATCTGTTCTGATTATAATGCTACTTTCTTTTAAAATTAAAACATCTAGAAATGGCAAAGAAATCTATCAGTGCAGGATGGTACAAGTACTCATGATTCAGCCAAGCAGGGTTTGAATTTCTAAGCTGACACAATGCAAGAATGCAAGTTATTATTATTATTATTTTATTATCATTATCATTATTATTATTATTATTTTGAGAAAGTGTCTCACTCTCATTTTTCTGGCTGGAGTTGAGTGGCATGATCCTGGCTCACCCAGGCCTCAACCTCCTGAGTTCAGGTGATCCTTCACAATGCGAGTTCTTAAAGTATCATATATATGTTTTAAGGATAGCAATAACCATTTTAGTGAACAGGAGGTAATTGATATAAAACATAAAATGTTGCTTTCGATTATGAGTACTAATTACATGAAAATGTCATGCTTATATCCTCTCTTTTTCTCTCTTCCATCTCCCTTATTTATTTCTTACTATATTTTCTTTTCCTTCATAAATAGTTCTGAATAGTTACTTTATTCCAAACATGTGTCACTAAGGCCACAAAATTAAATAAGGTATAAAGGTAATTGCCCTCAAACAGCTTAGGGGATTTTAAGATATGGAGAAACGTAACTACATAATTGCTTTATGGATACTAGAATGGTATAGTGGTAGCACTATAAATAGTTCCTTTATAGTACTAGAGTAGTGTTATAGAACTCTGGCAAAACCGGGCGCGGTGTCTCAAACCTGTAATCCCAGCATTTTGGGAGGCCGAGACAGGCGGATCACGAGGTCAGGAGATAGAGACCATCCTGGCTAACCTGGTGAAACCCCGTCTCTACTAAAAAATACAAAAAACTAGCCGGGCGAGGTGGTGGGCACCTGTAGTCCCAGCTACTCGGGAGGCTGAGGCAGGAGAATGGTGTGAATCCGGGAGGCGGAGCTTGCAGTGAGCCGAGATTGCGCCACTGCACCCCAGCCTGGGTGACAGAGCAAGACTCCGTCTCAAAAAAAAAAAAAAAAAGAAGAAGAAGAAGAAAAAAAAAAGAACTCTAGCAAACATACATATTTCTAAACACCCCTTATAGCAAGATTTTTAGATATTTCACCAAAAGCATGATCCACAAAACAGCAAATTTATAAATTGTACCTAGTTAATATCAAAAAAGTGCTGATCTCCTAAACACAGTATTTAGAGAACAGAAAGACATCACACAGAGTGGAAGAAAGTATTTATAAAGCATATATCTGATAAAGGAATCATATAATCATATTCATGATATATAAAGAGTTCTCAGAACTCAATAATGAGATAAAATAGGCACATTTTGACAATGGTGATGGATAAATCAACCTATATTTACATATGATAAGATTGCATATGGTTCAACACACACACCCTTACACACACACTCATACACCTAGAAGCACAAGTGCAACTGAGAACACTCAAATCAGATCAGCAGATTGTATCAATCAATGTCAGTATCCTGGTTTTAAAATTTTACTGTAGTTTTGCAAGGTGTTACTATTAGAAAAAAATATATGAAGAATACATGGAATTTCCCTATATTACTTCTAATAGCTGTATGTTAATTTATAACTATGACAAAAGTAAAAAATAATTAAACAAAAAATTGACAAAATGATTTGAAGAGGCATTTCACAAAGAAGATATATGAACATGCCGGGAGCGGTGGCTCAAGCCTGTAATCCCAGCACTTTGGGAGGCCGAGACGGGTGGATCACGAGGTCAGGAGATCGAGACCGTCCTGGCTAACACGGTGAAACCCCGTCTCTACTAAAACATACAAAAAACTAGCCCCGTGAGGTGGCGGGCGCCTATAGTCCCAGCTACACAGGAGGCTGAGGCAGGAGAATGGCGTAAACCCGGGAGGCAGAGCTTGCAGTGAGCTGAGATCCGGCCACTGCGCTCCAGCCTGGGGACAGAGCGAGACTCCACCTCAAAAAAAAAAAAAAAAAAAAAAAAAGATATATGAACGCCAAATAATCTCCTGAAAAGATATTCAACATGAAGTGTTGGTGAGGATATGGAAAAACAGGAACTCATAAAAACTGCTGATGGGAATGTAAAATGGCAAAACCACTCAGGAAACTGAAAGTTTTCAAAAAAGCTAAACAAGTATCTACCATATGGTCTAGACATTCCACTCTTAGGTTTGAACCCAAGATAAATAATAGCATATCTTCATGTAAAAATGTGTACAGAATATTTATAGTGTTTCTGTTTGAAGTAGCTCCAAACTGGAAACAAACCTAATGCCCACCAGCAGGTGAATGGATCAACAAAATTTCATATGGTCATACAATGAAATGCCATTCAACAACAAAAATAAGTGAACTATGTATATATGCTAAAACATGGATGAATATTAAAATAGCCATGCTGAGTAAAAGAAGTCAGGTTTTAGAAATAATACACTGTATAATTCTGTGCATGTAACATTTTAGAAAATGCAAGCTAATCTATAATGACAAAAATCAGATTAGTTTTTGCCCAGGGATAGAGGGAAAGGAAGGAGAATTTGCAAGCTGGAATCAAAGGTAAGGAATTATAAAGGTATATGATGAAAGTTTTGGGGTGAAAGATGTTTATTATCCTTAGTAGAGTGATTTTTTGCAGGTTTATCAAACTGTACCCTTTAAGTGTCTAGAGTTCATTTGATGCCACTTCATCCTCAATAAAGCTGTTAAAAATATCATGATTTAAAAAAATACACTTATGAAACATCCATACGGATATGTGTCTAGATATAACTATGGGAATCCAAAATTGATGAGAGAGGCTGAGGAATAAATATGGTGTTTTGTCAGTGGTCTCTCTTTTGGTAATATTGAAGCTGAGAGACTGGATGAGATCTCTGAAGTGGCAGGATAGACGGGGACATCTGGGGACTGAGAGCAGTGCCACTCCAATGTTTAAAAGTTAGAAAGACAGAAGTCTTCAGAGGAGGCTGAAAATGTCAGTAAAGCATAGTGGAAAACAAGGCACTGTGGCATGCAGAAATCAGAGCCTCTATTTCAAGAATGTGAAATGATGCCGAAGTCCTAGTAAGAGGAGCTCTGCGAACTGACCACAGTTTCAGCAACATGGAGTTCATTGCTCGGCTTAATAAAAATGAGTTTCCTAGGATGATGTCTGCTGGCACCTGGCTTGAGTGAGTTTAAAGAGGGAGAAATGTAAAGAGTGGCACCAAACTGAACAGACAACTCTAAGTTTTATGCTATCAGAGAGCAGGAAAAAGTAGCAGCGGCTGGAATGAAAAGGGTCATTTTAAAATTTGTTTTATTTTTTCTATTGCTGGACATTATTTCAGCTTGTTTATATGTTGGTTTAGGTGGGTGAAGAATCAGATATATTCATTAAGTTTTGAGGAGAATTTTATAATTTTCATTTCTTCAAAAAGTATTATTATAAACAAAGCAAGCTTCTCAATAGAGTATCTGGAAAGGAAGGACACATTTCAGAACTGACTGACCTAAGTAGAAAATGGCCTGGGTGAATATAAGATCCCAGGATAGTGCATGGGACTTATGTGAAAAATGCAGACTGAAATTGAAAGGGATATGATTCAGGATGTATGTGTCAGCTCAGGCTGATATAATAGAAGGCCACAGATTGGGTGGCTTAAATACCAATTCATTTTTCACAGTCCTGGAGGCTGTGAAGTCCAAGATTAAGTCATTAGCAGGTTCAATGTCTGATGAGTGCCAGCTATGATTTGCAGAAGGCTATCTTCTCCATGTATCCCTACTTGGGCTAAAGAGAGAAAGCAAACTCTCCTGTCTCTTCTATTAAGAACACTAATCACATTGATAGGGTTCCACCCTCATGACCTAACTACATTCCAAAGACACCACCTCCTAATACCATCAAACCAGGGAGTAGGACTTCAACTACAAATGTCGGGGGGGATACAGCATTCAGTCCATAACAGCAAGATTGTCTTTTCCTTCCAGCCACGATGAGCATGTGGGAATAGTGCCGCAACTGGACTAATTCAGTGTTTTGCATCCCATGGAAAAGGAAAAAGTAGCTTTCTGTGGATGCAAGGGAGACTTTACAATGGCAGCTTAAACTAAGCATTTAATGCATTCATGAGAATGGTGTGGAACTATGAAGCTTCATAAGCTTTGTGTAAGTTACATTGTTATCCTTTGAGTTAATATTTTACATGGTACTCTCAAAGTTGCTCCAAACACTTCTCTGGTGGCTCTCTCACTCTCTCTTTTCTCTCTTCCTATTTCAGTTATATATATATATAAAATATATAAAATATGTTATATATATATATATGTTGTGGGAAGTCAGGGACCCTGAACGGAGGGACCGGCTGAAGCCACGACAGAAGAACATAGATTGTGAAGATTTCATGGACATTTATTAGTTCCCCAAATTACTTACACCTGTCTTTACTATAATCTCTGAACATAAATTGTGAAGATTTCATGGGCACTTATCACTTCCCCAATGAATACCCCTGTGATTTCCTATGCCTGTCTTTACTTTAATCTCTTAATTCCGTCATCTTCTTTGTAAACTGAGGAGGATGAATGTTGTCTCAGGACCCTGTGATTGTGTCAACTGCACAAACTGTTTGTAGAGCATGTGTGTTTGAACAATATGAAATCTGGGCATCTTAAAACAAGAACAGGATAACAGCGATGCTCAGGGAACAAGAGAGGTAACTTTGAACTGGCCGCCGGTGAGCTGGACGGAACAGAGCTATATTTCTCCTCTTTCATAAGCAAATAGGAGAAATATCGCTGAATTCTTCTTCTCAGCAAAGAACATCCCTGAGAAAGAGAATGCGCCCTGAAGGTAGGCCTATAGCCCCTTTTAAGGTGTCCCGTCTTGTATGGTCAAAGCCAAAGGGATGAAATAAGCCCTGTCTCCTATAGTGCTCCCAGGCTTATTAGGTGGAGGAAAATTCCCACCTAATAAATTGTGGTCAGACAGGTTGTCTGCTCTCAAACCCTGTTTCCTGATAAGATGTTATCAATGACAATGAGTGCCTGAAACTTCATTAGCAATTTTAATTTCACCTCATCCCATGGTCCTGTGATCTCGCCCTGCCTCCATTTGCTTTGGGATATTTTATAACCTTGTGAAGTGTGTGATCTCTGTGACCCACACCTTATTCATGCACTCCCTCCCCTTTTGAAAATCACTAATAAAAACTTGCTGGTTTGACACGGCTTGGGGAACATCACGGATCCTGCCGACATGTGATGTCTCCCCTGGACGCCCAGCTTTAAATTTCTCTCTCTGGTGCTCTTTCCCTTTATTTCTCAACCCAGCCAAGACACTTAGGAAATAGAAAAGAACCCAAGTTCAACATCGGGAGCAGGTTCTCCCAATATCTGGTGCGAAACTATATATAAATTTAGTGTACTCTAATAAGTATAACTTTTCAATTCAATGGGAGAACACTGCCCAGCCTAGACCACTCACAGTTTACCCTGCAGACTTCTTTTGGGCACCAGGGCAATTTCAACTCAGCAAATCAAGGTGATAAATTCTGTGCTTCTGACAAGGTCTTGCGTGTGGTGGGGAGAGGTGGAGGGTGTATTTTTTTTAATGGAAGAGCCACTCTCCTTTTTAATCACAGCAATTCAATAAAACAAACTACAGTAACAAGCAGTTGTTCCAGATTTTGAAGATTCAACACAGACTCTATTTTCAATAATGCACATTTTCCCAGGTGTGCTGGACATTTATTGGAGCTTAATCATTTTCTCTCCTTTATGAAATTAATTTTCTAATACATTTATGGTATAAATTAGGCTTTGAGAAAGAAGTGGTCATTACTCCCTGTCCAAATGAAAGAGGATTTTTAAAGATGCATGATTGCAAAGAAGTCGGAGCCAGGTGTTTGCTACCATGAACAGTTTATTTTCATAACTATTTATTCTGAGAAAGAAATGATTAGAGTTAAATTTTAACAAATATTTTACCATGTATTTCTTTTCTAGTTACTGTAGTAGACATTGGAGATTCTAAGGTGAAGAGATGATAGTTCTGTTTTTTAAATGGTTGTTAGAGTAACTATTATTTAACAATAGATATTAGTGATTACTGTTACTCTTATGATAGTGATGATAAGGTTTTGGGTTATTAGCAGTAATGTTATTATTGCCACTTTGTTGTTTTTTAATTTTTCTTTTTAGTATGCACTGACAGACAAGAAAAAGGACCCAAGGTTGAATTTTGAGGAACATCAGTGGTGATGAAGATCTATCTATAAAAGAAAAAAACAGTGTTTTATAAGTTTTCTTCCTCCCTCCTGCACACATGTAGGGCTGCATTTTCTGTACTGCTTGTGGTTGGGTGGTGAATGAAGGAAAGAGTCAGCTGATCTTAAATGTGTTTCCTCATAATCCTTTTCCTAAAATCTGCCACTTTAATGCCTGTCAGCATCTTTCTCTGCATATGACCCATCCCTGCACTACTCCTTCTCAAGAAGTTGTAGAGGCATGATTGTGTTCTTCCAACACTACAGCTTAGTGAGAGAGGTTGCATCAATTTAGTGCTAAGTTACAGTGGAAGTGATAACCACCATAAGAGAATGAAATAATCCCATAAAGTGTTGGTGGGAGGAGTAATCTTAGAGTTGTAATACCTTTGTGTGGGGTAGAATAGTGACAATTGCATCTTTTTATAAAGGCTATTGAATAAATCCACTACTAATAACAGAATGACATTTTGTTTTTATCTTAGCTAACAGCTATATGGATAATTCTCTGCAATAGGCATTCATTGAGGTAAGACCATAAAATTACATTTGTGACCTTCAAAGTAAGGCAGAGAGCTTTTACTCTAAATTTCTTTACTTTCTCTGGTATTCTTAGGTGATAATTCAAGCAAAAAAATAAATTTAATTCTCACTGGCATTTACCATTTTACTATAATGACTTCATTACTGGCACACCTGAACAGATATCTGGAGAACCAATTTAGTAGCCAGTTGGCTCCCCAGAGGCACCAGATAAAGGCACCAGGTTTTAGGGAGGCATGCCAATGACAACAAAATACCTATATTATAATAAGCATACTTGAATGTGTTAAGATATCTAATGTACCATGTTAAGATTGTCTTGCTTTTTATTAATGCACATCTTTTTGGGGGCTACAGACCTTATATTTGATGCCAACTCAAGTCTCTCACTCAAAAATTTTAGTGCCCTCTGAATCAGGTTAAAACTTACAATGGTCGCATTTTACGGTAGTATCACCTCTGTGCCTGAGCCTGTGGCATTTTTTGCAGTATGATTTCTCAGTACTGTTATTCCTCACATCCCTTTCACAGAGGCCGGCTTTGGTTAGCTGATTACTTGTATTTTCTTAAACATATCACCTAGGATGCGACTACATCCCGCAACCATTTTCCCTCTATTTCTCTTTCATCACATTCTCTCCTAAGTATCCTTTAAATCTAAGGTCCAATAAAAATTTTACAGCAACGTGGATTTGTTGCTTAAACTTGGTTAACTACTTTCATCATTAACATTCTTAAGGGCTCATCTTAGTTGTAGCATTTATCACAATTTTAATTGTGTCTTTTACATTGTAAGCTCCATAATAGCAGAGACAATGTATGTTCTGTATTCCTTTGAATTCCCAATTTTTTTGGAATAAATCTACCAATGAATATATATTGAATGAATATTTGTTGAATTGAGGGAAGAGAGAGACCCTCTCATACTGTTTTATACTGTTTTACACTCAGAAAAGGAAAGAGAAGCGAAACTAAAGGCAGATAGCCCGGTGCCCAGGAACCAGACCCTAAACCAAGGAGCCAGACCCAAAACCAGGCCTGGGACTGCCTGGCCTAAGCCTGGTAGTTAAAATTCAACTCCTGACCTAGCAACTGATGTTATCTATAGATTCCAGACATTGTGTGGAAGGACATTGTGAAACCTTCCGTTCTGTCCTGTTTCACTCTGACCACTGGTGCTCACAGCCCCTGTCACGTACCCCCTGGCTTGCTCAATCGATCACGACCCTCTCACTTGGATCCCCCTAGAGTTGTGAGCACTTAAAAGGGATGGAAGTTGAGCACCTGACGAGCTCGGATTTTAAGACGCTAGCCTGCCGATGCTCCCAGCTGATTAAGTGTCTGAGCTGGTTTTGTCCACAGCTCATCCTGCTACAGAATGATAGAAATAACAGTAGGCTAGCAGAACAATTTTATTTATGACCTTAGATGCAAAAAATTAATAACCAGATATTATCAAATCATATCTAACAGTAAAGTAAAATAATTGTTCAACACAACAAAAGGAAAACATATTTAAATATGAATCATTCACCTCAAATTGAAAATTCTTATGAATTATGTAGGTGGTAAGAATGCAAGATATGTATCTAAGTGCAATAATTATTTACAAGAAGTAATAGCAAGCAAGAGTAAATAGTAATATGCTGAAGTCTTTGATTACTATAAAAATCAAGGAAATGTGTACCATCAACACTATTATTCAACATTATCTTGAAATATCTAACCAACACAATGAGATTAATGGAGGAGCCCACCCCTCATATTGTCTTATGCCCAATTTCTGCCTCCAAAAAAACAAAAAGGGAGTAAAAACTAAAAGGCAGAAATGAAATCCACAGGCAGACAGCCCAGCGCCACACCCTGGGCCTGGTAGTTAAAGATCGACCCCTGACCTAATGGGTTATGTTATCTATAGATTACAGACATTGTATAGAAATGCACTGTGAAAATCCCTGTCCTGTTTTGTTCTGATCTAATTACTGGCACATGCAGCCATCAGTCACATACCTGCTGCTTGCTCAATTGATCACAACCCTCTCACACGCTCCCCCTTAGAGTTGTGAACCCTTAAAAGGGACAGGGATTGCTCACTCGGGGAGCTCGGCTCTTGAGACAAGAGTCTTGCCAATGTGCCCGGCCGAATAAACCCCTTCCTTCTTTAACTCAGTGTCTGAGGAGTTTTGTCTGTGGCTCGTCCTGCTACAAGATAAAAAACAAAACATGAAATAAATACTGTAAAAGGAGAAACAAACATATATCATATCCCTTTGCAGTTGATATGATTGCATATGTAGAAAGCTCAGGAACCAAATTAAAACAATTTCTAGCAAAAGAAAACTTAATGAGACAAATAGATTTAAAAAGCAGTAATCTAAAATAGAATTATAAATACGTTAAACTTATGGTTTGTCCCAGTATGTTAAGAGACCTGCTCAGCATGATTGAATTTAGGGCATATTTTCAGGACTGTAGGAGATGAGGCTAAATAAATAATCATTATGACTGTCAAGTTTGGGGTTCTAACAATGAGCCATGTGTTAGGCCTCTGAGCCCAAGCCTGCACATGAGATGGCCTGAAGCAACTGAAGATGACAAAAGAAGTGAAAATGGTCAGTTCCTGCCTTAACTGATGACATTATCTTGTGAAATTCCTTCTCCTGGCTCAGAAGCTCCCCAACTGAGAACCTTGTGACTCCCACCCCTGCCCGCCAGAGAACATACCCTTTGACTGTAATTTTATACTACCTACCCAAATCCTATAAAATAGCCCCACCCCTTTCTCTCTTCCCTGGTTCTCTTTTTGGACACAGTCTGCCTGCACCCAGGTGATTAAAAAGCTTTATTGCTCACACAAAGCCTATTTGGTGGTCTCTTCACACAGACTCATGTGACACCATGCATATTGCAAATTGCTTTATAACTATTAGCTTGTTTAATCAACACTTTGACAGAATTATTCAGCTTTTCACATCAAGATACTAAGCCCTAAAATGTTTAAGTGACTTACCTGCGATCACAAAACCTACCAGGCACTGAGCTAGAATACAGAACTGTCTCCTTGAATCTAATGTGCTGTTTGTAATGCAGTGAGGCTCTGTAGGCAGGCAGATTGGAAGGGACACATGAAGGCTTTTGGAAGCTGCCAGGTTTCCAGAGTTTAGTGTCATGTTCCCAACTTGGATGAGGGCCAACTGGGTTCTACTTGCTGCTGGGAGACATTTATCTCCCCAGTCGGCCTCCCCTGGACCTTCTTTAATGCTTGACAGGAAAATACCAGGGCAGTGGTAGGAAAACACCAGGGCAATAGTGAGAAAACAGTGTCCTGCAGAAGCACGTTAAACAAAAAAATGTGCTAGCTGGGATTACAGGCCGTTAGATAGACAAGTGACGTCAGGAGCTGCTTGCCTGCCAGAGAAGGAGGGCAGAGATAAAAAAAAAAAAGAAAGAAAGAAAAAAGGAGCAATATGTTTTTCCTGTTTCTTTTCATTTTGAATTGTCTGTTTTTCCCTTGAGCTCTTTTTGGCCAAGGAAGTGTCTTGGGTCCATCCATGTGACAGTGATTGAGCAGCTCTCAGCAAGTCTTTCCTGGGCTGGGCCTGTGAGGTTCAGGTCCAGGCTCTAATTTGGTGCAGGGTCATATCTGCACCATAAAGCCTCATCATTCTGGGGCCAGGAGCAATGTGGCTTATCTTCTTCTCATGGTAGAAAGGCTGAAGCACATGAAGATTAAGGCAGACTGTGTTGGTGAACATCTCATTCATGAAAGTAAGTCTCTTGGACAAGCCTAAAATCAATGCAAGGAGAATATATATCTGTTGTGGGAAATCAGGGACCCCGAATGGAGGGACCAGCTGAAGCCATGGCAGAAGAACATAAATTGTGAAGATTTCATGGACATTTATTAGTTCCCCAAATTAATACTTTTATAATTTCTTACACCTGTCTTTACTGCAATCTCTGAGCATAAATTGTGAAGATTTCGTGGACATGTATCCCTTCCACAATCAATACTCTTGTGATTTCCTATGCCTGTCTTTACTGTAATCTCTTAATCCCATCATCTTCATAAGCTGAGAATGAATGTCACCTCAGGACCCTGTGATGATTGTGTTAGCTGCACAAATTGTTTGTAGAGCATGTGTGTTTAAATAACATGAAATCTGGGCACCTTAAGAACAGGGTAACAGCAATTTTCAGGGAACAAGGGAGATAACCTTAAAGTCTGGCTGTCTGTGGGTGGGCAGAACAGAGCCATATTTCTCTTATTACCGAAAACAGGTAAGATAAATATCACTGAATTCTTTCCCCAGTAAGGAATATTAATAATTAACAGCCCTGGGAAAAGAATGCATTCCCAGAGGAGGCCTCTGAAATGGCCACTCTGGGAGTGTCTGCCTTATACAGATGTAAATAGGGACGAACCATGCCCTAGTTTTCTGCAGCACCCCCAGGCTTGCTAGGATTAGGAAATTCCAGCCTGGCAAATTCTAGTCAGACCGGTTCTCTACTCTTGAACCTTGTTTGTCAAGACAATGCAAGCACAACTGGACAAGGAAGTTCATTAGTGATTCTAGTTTCACCCTGACCTTGTGATCTCACCATGACCTCCTGCCTTGTGATCTTTTGTCGCCTTTGAAGCATGTGATCTCTGTGACTCACACCCTATCATACACTCCCTCTCTTTTGAAAATTGCTAAGAAAAACTTGCTGGTTTTACGGCTCAGAGGGCATCATGGAACCTGCTGACATGTGACGTCTCCCCTGGACACCCAGCTTTAAAATTTCTCTCTTTTGTGCTCTTTCCCTTTATTTCTCAGACCAGCTGACACTTAGGGAAAATAGAAAAGAACCCGCGTTCCCAGTTGGAGGCACTGCAATGTCACATGGCAAAGGAAAAGATGAAAGAACTGGGGACAATAACGGCATCAAGCACTACTGGCTCAGATCAATATTGTAGAAAGGGGACTGTGTCCTCCAGTCTCTTCTTCCCAAAATTTGGACATATCAATTTCACCTACAAGACATGCTTTTCTTATCTTTATACCACTCATATCATTATTTGATACTTATTTCTGTTTCTATTGATCATTTTGGAAACTTATAGAAATCTATATTAAAATGGAGCTTTGTTTCACTAACTTCACTGACCAAAAAAACTCTGTTTTATTCACTATTAATAGAAGGTAATTGTACAAATAAATAATTTAATTTAAATTATTGCAAGACATTGTGACTACCAGAGATGCTGAATCTCCCTTTGTTAAATATGTAATTAGCAAGTGCTAGAGCAACATAACATGAGTCTTTTTCTTTGGTATGTTCAGGATAATTGAAAAGAAATGAATGGTGAAGATGCTATCATGATTTACTTAATACTCTCTCCCTGTACCACTCAAAATCATCTCCTGTTTATAATAAAACCATCTGAGTGTCATACATTGAAAAACACCGTCCTAGGACGAGCCACTTCTTTCCATGAAATATGTGGGGAAAATGAGGCTCAATAACTTTGATAGACAAGGCAAAATTCACACAAGCAGGATCAGAGACAAAACAAAAGCACCATCCTCGTCTTCCACTCAGTTTTGGCAGATTGCCTCAAAGCACTTCAGGGATGAGTTAATACTACTTAATGAGGCAAGATTTGGAAAGAAAAGGAGAAACAAGACAGGAGTTGATATGAGGGAAGTCAGTGAGACTAGGTTTTGTTTATGGTTCTGGCACTGATTCACTGTTTATTCTTGAGTAGCTCAATTAATCTTCCTGGGTCTCTCGTTCCCATTTGTCAACAAGCAGTAATGAATGGGCCTTGCAGAAATGATAGGGGGATTAATAAGGTAACACACATGCAGTGCTCTGAGCACATCAAAGAAATGGCTCTGTGTATAAATGCAGTGTGTTACTGCCATCAGAAAGGCAGTAAGTTGGGAAAGAGGAAAGACAAGAGAGAGAAAATGAAGGGGACTAGAAATAAAAGCAAGTTAAAGGAAGTAAAACAGAATAGCACATGAAACCAGAAGGAGCAGAAAATAGAAGATACTTGTGTAAAGATGGAGAAAAGGTGGAGTAAGTAAAAGTAAAAATGCATTCATAGAAATCTGGGGAAAGAAAGACTTCGCTTTAGTTATCAACTGGACGGACTAAGCAGATAAGAAAATATGGTAGTAGAAAAAAGGACAGGGGCAAATTGGGTTGTGCGTTAAACAGTAGGCTAGATAGGAGCAGATCTTGTTTCCACCAGCTCCAAAAGTCACTTTGCTTCATTATCTCTGTGTTTCCCATCTGTAAAAGGAAAATGTTGAGATGTTTGCTAAGAAAAGCTAAAAGAGAAATACTGGCAAAAAGAAGGTTAAAGGGAAAAGCAAGACAGATTGTCAAACATAAATAAGTCATTTTGCTTTCTTCAGATGACAAATAAGAATTCTAAACTTATTTCATTAAAAGAAAATAACATGTCATTACATACACAAGCAAAAAGAGCACACTTTTATTTTAAAGTGAACTGAATATAATACTTTCCAATATTGTGCAAATACTGGGTCATAAAGCAAGTATCAATACATTTAAGTGACAAAGAATTAAGACATATTCTCTGCATAGAGTATATTCAAACTGGAAATAAGTAATAAAAAATAACTAGATGAACTCCCATATTTTTTATTTAATCATTTCTTCTATAATTTTCTTATCAATTAATGAAGATACCAAACAAATATTAGAAGAGTTGCCTGGCATGTTGGTTTAAGCCTGTAATCTTAACAATTTGAGAGTCTGAAGCATGAGGATTACTTAAGGCCAGGACTTTGAGACCAGCTCAGGCAACATAGAAGGACCATGTGTCTACAAAAAAAAAAAAAAAAAAAAAAGTATAAAATATAATTAGTCAGGTGTGGTGGCATTTGGCATTTGCCTGTAGTCCTAGCACCTCAGTGGGCTATGACCAGAGGATTGCTTGGGCCCAGGAGGTTAAGGCTGTAGTGAGCTGTGATTGTGCCATTGCACTCCAGCATGGGGGACACAGCGAGACTCCATCTCTAAAAAAAAATATGGAAAATATTCTCAGTTCATAAAAATCAAAATATGACATTTTGAAATCTGTGTCATAAAACATAATTTGACATTTATGACTATATATGTATTTGAATATAAATGTAAATGAAAATAAAATATAATTTTATGTTGCTTCTTAAAGAGAAATGTAGTTCCTTAAATGTCTATAATAGAAGGACAAAAAGAGAAAGGCTGAAATTCAAGGATCTAAATTGTCATCTTAATAAAATAGCAAATATTAGTATATGATCCCAAAAGGAGAAAAGTGGAAGGACATAATAAAGATAAGGACAGAAATGAATGAAACACAAAACAAATATTCAGAGAGACAATCTGGCTCAAAATGTCTTCACTGAAAAAACAGGTAATTTGGCTGTATTCTGGCAATACTAACCAAAAGAAAGACAACATCAATGTCCAGAATGTAAAAAGATATGTCACTACAGATCTTATATATATATATTAAAATACTGTTAAAAATAATTTTGTCAGTAATTTGAAAATTTAAATAAATACACAAATCTCTGTGTAATTTAATTTAAAACTGACATAAGAACTTCCACAATATCTAAAAAGTCATATGTATTAACAACTTTAAATCTTAACCATTCTGTCTCTAAACAATATCACTCCATCCAGGATGCTGCCAATAATAAATACTTCCAAAAACTTTGGGAAGAAGTAAGTTTAGTCTTAAATAAACTTTTTTGGAAAAGTTTAATATATCAAATTCATTATATGATGCTATTATAATCCTGGTACAAAAATATGATAAGAATATTACAGAAGGAAACTCACTGGCCCAACACTTTCATAAATATATATGAAATATTCTTTAACAAAATATTAATAAGCCAAACTCAGAAACACAAAATAAGCATTCGTAAACCACAAACAAGTTGTGTTTTTTCCAGTAATTATCGTTGATTTCCACTAGGGAATCAAGGAACTACATGAACAAAATAAAGAAGAAGAATCATTTGATCCTCTCAAAAGAAACACAAGGAATCTGTTAAAATTCAACACCCATTCATGGCATTAACATCAAATCAGATATCCTTATTATCTCTTTAGTGGTTAATAGACATTTATTGAGTCATAAGGCTTATTTATTAAAGCAAAATGCAGTGAAGTCACGATAATAAAGGGGTTGAAAATGCTAGAGTATATATGTTTTCATTTGCATGTGATTATGTATGAATTCTAGATGTCACTCTGAAGTTGCTGTCTACCACAGCTATCATTTATCCTAGTGGCTATAACTGTGAGACTCACAGTTTCCCCTTCTCCTTATCTTAGTAGAGGGTCTAATTTCAGTATCTAGATTTTCCCTGATGGCCATCTTCCCTTGGTAATTAAAAAGATTATTTCCAAGTTTTGAAACACATGCTTACTTTTCCCCAATTTGTAAATTCGGCATTGTATCTTCCCCAGTTCCCCACAACTCTTTCACACCAGAAAACAGAGTGGTGTTTTTTCAAAGACTTTAGTGAATTGAAAGCTAAGCAATGATAATATTTAACAAGTGAATTTTTTTTCTATTCAAAAATTTTGGTCTCAGAGAATGGCTAATCTAGTTTCTGAATGACTTCATTTTAATTGTGGGCAATTCCTTAGAGATTTTCTAGTGAAACCTATGTTATGCGGAAAGAAGATGAGGAAATTGAAGCTAGATGATATTATCAAGGAAGACTCATTAAGATTGAGCTTGGACAAGAACTTCAAAATTCTTGGCTTCTTCTAATATTGTTTCTCCCATATAAGAAGTTCATCTTCTCTATTTCTCTCTGAATTAACAGAAGAGGTAATTATAAAATAATTCACACCTGTAAAACCTCAATGAAATACGTGCAAATTGAAATACATGAAAACATTCTAAAAGTTCTCCTGTTTGCTTAGTATTTAATAATTCCCTAATGTGTGGCACACAAAATAATTGCTTTGAGTTGAAAGGTGGCACTATTAAAGGGTGCTCTGCAGGAAAAAAAAGGAAAGGCAAGTTGGACAGAGGCCATATGGGATGTGCATATTCTAGGAAAAAGAAACTGAGTTTTAGGAATGAGGAAGGCATATATTCTTGCGTGATTGAGATCATATTTTGGCATATGACTACTCACCTTAGATTTAAAATGACACTACTAATGGAGGAAAAAACAAAACAAAAGCTATAGTTGATGAAAATGTAATCCTTTTCACCCATTCAAAATTCATTTCTCAGTGAAAGCAAGGGAAAGAGCACAAGTAAGTACATTTCAGAATGAGAGAGAATGAAAAAATCAGAAAACGTCAATATGTCTGAAGTTCCCAAAGTTTGCAAGAATGAAGGTAAAAGAATGAGGTTAGAGGCGCAGGTGGAGATTTGATGAGGTAAGTTTCAGTGGCAGTCATTAGACTGCTCTCAACCACCAGCTGCTCTCTTCTGAACACAGTAGGATTTCATTTTCTGACTCTATGGGAGTAGACTTGACTAATAATGGTGAATAGAAGTGACATTTGGGAATACCCGTACAGAGAATTTGGTTTCTGGTTTGAGAACCTTTACAACTCCATGTCTCTTTGGTTTGGCAAACAGTGACATTCAAGACAGTGGCTTATGGCTCACGCCTGTAATCCCAGCACTTTGAGAGGCCGAGACAGGCGGATCATGAAATCGAGACCATCTTGGGTAACACGGTGAAACCCCATCTCTACTAAAAAATACAAAAAATTAGCCAGGCATGGTGGTGGGCGCCTGTAGTCCCAGCTACTCAGGAGGCTGAGGCAGGAGAATGGCGCGAACCCGGGAGGCAGAGCTTGCAGTGAGCCGAGATCATGCCACTGCACTCCAGCCTGGGCAACAGAGCGAGACTCCAGCTCAAAAAACAAAAACAAAAAGACGGTGGCTTAGCTAAATTTGTTAACCAAATTTTCCGAGAAAATATAGTAAGTAAAAACGTTGGGTGACTCATGATGAAGAAATTCCATTAGTGGAAAGTAAAATATTTCTGCTCGAATGCTCTGAATCTGGGAGTGGCTATTCCTATGGTACAGCCTTGCCTGCCTGACATAGTCCCATAAAGTATTTTAGAATTTGGGTCTATATATTGTTCAAGAGTGGGCATAGTTATGGATCAACCACGAAGTGATCAGCATAGTTATGTTCCCCGTTGATGCCCCTTCAAAAAAGAATTAGTTATACCAACAGACTACATGTACCAGCTACTTTAAGAGATGGCTTCAGCTGCAGATAACGACTGCACACATGCTCTCCGTTTTTTGTGAACAACTCACAGAATGAACAGCTAATTGTGATAAAGTTTAAAGACTTGCATATTTCAAACCAATTCTAAACAACAGTGAAGAGTGAGCTTTTCTCCAGAGCTGCCTGTGGATTTGGCTGAGGCTGTTGTTGGACTAAAAGCTCAACGTCTCCCTCTGCCCAAACCCAATTTCTTCTTCTTCCTTTGTAAGCTATAACATACATACAACACCTAAAATAACAACACCTTTTGCTGGTGTTGATTCCAAGGATGCTACCTAGTAAATATACTACAAAATTAACTCTGCCCTCGAAAGAGCAAAGCCGGGGAAAGTTAGTGCTGGAGTCCACAAGCAGGCAAGAAAAAGGTGTATTGTAGATGGATCACTCATCACCTGGCCAGCAATGAGAACTCCATCAGTGTGGTTGCTGGAGCACAGTGGGTCGCTGCCTTAGGCGGTGGTCCGATTGCTCGAATTTTCACTTGTAGTGAAATAGGACATAATATCTGTGGAAGCAAATGTACTACCTGATGCAGTATTTTAGCCACGTGGGAAATATGAGGGAAATAGCAGCCAGCGAAGTAGAATTGGACGGCTGTTGAGAGATGTGATGCATACTCTAGGAAAAAATAAATAAATAAGGAGAGGCTGAGAGCTGTGTGTAAAAGCCATAGAGTCTCATTTATAGCATACAAGTAGACTCTTCTCTTTGCCATTAGAAATTTAGAGAAAGCTGAAGACAAGCACTAGACCCTAATTATCAGACAGCCAAGCTCCCAAGAATATTATATTCCTAGTAATGTTTTTACTAAAATGGCTCTACAGACAATTAGTTGCCACACAAAGGTTCAAGAGTCAAGAGAATAAGGCTTATAGACACTAACCCCACCAAGTCAAAGCAAAGACACCCTTAAGCATTTTGACATATATCTTAATATAATTTTTTTCAATAAAGATGCTACTGCTGCAAAAACAAAGCTGGAAATTACTGGCCTATTATCACATATAATCCACTGAACTCAGCAGAGATGTGAAAATTGAGAATAACTTATCCTGCCTATTACGCACACACACACACATCTCCATTGTGCAAATTAGGACACTTAGAACTTTAGATCAAAAATAGTATTTCCCAACACCTTTCTTTATCCGCCCTTCAGCTAATTTTATCATTGTTAATTTTACTGAGATGATTGTAGCATACGTTTTTGGAAATTACAATGTAAAGACTCATAAAAAATTAATTTACAACAATGTTTATGGGTATAAATATGTTTTGAGAAAATGTGAGTAGTTTTTAAATTCCAAGAAACTTGAAGATATGAATATTGAACTAAATTATAAAATGCTTTAAATATTTTAGTTTTGGAAGACATATTTAAGGCTAAGATTACAAAGATAATTATACACACAAAAGATTTGTAGGATACCTGAACATCAGCTATTTTATGAAGAATAATAATTATGACTTAAAATTTTATTGTGTGACTCAAAATATATCTCCAAATTTATTTCCAGTAAACTTGATTTTCATTTTATAAATATAAAGCACTTTCAGAGGTTTAATTTTATATGCCACTGAATAAAAAGTTTTATTTATTGATGGATATTTTAATACTAAAATTCAAAATAAAATCAGCCAAAATGAACTTTAAAACCCACAAAACTTAGAAAGACAGGTGAATCTCAGTGACTAAAGATGATATTAAACACATTTGAACCCAGCCAGATACCCACATGAGCAATTTCTGTTTTCCCACAAAACAGAAACAACAGGTAATCTTCAGTGTGACAACTAGAGGACTAGGTATCTACATCCAGAGAAAGAAAGAAATGCCATTTTCAATATTTCAAAACTACAAAATTTATTTATATGTATACATTTTCAACAGCTTCTTTTGAAAAAGAAATTCAGAATATCATGAAAACATAGCCTTTGGCTAAAAAGTCCAAAAGATTTTAGCTTTGTTCAAACTCTCACACTTCATGCTTGTGTAGCAGAAGTACAAAAATTCTAGAAAGATAATCTTTCAGGTTCAACTTGCAAGAAGTGTCCACCTCTGATCCTGTAACTGTGACTAGCAAGATTATATTTTAAGCATAGCTAATGCTGTGTGAGCAGTAGGTGAGTAGACCTTGCAGAGAAAGGCAATCAGTGTGAGCATGGAAAATATTTTATAAGAGACGTGGCTCTTACACCCGCAGACAAGATTCAGTTCTTAATATACACCATTAGCTCTGTCATTTTATTTCAGTTGCAGTATATCATTTGCTGTTATAAAGTTTAGTAAACCTGATTAATATCAGACTAAAACTGTAGGTTTCATGAAACAAGACGTAAGTATATTTTGTTTCCTTATTGGTTTATAAATCTAGCACAGTAAATTTCAGTAAATATTTGGGTAATTATATGAATGATAAAATAAATGGAAAGAATGGATTTTTATTGGACATCTGTTAGATCCAGTCCAATCCTGGTAAATCGAAGAGTTTGCAGGATAGTCTAATAATGAAATTTATTTCTGTTCCCAGGAATAGAACTCAAAGTAGATACTCTCTTAAAAATAAATAAATAAAGAGAGGAGGGAGCTCTTGACACAGTTCCATGTGCAATTTAATGGCACACACAGTCTATGTACATGGTGGCCACTGGAATGAAGGAATCATACTCAGAGCTTTTGTATAGAACACAGCCCTGGCTCTACATGAGTGGATAAATTTCTGGCAAGGTTTGATACTACTTCCTACTTTCCCTGGTTCAAATTAAAAAATGAATAAATAAAAGCAGGGGTGGGTGAAAAGAAGAGAATACCTGGCTAAAGGAGAATTAAATTCTGCAGCATTTTCCAGTTCAGGTGTGTGTAGTGCAGCTGACAGTAGAGAAGGGTTGCAGTTTTTTTCTAACAGCCTACAAGGTCCTCAATCAATCATATACATATATTTTAAACATAAATTCTACCTGTGAGGTTATGGTCACATTTGTCAGCTGGATTTATAATTAAGGTACTCATGCTGCAACTAAACTAGTGAGATGTCTAGTAGCCAGAGAAAGAAAATTTTGTTGTAAATTGGTATTTTCTTGGGAACCCCAACCCACAAATGTAGTTTCAGGGGCCTAGTGTAACAGGTAACAGTGGTATGTGTTGCTGTACCAGTAAGAGGATAATAGCCCTAAGTACAGAAGTTTGAGGTGCTTGTTTTTACTTACTTCACAGTATTCATTTTCTTAAGACATTAGAGGTTTACAAGTTATGTGTATCCTTCTCCTTTTCCTCATCACCACTAAGATCTTACCTAAAGCATGTTTCTGTTACAAAGGCCAGAATGTACTTCCAATTAGTAGCTTCAGGCCTTTTTTCTTGATAAAATCATAAAAGCAAGACAAGCCTGTCTGACAGATTTTGGAGAACCTTTCCATTCCCCTAGCTCCTGTTGGAATCATAGGTGTAGGGAATTCAAAATATAAAACCACACTCTAAGCATAATAGTACCAAAAGGATTAATATAAGATTCAAGCCATTCCAATTTAGCTGTCTCCCCTGCCCCTACCTTTTTTCTCCTGTAGTTAAAACAAAATAAAACAAGCAAGTCAAATAACAGCGAAAACCCCCCTCCATTTCAAAATAACTCTTAGGACAATTAGGTTACAATTTGTGAAATGGTATTTTTCTGAGCAGAAAAAAATACAAAAATCATGTTATAACTTAAGAACAACAGTTTAAAGTCACAAATAGTGGTATTTGTCTTTATTTTCTTCCAAGGAAGGGAAGAAAGACATTAATTGTATGCTAGGTGTTAGAGGGGCTTTGAGTGGTAATGCGGCATTGAGCAAAGTCACCTGGACTGGTGCTCCATGTACTATTGCATGTAGTCCTACTAAGAATCCAATAAAGTAGGTTCTACTCTGCTTTTCTATACATAAGAAAGCTTAGCCCTGGTCACTCAGTAAGTGAAGGAATCAGGATTCAAATGCAAGAGCTCACATACCTAGCCACTATTTCAGTAATCATCTGTTCTATAACCAAGAATATTTATTTGTATAAATAAGATGTGTTATGCAAGTAAATGGGGTGGCAAGGGTTTTAAGATAAACAAATAGAATGAGAGAAGGAGAGGCAGATTTGTACCCCAACCAGTAGGGCTGAGACTGCCTAGAACTGAACTGTGAAGACTCTACTTCCAGGAATCTAAATGTACAAGGACTCCATCTGTATTACACACACACACACACACATATATGTGTGTGTGTATATATATATAATGGTATGTAGTAAATAAAGTTGTATATAGTTACAGTATAGCTGAGTAGTTATAGTTAGAAAAGTCACATACAAATTTGGAGAATAGGAAATATAAAGTGAACATTGGAACCAATGATATGAGAGGAGTTTGAGGAAGGTTGTGTTTGGCAGGTAGTAAAGGATGAGATCACAAGACATCAATCCGAGTAATACTTCAAAGACAACACATAGACGTGAGAAAAACAAAAAAAATATTTCCTAAGGAGGGCAACTGCTAAGAGCAGGGGATCTTAGGAGCTGAAGTTCCCTCTAATTTTGTATTAGCATTTCTTTACCTCTTCTATTAATTCATTTGTAGAAACTTCATTACAATGTGGCATCAAGAGAAAAATAAGAATGAATGTCTCCTGAGAGATTAAAATAAATGAAAAGGAGTCACCAATCCTTACAGCATTGTCTAGAATCATCTTTAAAAACTTACCAGCTGATAATTTTAATACTCACATTACAAATTACCATGTTGCTTGATTCTTAGTTTAGTTCAAATTAATATGTAGAAGTTATTTAATGTATTGAGTATTAAAATTATACTTAAAATTTTATCTTAAAATTTTGGCACTTAAATTAAAATTAAATTAAATTAAATTTTGGCACTTAAAATTTGGTCTTAAAATTTTGGCACTCTGACAGGTGTTTTTATAGCAATCATTTTTGACTTCATTTATTTATTAAAACTTTGATTACTTTCAATATTGTATGTATTCTGCATTATAGGCATTGTGCATGATTTTAGGGATGCAAAATGAGTGACCAGATGTTTCCTTTCACAATGCCTTTGCTTCTGTTGTTTTTCCTTTGAGGACTATGTTTCCTTTCTCTCAGATAGGCAAGTACCTGTTTATCTTCCAAGACTCAGCTCAAACATCACTACTTGATTATATGATTGCATCTTTCTAAAGCAGCTAAGTTCTTAAGGACAGTTACCTTTTCTAAATTATTTCTTTGCTTCCAATACTAGGAAAATGATTATCTGAGCAAGCTGACCACAAAAGTTATATAAATGGCATACAACCTCTCTAAACCCTCATGTGCTGTGGACACAAATCTAAACAAGAAGGCATCAGAAGACATTCTTATTGGCTTATATCAAGATGTACTATAATAAAGAAGAAAACTTACTTTGTTCATGTAAATGGTCTAAATCAACTGACTTTTATGTGTCTGTTTATTACTTTGGAACACGAGAAATGTACATTAATATTCAAAGATACTGATAAGTTTGATGAGGAAGAATAAAGAATCATATTTAATAAGAACACTATATCCCTATGATGAAAAGCAATCTTAAAACATCAAGTCCAATTTTGATTGGGGCACAATTCTGGCTTTGAAATGAACAGATTTAAGAAAATAATCTATAGTTAGAGTTTTTAGAAATATGCAAATAAAACAATAGCACTAGACAAAAAGATAAAGTACTACAGTAGAAAAGATTCAACTCTGCATTTAGAAGGGATATATGCTAGCCCATTTTCACACTACTGATGAAGAAACACCGAAACTGGGCAATTTACAAAAGAAAGAGATTTAATGGACTTACAGTTCCACATGGCTCAGGAAGCCTCACAATCATGGTGGAATGCAGAGGAGCAAGTCACATCTTATATGGATGGCAGCAAGCAAAAAGAGACATTGTGTAGGAAAACTCCTGTTTTTATAAAACCATCAGCTCTTGTAGACTCACTCATTCACTATCATGAGAGCAGTGCAGGATCAGCTCCCATAATTCAGTCACCTGCTATCGGGTTCCTCCCATGACATGTGGGAATTGTAGGAGTTGCAATTCAAAATGAGATTTGGCGGGGGGGACACAGCCAAACCACATCATTCTGCCCCTGGCTCCTCCCAAATCTCACATCCTCACATTTCAAAACCAATCATGCCTTCTCAACAGTCCCCAAAAGTCTTAAGTCATTTCAGCATTAACTCAAAAGTCCACAGTCCAAAATCTCATCTGAGACAAGGCAAGTGTCTTCTGCCTATGAGCCAGTAAAATCAAAAGCAAGTTAGTTATTTCCCAGACACAATGGGGGTACAGGCATTGGGTAAACACAGCCATTCCAAATGGGAGAAATTGACCAAAACAAAGGGTCTACAGGTTCCATGCAATTCCAAACTCCAGCAGGGAAGTCAAATCTTAAAGCTCCAAAATGATCTCCTTTGACTCCATGTCTTGTATCTGGGTCACGCTCATGCAAGAGGTGGGTTCCCATGTTCTTGGGCAGCTCCACCCCTGTGGCTCTGCAAGGTACAGCCTCCCTCCTGGCTGCTTTCACAGGCGGGCATTGTGTTCTTGTGGCTTTTCCAGGCGCATGGTGCAAGCTGTCAGTGGATCTACCATTCTGGGGTCTGGAGGATGGTGGCTGTTGTCTCACAGTTCCACAAGGCATTACTCCAGCAGGGACTCTGCGTAGGGCCTCCAACCTCACATTTCCCTTCTGTACTGCCCTAGCAGAGGTTTTCCTTGTGGGCCGCACCCCTGCAGCAAACTTACTCCTGAACACCCAGGTATTTCCATACATCCTCTGAAATCTAGGTGGAGGTTTTCAAACCTCAATTCTTGACTTCTCTGCACTTGCAGGCTCAATACCACATGGAAGTTGCCAAGGCTTGGCTCTTGTACCCTCTGAAGTCATGGCCTGAGCTGTACTTTGGCCCCTTTTAGTCACAGCTGGAGTGGCTGGGATGCAGAGCACCAAGACTCTAGGCTGCACACAGCAGGGGATTCTTGGGCCCAGCCCACAAAAGAATTTTTCCCTTCTAGGCCTCCAGGCCCATGGTGGGAAGTGCTGCCATGAAGACCTCTGACATACCCTGGCAATATTTTCTCCATTGTCTTGGGGATTAACATTTGACTCCTTATTACTTATGCCAATTTCTGCAGCTGGCTTGAATTTCTCCTGAGAAAAATGGGATTTCCTTTTCTATCACATTGTGAGGCTGCAAATTTTCTGAACTTCTGTGCTCTGCTTCCCTTATAAAACTGAATGCCTTTAACAGCACCCAAGTCAAATCTTGAATGCTTTGCTGCTTAGAAATTTCTTCCACCAGATACCCTAAATAATCTCTCTCAAGTTCAAAGTTCCACAAATCTCTAGCACGGGGCAAAATGCTGCTGGTCTCTTTGCTAAAACACAATAAGAGTCACCTTTGCTCCAGTTCCCAACAAGTTCCTCATCTCTATCTGAGACCACCTCAGCCTGGATTTCATTGTCCATAGCATTTTCAGTATTTTTGTCAAAGTCATTCAACAAGTCTCTAGAGAGTTCAAAACTTTCCTACATTTTTCTGTCTTCTTCTGAGCCCTCCAAACTGTTCCAACCTCTGCCTGTTACCCAGTTCCAAAGTCACTTTCACATTTTTGGGTATCTTTTTAGTAGCACCCCACTCCTGGTACCAATTTACTGTATTAGTCTGTTTTCATGCTGCTGATAAACACATACTCAAGACTGGGCAATTTATGAAAGAAGGAGCTTTAATGGACTTACAGTTCCACATGGCTGGGAAGGTCTCACAACCATGGTGGAAGGCAAAGAGAAGCAAGTCATGTCGTATATGGATGGCAACAGGCAAAGAGACAGTTTGTGCAGAGAAACTCCTCTTTTTTTGTTTGTTTGTTTTGTTTTGTTTAAAGAAAACATCATATCTCATGAGACTCATTCACTATGATGAGAGCAGAGCAGGAAACATGTGCCCCCATAACTCATTCACTTTCCCCTGGGTTCCTTCCATGGCATGTGGGAAGTGCAGAAGTTACAATTCAAGGTGAGATTTGAGTGGGGACACAGCCAAACAATCTCAGGATACTTCTGGAGAGTAAATATTAGGTTCAAAAAAGTGTTTCAGGAAATGTCCTATAATGAAGTAAACTGATTCTCTATTGACCTTATAAAGCAATATTGACACTATCCAATAGCAAGTGTCAGGAATTAAGAAGGACGTTTTACCATCGTGATCATTGTACTTCTTCAGAAAATAGTTTTCTTTAAATTCATATACATTCCCATGTGATAATTTGATTTATTTTTGGGAAAATAGTTGAAAAAAATGCCAAAAAATTTCTCTCTTTTAGTTACTGAATAAGTCATTTTTAAATGATCAAGTTCCTAAGCCATAATGAGACCCTGACTTGGCTCTGGATTACAATAATGAAAAGCAATAACTGGAATTTGAACCCATTTGTAGGCATGAAAGTAGAACTATGATACCCGTTATACTCTATGATTTGTTGAATTCATTTTATTTTTTTCTTTTAGTGACTTTATTTATAATAACCCCAAACACAAAATAATACCAACACTGTGATATATATAGATAGATAAATAGATAGGTAGGTAGGTAGGTAGGTAGGTAGATAGATAGATAGATAGACAGACAGATAGAGATATATAAATGAGTATTATTGAAGTCACTTAGCCACTCAGCTGAGCAGAGATATTATGTGTGTTCATTTAATCTAATTCTTCTTTTTCCTCCTTCCCAAAGGGTCAACTTTCCAAATCTCATCTAAAGCTCTGTATGCAGATATAAAGGGAACTCTGAGTGCCACTGAGACATGAGAGTTCCAAGGCTTTTATTTCCTTATTTCATAAGAAAGTCCATATCATTTTCTACATTATAGCCTGTAACGGTGGCCACCCTGCACCTTGTCCATTAGATTTAGGTCCAATCTTTCCAGGCTGACAGAGAAGGAGAGATTTGAGCATTCAGGCATCATGGAACCCCTCAGTTCTAGTTTCACCTAAGTATTTTTTTAATTAAAAAATTTTAGTTCTATTATAAATGGTATGTTTTTAAATTTTAAAATGTCAGTCATTCATTGGTGGTATGTAGGAATGCTACCTACTTTTGCTGTATTAACCTCAGTCCTGTGACCTTACTATATTTACTCATTAGCTCTAGAAGTTTGTCTTTTTTGTTGTTGTTGTTTTTCTTGATTCTTTGGAAATTTTTTATATACACAATTATGTCAAGTGTGAACAAAGTTTCTTTCTTCCCATAAGTATACCTTTATTTTATTTTCTCTTACTGCACTAGCTAGGACTTCCTGTATAATGTACTGAAAGTGAATAGTCTTGCAATTTTTCAAATTTTAGGGGAAGAATATCCAGTTTTGCAGTGTTAAATCTGATGCTAGCTATAGGATTTTTGTAGCTGTTCCCTATGGATTTGAGAAAATTTATCTTTACTGTTTATTTGCTAAGCATTTTTTTAATCATAACTGAGTGTTGGATTATCAAATTTTTAATTTGTAGATATTGACATGATCTTGATCTTTCTCCTTTAGCCTGTTAATATGATAAGTTAAAGTAATTGGTTTTTGAACGTTCAAACATCCTTGCATATCTGGCAAAAAATTAAACTTGGTTATAGTGTATAATTTTTTACACATTTTTTGATTCAGTTCACTAATATTTTGTTGAGGATTTTTAAGTATATATGTATACACATATGTATATACACAGAGAGATATTTTAGCAAATATATCTCTCTGTGTGTGTACATATATGTGTGGGTATATGTATATTTTAAATATATACATAATATATACAAATATATAATATATAAATATATACAATATATACTGCGTATATTTTAATTATATGTTATCTTTCTCTCTCTCTCTCTCTATATATATATATATTATCTCTGTGTGTGTGTGTGTGTGTGTGTGTGTGTGTGTGTGTGTGTGTGTATCTCATTATGTTGCTCACATTGGTCTCAAACTCCCAGGTTCAAATGAACCTTTCTTTGGCCTCCCAAAATGTTGGGATTACAGTTGTGATCCAATCAATCCAGGCTTTCTTGAGGATTTTTAATCTATGTTCATGAAAAATATAATCCTATAGTTTCCCTTTTTTATTACTCGTATCTAGTTTTGCTATTAGTGTAATTCTGGCTTCATAAAAGGAGTAAGGAAGTGTGCCCTCTGCCTCTATGTTTTTAGAGGGTTGTGGAGATTTGGTATCATATTTTTACATGTTTGTTACATTAACATGTTTTAGAGCTATTTACATTTACAGTTTTAGAGTAATTTACTTTTCACTGAATTTGATGAACTCCTCCCCACAGTGAAATTTCCAAAAGCATATATTATTCTTCTAATTGGTAATACAGGAAGAGAACTTGCCTTTTCTGTGAGTCTACATCTCAATGCCTGCTTGTTGCCCTGGGAATGTTAGTTTCGGTGGGTGCAGCTGTTGGAAGATGAGCTGGACATGGAGTAGAGGAAAGCAATCATCAGTTGGGAGCCAGAGAGTATTTCTGTATCTTTTTGTTGCTACGTCTAAATCTTACGTCCTCTAAACTTAATGATATCTGTTTTGTTTCATCTTTCTGAAACACTATCACATCCCTCTTTTGGCCAGTTTTGAACTAGATTCCTACTCCTGCTACAGATGAGGGAAATCGGAAATCTAAGAAACAGTTCCTGGTTTTAGACCAGTTGACATCACACATTTGAGCCTATGAATCAAATAATTAGCCTAAGGTTTCCTTGGTCAACATGGAGCATTTGACTTAGTTTATCCTGAATGGTAAAGCTTTCCCGCTATGCTTATAATTTCACCATCCACTTACCTTAGAGAAGAAGGAGGATCATTGTTATAGCTCAAGATTAATATAATAATAACACAGAATATGATTGTCATTCTATGGTGAATAGCCTATTTGATTTTTATTTTCCATATCATCTGGTCATATGTTTGCAGTAGTTAGTATCTATGTATCTGTTATCATAAAATGGGCTTGTGAGGGTTCTGGGTGGAAGAAGATAAAAAGGGAAAATTTTCCAACAGAACACTTAGTTAGATTAAGTATAAGCCTTAAGATTTAGATGAAAACAAATGTCTTCTTTACCTTGTTACACATCTTATATTGGATTTGTTATATTTTTCCTCTTTTTTTCTTTAATCATATGAATGATAGGAACTCTAGGGAAAAGATTAGGTTTTAAACTTGGAAGAATTCCCAGTTTTGGACTAATTAATTTTTGTCTAGTCTGCTCATGGCTGTTGGCCTCCACTTGACAGAGGAAGTACATTGAATTAGTAATGCTTGGATTGTACCCATTATTTTATATTGTACAAGGCAGTGGTCAAAAATGTCAAACCTCTGCCCCAAGTTTAAAAACACATATTGGGACATTTCTCTAAGAAATTAAATATTTAGAGGGAATATATTCCAGAGCATAACACACATCCAAGGTGCTGCTTCTCTCTCTTCTTTGTGGTGGTCAGAGTTAGAACGGTCAGTGAATGAGTCTATACCAGAAGAGGCCAGACCTTCTCATTTGAAACCTTCTGGGACAGCTCCTGGGCCATAGGGCAGCTCTCCTGGCCTGCTAAGATCTTAGAAAGTGAGCATCTTTCTTCCTGTAGTCCCTCTGATGCCTGAAGTCTATACCTGTGTCTCCTTCTATTGGAGGGAAAAGTTCACACAGTTTGAACATGACTCTGAGAAACCTGCAGAGTGAAACTTCACTGGTCTCTGTTCCAGGCCTCTCATGCTCATCTCGGTCAGGATGAAAGAGTGAGCTTCAATCACTGGAGGCCTTAAAGGAGTCTGGGGTCACAGACTTACATATAATGTCTATTAATAAAGTGTCCTTTTTTACTCATCTATCTCTTTTCTTCATGGGATTGATTTGGATAAGAATTATTGTATTTTGTCATTTGTTTACAAAAATGTTAGCACTTTTGACTAGAGTCCCATAGGGACTTATGAGGCTGAATGCTAATGAAAAATACAATTTTTTTCCCAGGGTTTTTCTTTTCTTTTCTTTTTTCTTTTCTTTTCTTTTTTTTTTTTTTTTTTGCATAAACTCTCTAAAGCACTTCCAGAGGAGTGCATCAGGATCAGAAACTGACTATCTCCTCACTAGGTAGTAATATTATTTCTCCCACTTTAGAAATTAGAAACATGAATATGAGAAAGAAAACCAGCTCCACCTTTTCCCACAGTTATGAAGTGGTTAAATTAGGATTCAAATGTAACTATCTCTGTCTATAACAATTGCGAGCTTTCAAATTTTACATATTGGCACCCATAATTTAATTGATGCCTTGAGATTCTCTAATTCTTCTCTACATCCAAATGACGTTCCATACGTGTGTTCCCTTTCACAAAGTGGAGATCTTAATCAAATTATGAATTTTAATATAATTATGACTTGATCATACTTTATTATTTGATATATAGGAATAGGTAGTTTAAACAAATCCATCATTTCAAGTAAAGTATGGTAGAAAGAAGGCATTTCTATTCATATTTGTTCTGTTTTAGGAAATGAAAGATCTCAGAGTTAAATACACAGATATTTTATTAATAGAAAGTACTATTATTTAAACTTTGTGTTTAAGGCAAGGATGAAAATCTCCTCCCCATGTTTTGCTTTTTGAAACTTTGTTGGTATTTTAGAGTTGTTTTCTTACTTTGTTTGGAATCCATACAAGGACTCTAAACCTCAAAGGCACATGGGGATCAAAGGTTGAGTGCTTTGATTTGAATTATAATTTTCAGTGACGTAGCACCTTTCATCTGGGAATTCAAAGCCATCCTCAAGAAATTGCAGATATTATTTCAACACCCCTTTGCGGCAGCTAGAATTTACTTAGAGCTGGAGAGGCAGAAACACAAACAGGGAAAGAGAAAAGCTAAATATGTACATTATTTTATATATATATTATATATTTATTATATAAAATATATATAATAAATCTGATTTGTTATATTTAATATTTAGTATATATTATATAATAAATATATGATACATTATATAATAAATATATTATATATATTATATATAATAAATATACATATATATATACACAAACCCACTGAACACCCCAATTTTCCATTCTGCTATTCTGCAATTAGAACTTGCTCTGCCTAGAATGAAAAGATTATGAATGGAGGTGTTATTTAAGAAACTTTATATTTAAGGGCTCAGTTTCTGTGCATGCCAAGGTTTTCTGTGAAATAATAGAAAAAGGAATATGAGGAGAGAGAGAGAAAAGAGACAAGTTTTGTAAGCAGACAGCAATATGGTTCATCAGAAGACAGGGAGTAGACTAGTAATAAGGAAATCTTTTCATAATGAATGTAACTCCTTATATCCAATATTCAAGCAAAACGTGTCTCCTCTACTTAAGCTCTGTCTTGGAAACACTTTCTTTCCTCTCTATTATCAATGAGCTACCACCAGAATCTTTCCTTTGGATTGTTACAACAGCCTCAGAGACCCGCCCCCAAATCTATCCTCTACCCATCCAATATACACCTATAGACAAAGAGATTTTTCTAAACATGGCTCTTTTCTACGTAAAATTATTTCTTGACCTCTTTATAGAGCCACAGAACAACAAAGACTTTTGCTTGGGACATAACCACCCTAACTAAAGTGGCCTCAACATACATTTTATCCACATTGATTGAACTTTCTTCCATCCATGATCCCTACCCCCACTTCAAATCCTGCTTTATATATTTCTACCAAATTAAACCTTTCCTTCTCCTTCAAACACACAACAGAATATTTCCCCCATCGTCTCCTGTGAGCATCCTATCCTCAGCCTGCTATGTTCTTTTCCACCTTTCTGGTGTCTAACTTGGAAAACTGCTATTCAGACTTAATACCCCTGTTCAAAGATCCCCTTGTTAGTGCAGAAGACTTGCTTGCTGGTGTGTGTATGTGTGTGTTTGTGTGTGTGTGTGTGTGTATGTGTATGTCTGTTTCTTTCCACCCACTGAAATTTTGCTATTATATATAGGTTTGCCATATGATCTTCCCTATTAAACTTTAATGTTTTTATGGCAATATTGCATCTCACTTACCTTCAGATCCCCTGTATGGATGTCAATACCTAGAGCAGAATAAGCTGGAATCAGTATATAGCTGCACATAAACATTTATAAATGTAACTAATAAATATATTTAAACAACTCTTTATTTTGAGAAGTATCCAGACCAGTGTTATGTATGTGTACAACAGCTACCATATGTGTCCATTCATATTTCAATACAGTGTTCCCATACACACCAATGGGTTCCTATGGCAATCCCTGCAACTGTCTTCCAGATTTTTGGGGGGGTCATAACAACATAGTTAGTGTTTAAAGTAGAATGACAAGGAGACAACTCCTGAAGAAATAGCTTTAAGCCATCAAGAATGGGGATTTGCTGTGTAAACACACCAGCCTCCTTTTCCTTCAGTGGAAACAACACTGAGAAAATTTTATGCTCTCTCCCAGAGGTTTTCAGAGCTATTGAGACTGTGTTTTCTAAAGTGGTAACCTGCTAAATATGCCGTATTGACTGCTATCATCTCCCTGTCTTACTCTTCACTTTTCTACCAGAAATTTCTAAGTTCTCTTTCACTGAAACCCTTGTCTCAGGACTTACTTTTGGAATAACTCATCTTAAAACAAATAATCATTCTGAACCCACAAGACCCTCATCCTCAATCAATTACACTGATCTGGCATTCCAGGATATTTCCTACAGTGTTTGGTAGGAGGGTACCATGATGTCATGCAATGGGGAATCTGTTATGAGTTTAAACTTCAAGCAGAAAGGAGTCTTCCAATCCAAAGGATTTTAAAATACCTCTCTTGTTGCCATAATGTGCAGAATGTCATTCAGGAAAGAATCCAGTGATCCAGGAAAATGCAGATAGGATACAATACACACTCAGTTTAGAGAGACAACTGTAGGGTCAAGCCAAAGGAATTTCTAGCCTTAATAGTGAAAGCAGGTAGCTAGCACTTTGCAGAACAAATTAGAGGAAAATGAAACATCAATAAAAGTTAAGTGATAAAGGGTGTTCATTTTACATGTTCTTCAGTTAACATTGAGAGTAAGGATTCTTAAAAAGAAGGGGGAAAAAAACATCTTAAGCACAGGAAAGCTTAAGATAAGCTACTGGGTTGCATCTAGGAGGAAGCACACATGGACACAAATGAAAAAGTAGTAGCAGACATATCCCAGATTTGGGCATGGTATGTGGCATATAGCTGGCTTGCAACTATATGAATGAAGTTCATGTTAAATCAGGAAAGAGTCTGCCCATTAGGCTATGCTAGCTAATTTCCAAAATGCAAGCCCTGTGGCACGTGCCCCAGAATCAGCAGAGAAACTTGTTTGTAATGCAGATTATTAAACCTCACCTAGAATTACTGAATCTGACTTTCTCAGCAGTGACCTTGACAAAATAATCATCACAGCAAATTAATAGCTAATATTTACTGAATATTTATTGTTTGCCAGGCACTGTTCTAACCACTTTGCATGTACTAATTATCTTTAAATCCATAAAATCCCAATAAAACAAATAGAATTGTTAACCATAGCGTTAACCACATTTTGACAGTGATGTACTTGATACAAAGAGAGGTTAAATAACGTTTTCAAGGTTACATAATTAGTAGTGAAAAAGCTAGGATTTGAATACAAGATGCTAGATTCCATAATCCATGCTGTAAACCAAAACACTACATTGTTTCTCCCTTAAAATTATTTATTGCAATGCCTAATTTGTTTATGTATCAGGGTAGTTGTGAGGTCACTTGTATTTATCTGCTCTCATGCTGCTATGAAGAAATACCCGTGACTGGGTAATTTATTTTAAAAGAAAAGGTTTCATTGACTCAGTTCTATCTGGCTGGGAGGCCACAGCAAACTTATAATCGTAACGGAAGGCACCTCTTCACAGGGTGGCAGGAGAGAGAATGAATGCCGAGCAAAGGGAGAAGTACCTTATAAAACCATCAGATCTCGTGAGATCTCACTCACTATCATGAGAACAGCATGGGAGAAACTACTCCCATGATTCAGTTATCTCCACCTGGTCCCATCCTTGACATGTGGGGATTATTACAATTCAAGATGAGATTTCAGTGGAGACACAGAGCCAAACCATATCAGCACTCAAGATACACATGTAATAATGCACACATAAGGGAAGGGTATTCTGTGAGGCATAACTATTTATTAACTCTGCAGCAGGATTTGTTTACCAGGCATCAAAAAAAAAAGAAAGAAAGAAAAAAGGCAAGTAAGAGGGAGTGTGAAAATGACAACATTAATGATAACTGTAACCTACACTCTTATTTACTTTTATGGTCATTAAAGGCACTCTAACGATGACCTCATTTTAATCCTTGTATACCTCGGAAATTATATAAGGCAGTTATCATCCTCATTCTCGTGTTATAGATATGAAAACTGCGTCTCAGTAAAGTTAAGTGATTTATCTTGGCTACACAGTTGCTATGGAAGGGATCCATAATTTAAATTTAGCTTTGAAATTTGGCTTTTTGTTCATTGTAGGATAAAAATCATCAATGAAAGATACGGTGCATCAGGGAATGGGGAACAATGGAAGTATTGTAAAGTCTTCCATAGTTTGATCTCACTGTTTCAGTAGAAAGAAATGTATTGATAGCCTTTTAGAGATGATTACAAAACACTATGCAGATAAATCGCAAAACTTTTGGATTGTTTATCTGGTTCTTTATAAAAATGTCACAGTCTGTAGTTCATGTAGTCTACCAATAGGTGTAGTGCTACAATCCATTTATTAGAATCTGATCAAAATATTTCCAAAGTTGAAATGTTTTAAACCTGCAGGCTTTGTGCCTTACAAGCTGAAATTTTTTTAATTTTCAAAGTAAAGCTTTAAAAAGTCTTGTCATTCCCAGCCAAATTTAGATTAAACACAATATGTAAAGGTGGTAAACTAATGTTAAATATTCACAAAGGAAAATTTCACCTATATCATGTCCCAGTGTTTCCCCCTCCATGCTTTTTAAACATGGAAGATTCCCCTCCTTTCTTTCACATCACTCATGCACACACTCAAATATGCTTACATTCTTTTGCTTCTCAAACTTACAACCTGGATTTATTTTTCTACATCTGCACCCTTTTATTTTTTTTGTTACCAAGAGTCTTCCTCTCTTCTCCTCCCCTCTCCTTTCTTTCCTTTCCTCTCCTCTCCTTACTTGTTTCTTTTCTCTTTCTACACTGACAGCACAATTAACTTAAATCAGCTTCCAGACTAAAATGGTTGAATTCTCTGGAATCCTGATGCAATATTTGATTGATCTCTGTTAGTACTCTTCTCACATAAGTACGACTGTGAGCAAGCATTTGTCAGGCTCATTTCACTGTGTGCTCTTTGAAGGCAAGAACTGAATCTTGCTTATACCTAATAGAAGTTCTAGTGCAAGTTGATAGATGGTAGGTTTCCAGGTCATGATTATCTAACATGAACTGAAGACTGATACTGTATTTCTTTTTCTGTGTCTTTAGTAAAACCATTTGAGCTGTCATAATGTGAAGTTAGAAGGAGCTGTCAGTTCCCCTCTTCAATGACAAGTATCAGGCCAATGTGTGATTTCCTCAGAGGATATTGTCCAAATGTGACTAATATTCAACAAATTGTTCACAAGCAAGCCTTGCCCTGACTTCCATTATGAATTCTGTGATGTAATTGCAGGTGGTCCTGCCAATCCTAGAAGATGTGAATGCACATAAGCTACATCAACTCATGCCTCATTGCTAATTCCAAAGAGGCATCTCAATCCCTTTATTCACATTCTCTGAATCTGTAATTTCTGCTGCACATTCCTGCTGCCTTTGCTTGCTCTGTTTACCTCTTCCCTTCAAACACCCATGCACAATGTCACTGGCCTCAAGAATTACAAAGCACACTTAACTCTTAGAATCCTCTTCTTAGAAGATGTAGTAAGAAGTAATACCTATTAAAGACTACGTATACTATGAGCCAGAATCATGTCGGGGAGAAGGGTATAGCCCACTTAACTGAAGCCTCTCATTTTACTTTGAGGTGAGGAAACTTCTCTTTTCATGGTACTGAACTACTGCCTCCTAACCTTCATGTTTGTATAAAGTAGGGTGACCATGTGTATACACAAATGTACGTAATCAACCATTATCAGAGAAAAGTAAATGAGCAAAGCCGACTGGCACAAGACAATAGGGTCAGTGTGGGCTCACAGCTAGCTAAAGGATATATGTTTATTCTGACGACGCCCTGTTTCATTTTAAACAAAGTGTATTAATGGTCAGATTGATCCACTAGATCATTATTTTGCAACCAAGAACTAGCTAATCTATCTAAATTCTTCTGTAATCTCTAAAATCAGAAATAAAAGATATTATATTGTAATTGTATAAAGTGATAAAAATAAATTAAAGATAGTTTAGAGAAATAAATGAATTAAGACTCGCAGACGGTCAACAAAGAAAAATAGATAAATAGGGCAATATAACAAGTATAAGGGCAACTTATTGATACTTGATTTTTTCTTTTCTTTTCTTTCAAGACGGAGTCTTGCTCTATCACCCAGGCTGGAGTGCAGTGGCCAGATCTCAGCTCACTGCAAGCTCCGCCTCCCGGGTTTACGCCATTCTCCTGCCTCAGCCTCCCGAGTAGCTGGGATTACAGGCGCCCACCACCTCGCCCTGCTAGTTTTTTGTATTTTTAGTAGAGACGGGGTTTCACCCTGTTAGCCAGGATGGTCTCGATCTCCTGACCTCGTGATCCGCCCGTCTCGGCCTCCCAAAGTGCTGGGATTACAGGCTTGAGCCACCGCGCCCGGCCTGATACTTGATTTTTTCTTACTGCTTCTTTCTCGTTCTTTTGCTTTTAATTATATATTTATAAATAAGAAGGAGATGCCATGGTATATATATAAAATGCATTAAAGTTATAAAAATCATTATAAAACAAACCATCCAGTTAAAAAATATAACCGTTGACTTTAAAGTTCTATTTATGCCTTTTTGAAATTAAATTACTAATTGCCTCTCTCAAAAATAAGCACTGTCTTGTTATTTGCATTTATAATTCTCTTGCTTTGTATTCATAAATAACTAATGTTTTTAAAATCTCCATAAATGGTAGAATATTCTATCTGTTATTTTACAACATTCTTCTTTTTCTTTGTTTGACCTTATGATCCCAATATCTATCCATGATTTTCATTTGCATATAATACTGAGAAGTACACTGCTTTTAGCTGTACTCAGAAGTGCAAGGCTCTTGGTGTATTTGTGCAAGAGTTTTTCTAGAGTCGTAGCCATAGAAGAGGAAGCGTGGAGTGACAAGTGTATTGGAAACCTTGTTCAATACCGCACAAACTCTTGGTGTCACCTCTGGCTGTAGAAATGGCCCACAGGGTCCGGCGCGGTGGCTCACGCCTGTAATCCCATCACTTTGGGAGGCCGAGGTGGGTGGATTACGAGGTCAGGAGATCGAGACTATCCTGGATAACACAGTGAAACCCCGTCTCTACTAAAAATACAAAAAAAAATACCTGGGAGTGGTGGCTGGCGCCTGTAATCCCAGCTACTTGGGAGGCTGAGGCAGGAGAATCTTTGGAAGCCGGGAGGCAGAGGTTGCAGTGAGCCAAGATCATGCCACTGCACTCCAGCCTGGGCAACAGAGTGAGACTCCGCCTCAAAAAAAAAAAAAAAAAAGAAAGAAATGGCCCACAAGTTAATCTGCTTTGTATTGACAACACGTCACCTTAAAAAGGCATCAGATATCTCTCATTTCTTGCTTCTGGAATTTTCTGAAGAATCAGCAGGAGACACCAGCAGGAGCCTGCTCAGCATTCACTGCACTTCCCTGTATGTATGCCTCTGTCTTAGCACTCACCTGGTATGTATAACTCTGATGTTACCACATAAAGGCATGCTGTTTTCAGATGTTATTGAACCAATTTACACTCTAATCAGCAGTGCTTAGGATATTGCATCTCAGTTAAAATGTAATAGTGCCAGGCGCTGTGCTTTCTAGTTTTACCAATCTTACAGTTTTAACGTGATTTTTTGTTAATCATTTCCCTCAGCACAACTAAGGATGGCCCCCTTTTCACACATTTTGGTAGCCATTTAGAACATTTGTCTGCATGGTTGACATTTTGTGGAATTGAAGCCATTATTTATACATTTTAGTATAGACATTTTTTGTGTGACAGTTGAAACACTATCTTCTCATCGTGTGTACTTATGTTTTCACCCTCTTTCTATTGCTAGTGTATCACATTTATTGCCATGAAAATATTAATATGCTCCTTTGCTTTTGGAATATCTTGGATCTTGACTTAAAAAGTTTCTCCCGACGAGGCACAGTGGCTCACTCCTGTAATTCCAACACTCTGGGAGGCCGAGGTGGGTGGATTACTTGAGGTCAGGAGTTTGAGACCAGCCTGACAAACATGGCGAAACCCTGTCTCTACTAAAAATACAAAAATTAGCCGGGTGCATTGGCGAGTGCCTGTAATCCCAGATACTCAGGAGGCTGAGTGGGGAGAATCACTTGAACCTGGGAGGCAGAGGTTGCAGTGAGCCCAGATCTTGTTACTGTACTCCAGCCTGGGCAACAGAACAACACTCTGTCAAAAAAAAAAAAATTCTTCCTAGAATGAGGTCAAAACAATTTTTAAGGTTAAAAAATAGTTTCCATATTACTTTATACAAGTTAGATAATTTTGCTCTTCACTTTCAGGCCATTAAATCTAAAACAAATCATTTTGCACCATGTGAAGTAGGGCTCTGATTTCACTAGATTTCAATATGGAATACCATCTTACCCAGAACCGTTCACATAAAGATTCTTTCTCCCACTAGGCTGGAAACGTCAGAGATTTTATAAGTGGGCTTTGCAAACAGTTAGGAAACTTGACCTCTGCATTTATTTTGTTCTATGAATCTTATTCTTCATTTTATGTCAAACACTTAGTGTTGTAACTCAGCCAGGTTCACAATAATATTTATTATTGGAAAAGGAAAATCTCTCATATTCTTTAATTGCTACAAAAAAATGTTATTTATTGTTCTTGACCCATTTTTTCTATGAGTATTTTGTAGCCACCTTGACAATTTCTAAAAAACAAAAGTCTGTTGAAATTTGTTGATAAATTTTTTAAATTGTGCTTTTATTTGGGAAAAATTAATAGCTTTAAATATTTAACTTTTTAATTATGGAATTTGTGTATTAATGTCTTCACTGATATCTTTTAAAATGTTTTATAATTTTCCTGAGAAACAAACAAAACTTTCATGAGATTTTTTTCTAAATTGTGTGCATATATTTTAATGTCACTTTAAAAGTGTCATTCTAAGTTAAATTTTAAAGCGTTTTTGCTGATGAGATGTGATTAATTTTTTAAATTTAATATTTCACCTAAGTTAATAATCTCTTTTAATTCTAATTGTATACCTATGAATTATATTATTTTAAGCACCCATATTATTACTTAGAAATGAGAAGTTTTGAAAATTTTGTATATGTTGCCTTTGTTTTTATTTCCCCATAAAACTTGCTAGGATATCCAATACAACAATGGGTATAGATACTGCAACTATCCATGCTTTTTTCTAATCTTAAAGGGAGTGTGTACCACTGAATATGTTTGTGTATCTATTTTTGTGGATATTTTTCATCAGGTTAATGAAGTTTCATTCTATTCCTGTAATAGCCAGAATTTTGTTTTACTTCTTTTTTTCAATCAATGGCTGCTGAATTTTATCAAATACTTTCATTGTATCTATTGAGACAGTCATATTATTTTTCTCAGCCAGTGTGTAAAGATGATATTAGGGAGACCCCTATCCACCTAAGAAAATACTAAGCTCATCATTGGCACACAGGCAAACTCCGCTTCTGTTTTTCTGTCAGTTGGAAATGGCCAGGTGGTTGGGTTTGGGCTAACAGAACGTGAATAGAAATAACCCGTATCACTGGCAGACTTGGCCACTAGAAATCACTTGTGCTTTCTCCTCCATGATCTTTCTCGTTTCCAGTCTGTGACATTTTCAAAGCAAAGGTAGCAGAGCCTCCCACAGGTCTAGTTCCTGAAAGACTATATGAAAAAATACTTCCAAAATGGTAAAGTAAGAAACTCTGAAAATTTACTCCTCAAAAGAACAATGAGAAAATTGGCAAAATTGACAAAATCAACTTTTTCAGAACTCTGAAAACCAATCAAAGACTTAGAACTCTCTGAGAATCATTAATTCAAGAAACTTAACTGAATCCCAATTGGAACAGTGAGCTTTGTGGCATTTAATATTTCCTTTTTGTCTTATATGCCTCTCTACAGCTCCAAGCGGCATTGATTACCAGTAGCCTCACAATCATCGTAGCTGTGGCAACAAGCAGCCAAGAAGGTTCTCAGGTGGGTAGAGGGGGTCTTGGGCCTCCCAGAAGTCCCAATCCAAAGACTTTTCACTCTTTTACCTAGTGTAGTAACTCCCTGAAAAAACTTATTTGAGACTTGCCTTATTTGACCGTAACCAGACCTTACTCAGTAAAAATGCCCTCCCCAGGCGTTTGTTAAAAATCATTCCAGGCAATTATTTAACACCCTCACTGTTTGGAACAGTAAAACGAATCAGCAGAAAACAAGTGGTTGACCAAAACATTTAAAAAGAAACCCTATGTAATGAGATAACCAAGGAGATCTGAAAAGCTTTGACATATTCCTGGAATCTAGAAGACTAAGCACATGTGTAGGGGTGCATAGTTGTCCAGGAAAGACCTGAGAAAGCTCTATTTTCTCACCTGTGTCTGACTTTGACACTACCCACAAGCAGGAAGTAAAAGCCAAGGACGAGTTTGACCCGACTGAGCATCAGAGTGCCTCATCAGACAGAGTGCTTGCAACCTCGCCACTATTAGATTTTGACTTTTTAATAATAGTCATTCTGACTGGTGTGAGATGGTATTTCATTGTGGTTTCGATTTGTATTTCTCTAGTGATTAGTGATGTTGAGCATTTTTTTTTTATATGCTTTTTGGCCACATGTACTCTTCTTTTGACAAGTGTCTGATTCTTAGCAAACTAATGCAGGAACAGAAAAGCAAATATTGCATGTTCTTACTTATAAGTGGGAGCTAAATGATGAGAACACATGAGCACATAGAGGGGAACAACATACACTGGGGTGTATCAGAAGGTGGAGGGTGGGAGGAGGGAGAGGATCAGAAAAAACAATGAAAGGGTGCTAAGCTTAATACTTAAGTGATGAAATAATATGTACAACAAACCGCCATAACGCACATTTACCAATGTAGCAAACCTGCACATGTACGACTCAACTTAAAATAAACATACGTTTTTAAAAAGAAAAGTGCCTATTCCTGTACTTTGCCCACTTTGTAATGGAGTTACTAGTTTTTGCTTGCAAATTTGTTCACGTTCCTTACAGATTCTGGATATTACACCTTTATCAGATGCATAGATTGCAAATATTTTCTCCTATTCTGTAGATTGCCTGTTTATTCTCTTGATAGTTTCTTTTGCTATACAGAAGCTCTTTAGTTTAACTATGTCTCTTTTCTAACATACCTGACCTTCAAGAAATACTAACGTGAGTCCTACAGGCTGAAATGTAAGGACACTGGATTGTAACTCAAATCCACATAAAGGAATGAAGAACAGCAATTAACACTCCCAATAAAGGTAACTACATAGGTATATATGGAGGACATTATAATGTATTTTTAAAAATCTTCTCTCTGATTTTAAGATACACTGTATAGAGCAATAATTATAAAATTATGATGGTGGTATTATAATATACAAACAGCAATTTGTTTGAAAATAACACAACTTGAAAGGTAATACAATTTTATTGGTGCAACATTTTAATATTGTTGAATTTAATTTATAATTAATCTAAACCAGATTGTTTACAAGCTACAATAATTACAATCCCTTATGGATTATAATTATAATAATAAAAATTAGACTGTATGGAGAAATATTGTGCCTTCTAAAATAGAATATATACCTTGCACTGTTAAAAATAAATACATTTTGTATTATTTGAGCTATTATGTGTTTTCTTTTCTTTTCTTTTTTTTTTTTTTTTTTTTTTTTTTTTTTTTT
>NC_045440.1:140088413-140105112 GCF_002776525.5 Piliocolobus tephrosceles | reverse complement strand
TTTTTTTTTTTTTTTTTTTTTTTTTTTTTTTTTTTTTTTTGAGTCTTGCTCAGTCGCCCAGGCTGGAGTGCAGTGGTGCCATCTCAGCCCACTGCAAGCTCCGCCTCCCGGGTTCACGCCATTCTCCTGCCTCAGCCTCCCAAGTAGCTGGGACCACAGGCGCCCGCCACGTCGCCCGGCATTTTTGTATTTTTAGTAGAGACGGGGTTTCACCATGTTAGCCAGGATGGTCTGGATCTCCTGACCTCGTGATCCATCAGTCTCAGCCTCCCAAAGTGCTGGAATTACAGGCGTGAGCCACCGCGCCCGACCCATGTGTTTTCTTTATTTGTTGATTTATTCCTGTGTTTACAGTTACATAGGCTAATATATGTGCTAAATTACATTGCTGATATTTTTGGTATCAAACTTTTCTTGACCTTCTGAGATAAACTGAAATTAGTCATAATGTATTCTGCTTTTTATTTGTTGCTAGACTCAGCTGGTAAATAAAACTTAGTGGGGGTTTTGGATTTGTATTCATGAATAGATTGGTGTACATTTTTCATTATTCTTAAAGGCTTTATCAGATTTTGACTAAAATGTGATATGCTAACCATATAAATCAAAATAGAGTGTTATCTCTATTTTCATTCTCTAGAATTATTTATCTAAATTGGATTTTTTGTTTTATGAAGGTAATATTTAACAGTAAAGGTCTGCACATTATTATTTTTATGAGCAGATTTTAAACTACTGTCTCTGTTTTTATTTTTATAAGACTATTCACATTTTTATTTCTTCTTGAATCAATTTTACTTAGTTTCACTTTTCTAGACAGTTGATTCTGTGTAATTTTTTCAAATCATCATCATATTTTTATAACATCCTCTTATTAAATCTATCATGTTTATAGTATCTGCGTTTCTAATTTTAAAATCCTAATATTGACATTTCACCTGTTTTATATTAATCAAATTTTTAACACCTTTGTTTTTCATAAGAAACAACTTTGGTTTTGTATATTGTTTCACACATTTGTTACATTTATATTTTATTAATTTTGGTTTTCATGCACATTATTTTAGTCTACCTTCTTGTGCTGAGTTTTTTCTCTTCTTTACATAAATTCCTTAAATCAGATGCATAGTCATTAATTTCAGACTGTATCCTCTAATAAAAATAATAAAACTACAGTGAGCCTGTAGGACTCACTAAAAATTTTTATGAAAATACTGCTTTAGTTCCAACATGGAGTTTTTAAATATGATATAATCAATTGTTTAAATTTATTTATAAATAATTCCTGATGTATTTGTGATTTATAGCTGCATTTTAAATTTCATTTTTGTTACCAATTTTTGTAAAAGTTACATGTGCTCAGGAAATATATTCTATAAGATGCCAATCGTTTTACATTTTTGAGATGAGGTGAGCTATATGGCTACTATGTGCCCGTATTTTGAAAACGATTTATATGTATAGAAAATAACATATATTAGGCAAATGCTAGATGTTTCATATATGTCCATTAGATACCATGTTTTTCAGGTAAAATGTATAATGCCCTATTCAATTTGAATTTTGAATAAATATTTTTAGTACAAATACGTTCCAAAATATTTAATTAAATACAAAATTAAGTAAACATCCTGCTTTGTTTTTTCTTTGCTAAATTAGGCAACCTTAATTAAATCAATCCTATTAATTTTGTTCTAAGCTTCTATATTATTGTTGCCTTCTTGATCTGTGATTGAGAATGTTAAAGACTTTCCTGTGATTTTGGATTAGTCAAAGCCTTCTTTTACTTATATCAAGTTTTGCTTCATATAATTTGAGGTATATCATGCCATACATAAATACTGATAATTTTTTTTATGTTTCAAGTGTGTTTAATAGATTTTTCAAAATTCTTTACTGATCCTCTTAAGATCTAATAATGATTTGTGCCTTGCATTCTATTTCCTTAGTGTCAACATAGTTATAGCAGCTTTTTATTTCTTTGCATTTAATTAATTCAACACATACTTATTGAATGTCTATTAAATGCTATGCTCATATCAAAGAAAAACAAAAATACAAACACAGAAAAAAATAAGTCCCTGGTCTCCTAAGACAAACATTATAATTGTGCAAGACAAATTAATCAACTGTGTGTGGAATTATATCATGATACATACTTTAGAAAATAACTGGAGAAGAAAGAAAGGGAGTACCCAGGTTGGCCTCATTGCACTTACAATATATAATAATTAGATTCTGAGAAATGAGTTATGACCTGGGTGTCTTTAGTTTGTTTTACTGATTCATGAAAATAAGTGATTAAAACTTTGTATTTAGTTCTGATGATTCAAAAGTCAGATGTAATGAGGTTGTCAATATTAGAGGACATGGTGATAGGGTCCATGCTAGAGTGACTAGAAGTTCTAGGGCCACTTCTCCATTTCCACTAAACATAATTGGATGATGAGAAGCGAGTGGCGCTCTCAGAACACCAGAGATGCCAACTTCTAGATTCTTGACCATGGTATTAAGGATGGACATGGGTGCATACATCAACAGAGAGGGCAATATTAAAATATGACAAAACTCATAAAAGTAAAATGCCTTCTTTAATTCCAGTGTCACTATCACTACCTTGTGCTTTTTTATTTTAAAATTTTTGCGTATTTCTGAGACAGGGTCTCGCTCTGTTGCCCACAGTAGAATGCAATGGGTGTGCTCATGGCTCACTGCAGCCTCAACCCCCTGGGCTCAAGCAATCTTCCTGCCTCAGCCTCCCAAGTAGTGGAGACTACAGGCTTGTACCACCACACCCAGCTAATTTTTTAATGTATTTTATTTTATTGGTTTATTTATTTGCACAGACAAGTGTCACTATGTTGCTCAAGCTGGTCTTGAATTCCTGGGCTCAAGTAATCCTCCCACCTTGGCCTCTCAGAGTGCTGGGGTTACAGGTATGAAACACCACGCTCAGCCTTAAATATTTATTAAATAATGGTATAGATGAACAATGGTGAGCACACGGAAATTACTTTTTTTTTTTTAACTTAAATCTGGTTCTTGTAAAAAAAGAAAGAACACATACCAAAAGTACCTATAATATAAATAGCCAACTTAACACATGTTTATACCTTGAGAACTAATGTAACACAGTTCCAGTCCAGATATATACTGACAATCATTCAAGAGTTCTCCTCATGATCTACCCAATCTCACACTGACTCTTTAGTTTCCCTTATTTTGTTTGTTTGACTCAACATGATGCTAATGAAATTTATCCAAGTTGCTTGAGAGCGCCATGATTCACATTCTTTTTTTTTTTTTTTTTTTTGAGATGGAACCTCACTCTGTTGCCCAGGCTGGAGTGCAGTGGTGCCATCTCGGCTCACTGCAAGGTCTGCCTCCCGGGTTCATGCTATTCTCCTGCCTCAGCCTCCTGAGTAGCTGGGACTACAGGCACCACAACCACGCCCAGCTAATTTTTTGTATTTTTAGTAGAGACGGAGTTTCGCCGTGTTAGCCAGGATGGTCTCGATCTCCTGACCTCGTGATCTGCCCGCCTCAGCCTCCTAAAGTGCTGGGATTACAGGCGTGAGCCACCGCACCCAGCCACTGTAATTCATATTCTACATGTTATTTACTATTCCACTGTTTGATTAGACCACATTTTTACTACTTATGATACCTGGGTTGTTTCTAGTTTTGTGCTAATATGAAGAGACATAATATGAACAGTTTTAGCACATGTCTCCTTGTATGAGTATGAACTTATTCTATTGATTATGAAGAAGTTCTGGAATGGCACAGCCACAGGATACAAGTTTCCACAGATTTAGTAGTGTATGCCACCTTTTTTCTAAAATATTTGTACAAAATTTACCTTCTACCCACATAGTCTGAACAGTGTATTATTACTTCACATCTCTACAACTTTTGGCACTAATGCATTTACTCATTCATTCATTATTCATTTTCGACAGCTACTGAGTAGGTAGTGCTATCTAATTGTACTTCCCTGATTGTTAATAAAATTGAATACTTTCTCATAATTCATCTGTCATTTGTATTTTCCATCTTGTGAAGTATGCCCTTTTCTAGCACACTATCTGTTGTTTCCTTATTGGTTTGTACTAGTCAAGTACGTACCTGTATAACAGTGGTTGTTCTTAGTGTTATATTTTGATGCACATTAGCTCTTAATTTCATGAAGGCAACCTTATCAATAATTTCCTTTACCAACTGGTATCACATATTGTGTGACAAGCCTTTCATTGTCTGAGATCAGGAAGATTACTTTCTTGAAGTCACGCAGAAAGTGAGTGGCTAAGCCAGGTGAAAATCGGAGTCTGAGGAGTTCCAATGACTGTGACCTTCTCACACCGCCGGCAAGACATTGCTTCCATCTGAAAACAAAGCAAAGCGGAAACTTCCCCCAAACAAAAACATATGCACTGGAACTATGGAGCGGTCATTGTCAGAGTTATACAATCTGCAGTGCGAATGAATCCTTTGTCATTTCTTACTGAGTTAGACACAGCCTTGGATGAACAAGAAGGAATAAACAAGTACATCAGAACAGTCTGTTTAGTCGAATGAAACGAATTCAGCAGCCTCTGGCACTGGGTAGTGTTCAGTAAATTATCTGTGCCCATGAACTAAGTGGCACCCCTTAAAGAGTTCATTCACCTCACATGGATGAGCAGTTTACGTCAGATAACAGATTCTTCACCTCCATGATCCCGCCGGCTGCTATTATCTCAGAGATTTGTCACTGTCCTTTCACTTACATTTCCAGATCAGGTGGAGAAATTGGATGGCTTTGAACGCATAGCTAGATTTTCCTTTGCCAATCTTTCAGACATGAATGTGCATATGGTGAACCGCTTTATGGAGGGAAAAGAGCTGGTTTAGAAAATGTTTTGAGGGATAGAGGACACATTGTGTTCTTATTTAGTGTAGCATATCACCATGCTGTGCTGTGACTTTGAGTCACTAGAAAAAAAATTAAAACATATTTACAATTAGCACATTAGATGTAGTAATTTCTTAGTAAACTTGTATTACTATTTTGCACTCCATACTTTATGGCCATGTGCATTAGGGTGCTTTGGGTTGCAAGTGCTCTATCTTTTATATTTCAAACTTTCAAACACACGCACACACACATAGACATGTATGTACACACATACATATGCATACGTTAATCTGCTTAATCTTCGTTGAGCAGATGATAGATGTCAGCCTCATTTTAAATTATGTAGAAACTGAGATATAGGGCGGTTAGCCGTCCATCCTCTTGCAGACTGTATTGAAGGTACTAGAACCTTGCACTTAATGGACAGAGATCCAAAGTATGTTAGGTAAAAAATATTTAGGCCAAATGACTTGATGCTTGAAAAATACGTTGCAGGCAATGAAATTCAGGAGTAACAGCAAAATGAGGACAAATATTAATAAACCATGTCAACACATGTAAAACAAGACACAATAAGTTGAACTGGTCACACAGTTTGATATATAATTAAGATAAAGGAACACCTAAATAATTTATGCTTTGGCATGGTACCATTCTTGATAAATTTCATAGTGGAAATTATGTGTGTGTGTGTGTGTGTGTGTGTATCTGTACAATAATGCTTTATGACTCAATTTGGATTTGATCTTTACTTATACATATACCTAGACACACAAATAGTGAGATAGTAATTATATTCTTCAATTTATGTGTGGGCAAACTGTCAGAAAGAGTCTAAGTGAACTTCTGTCTCAGTTTACCTATATGTAAATTTGAAAATCTATTTATTTCCCCAATTTAACTTCCGAGGATCATAAAGTCAATATGTAGTCAAGTCAGGATTTTAAACCACTTCCAGTCAGTGTTAAATTTAGTAAATTTTCATTTTATCTTACTGTACCCTTACCAAGGTGTGGCAATGCTTATTAGCTATTTCTGACATTGTTGGTGAAAGATCTCATGTGTATCAGCAGAGATTGGAAATACGGCTTGACAGAAGGTGTCTTCTAAGGCTAAGCTTTTGCGAGGAAATGCTGCATTGAGATGCTCTTCATCAGTTCCAAACCAATTAATAACTAGATATAAAACATGTGAGAGTCTAGTTGAGGACTCACTACTATTTCTTTGTAATGCTCAAAAGTACACAGAGAATCGCTCACTCTCCTCTTGTGTAGCTATTGCTTCTGTTTCAAGTCGTTTTAATTCCCTAAGTGTGTATTAACTTCCATTGCTTCTGAAACTCAATTTGGATTTTCAATGGAAATCAGACTTTCAATCTTCTTTTAAAATAGAAACTCAACTTCTTTGTTTTTGCTCTTGCAGGGAGGTATTTTAATTTTGTCTGGACTAGATGACACACATTTTTTAATTGGAAGTGGATACCTAGCCATTGCATTTCTGAAGAAAAAATACTTTCTGACCATGAACATAAGGAAGAAAAACAGCCTTTGTGTTTGGCAAGGTTTATGTTTCAGTTTTTGTACATAAACAGGACTTTTTCTGAGTGATCCCTGGCATCAGGTATCAGGGCTATGAAAGAAAAGAAGAAAATAAGGTTTTTTAAGGTAGGATAATGGGGTTTGTTTCTAAAGTTTGAGATATTGGTGGTGTGGTTTGGATGTGTCCCCACCCAAATCTCATCTTGAATTGTAGCTCCCATAATCCTCACGTGTCATGGGAGGAACTTAGTGGGAGGTCATTGAATCATGGGGGTGGGTTTCTTTCTGTGCCGTTCTCATGATAGTGAATCAGTCTCACTAGATCCGAAGGTTTTATAAAGGGCGGTTCCCTTGCACATGCTCTCTTGCCTGCTGCCATGTAAGAAATGCTTTTGCTCCTCCTTTACCTTCTTCCATGATTATGAGGTCTCCCTAGACATGTGAAACTGTGAGTCCATTAAACCTCTTTTTCTTTATAAATTAGTCAGTTTTAGGTATGACCTTATAAGAGTGTCAAAACAGACTAATACAATTGGGGAGGAGGAAACAGTTGGGAGAGGCAGATGCCAGGGGTGTCAGAACTGAATGTGTGCCCAAAGGGTGTGAATGCCTGCTAGCAGGTGCTTTGTGGTGGGTTGGCAGGAGGGCCCAGAAGAAGAGCATCACTCAGATGCTTAAAATATGATGGATTGGTGTTCTCTCTTTAAGGAAATGGGTGCTTCACGTTCTTCTGAGCACAGGTTTATGTTGGCTGACTTACCACTTTTCAGGTAACAGAAAAACCCATGTTGTTGACAGCATAAGTGCCCTCACCAACCACAGTCATTTCAGGAGAAGGAGTGATTCTGGGATGATGCAACAGTACTTTCCTCATCCCTCAAGGTGCTTTCTGAGAATGCCTCTGTGCATCTTTCCCCCTTCTGATGACAAATACATCTGTAAAAATAAAAGGAGGCCCTTGCATCCCTGTCAAAGGGGGAAAGAGGTGATTCTTTCACTGTATCCTGCAGAGCACCCAGAGCTAGGGCAGAGCAACTAGGGTAATTATTTCCGAGACCATGGTGATTGTGCTGTAAGAAACCATTGACTGATGGAATGTGAACATCTGACAATTAACATAAAAGCTGCTATGTGTCAGGAATGGCTATAACAACCCTGTATCTTTTATGTTTTTAATTCTCATTTAAAAAAAATTCTCACGATTACCCAGTGAAATAGGTATTTTCATCTCTACTTTAAGAAAAGAATAAGTTGGAACTGAGATAGTTATAAAATTTGCTTATAATCGCTTGTATTGGACACAGCACCAGGATCAGACACTTTGTTTGGTTGAACATCAAAACCCTCCTTTTCTTTGATGATGTGACACTGTTTCTTTGTGCTAATTCTCTGTGTGGCTTTAGGCAAGTCATTTTAAGTACTTTGGACCTCAAGTAACATATTTGAAAGTGCAGAAAAAAATGGCTGTCCATTACCATTCTTTGCAAGCCTGCCTTCCAGTGTGGAGGTTCGAAGAGGTCGGCCACTTTCGCAATGCTTTCACTTTAAACACATGCAACCGTATACTACTGAAAAACTATATTAAAACTGTTTGTCTCTCTTGGTCCTGCCTTGCTGTATGTGCTTTTCTTGAAGATTGAGGGAGGAGATGAGAGTGTATCAGTGTCACTAAAACAAGAGCAGCCCTGCTGTAATATCGCCCCTTGGATGAAAGGAACTTTTCCTTGTTTCCTGTTTTGTATTGGAACCGCTGTAGTTTCAAGTCTATCCTTCTTTCACCATCATCAAGAATCAGACAAGGCCTAAAGACATTTACGGAATGCCTGATTGCTTCCTCTCCATGCTAACTGAGTTGGGTTGAGGGTCACAGCTGACATGGGAAGAACCAATGGGGAAGCTTCTCGGGGTGTTTCTCACAATGAATCATGCCAGCACTCTCCATTACCCCCGAGCTGTCCAGTTTGATTGATACCAAAGGCTTTATATGTTGGAAAAAGATAACCCAAGATAAATTTCACAGCATTCGTAATGAGTCAGGAGAGGATAAAAATCAACAAACTCTAATGCTGTTCTAGAATTCTTCGTCTGAATCAGCTCCAGGAAATGAAGGTCACACAGTGGTCAAGGCAAAATAATAGCAGGCTCTGAGTTTCAGTGTCCCTTAGATTTAACTAGTGAAGGGGGAAATAAAAATGTGGAGCAAAGAAACATCCTTCACAATCCAAAATTCCTCTCCCCTAGGATGTCACTAATCCCTTTCAGCTATGACACTCAAGTGGGGAATGGGATGGACCCTTTGAAAAAAGTCTGGTGGCTGTCTCATGATGTAGGATATGTGTGGCGGTGTCCCCAGAAGCTGTTTTGTGTAACACTGTTACATCCCCATCTGGCATCATCTGGCCACTCTCCTCCCATGTAAGAAGGTCAGACAAATAAAAAACAAAAAACAGATAAACAAGAAAACACCAAAGCTTTGGCTTGCCTAGAGAAAAATATAGAGATTGAATGAGTCTACAGTTTTTCTTTTTTTATCTTTCCACACACCCTTGAAAGTATCCTTGCTCTTGAAGTCACGTAATTCATCAGCTAATCTTATGCTGGCATTGTACTGCATTTTCCTCTGTTGTCTGTGAGCCAGTAAGCCCTATTTTGTTTTATATCTTCCACAATATGTACAAAGATGGTCAATAATAAGTTGAAAAAAATAAATAAAATGGAGCAATAAAAAGGTTCAAGGCTTGACACACCACTAATTAATCATAAAGCTGAAAAACTATAGCAGGTGGATATATACTTGATAGAAGACAACTTTTTCCTTTGTGACTGGAAGTAGTACACCAAATCCAGGAGCATATGTGAGTCATATTTGAGACAGGAAGGGACAACATGAAGAATTTTGCCTGAGATGCAGCTGTTGTGTATGAGACCAGAAATGAGTCTATTAAGAAAGGCTGTCTGAGGACAGAGTGAGGGTTGATGGGAGAGATGGCTAGAAGACAAAGCTAAACAGTCTAAGTTGTAGACCATGAATAGTTAAAGTGAATTGTGAAGAGTATGATATAATTTGGAGACTTTATTTTCTCCCCCCAAAATCCTGTGTTTCAGAGTGGGCTGGTATCCTGAGAGCAGGGCTTAGCCCAGAATAGTGGAGGAGATGGGAAATAATTGAAGGACATGGGACAGTGGGTGATGGGAAGTCCCTCCCTGAAGAATGTTTAGCAAGAGGATACAGAGACTGCCAGGATGTCAAACACAATAGGCCAGCTTTGGGGAGGCACAAACAGGTTTGAAACAATGAGCATACAGGCAAAGTCAGCAGAATCTAAAGCACTGAATTGTTCAGAAAGTGGGGCAGGGTATCAAAGGAAGGGAGAGAGCTTCACAGGAGGCCTATGTGAAAAGGGAAATGTTAAGAACATAAGAATACTGGGCTTGTATGGATGTCAAATACTGGACCATTGTTCAAATTTAGTTCAGCTGTTTAATGACAAAGAGATGGGATAGACCCTGCATAATGATGGAAATACAATCTATTTCAGTGAACCACAATTTTCTCACCCATAAAATAAAAAAGATAAATAAAAACACCCTATTAGTTCATTCTCACGTTGCTAATATATACATGGCCAAGATTGGGTGATTTATTTTTAAAAAAGAGAGGTCTAATGGAGTCACAGTTGCACATGGCTGGCAAGGCCTCACAAAAATGGTGGAAGAGGAAGCAAACACATACTTCTTCACATGATGGCAGGAAGGAGAAGTACCAAGAAAAGGGGGGAAAACCCCTTATAAACCATGAGATCTTGTGAAAACTCAACTCACTAATTATCACAAAAAACAGTAGCATGGGTTAACTACCCCCATGATTCAATTATCTCCCACTGGGTCCTTTCCACGACACATGGGGATTATGGGAACTACAATTCAAGATGAGATTTGGGTGGGGACACAATCAAACCATATCATTCTGCTTCTGACTCCTTCCAAATCTCATGTACTCACATTTCAAAAACAATCATGCCTTTCCATCAATCCCTCAAAGTCTTAATTCATTACAACATTAACCCAAAATTCCAAGTCCAAAGCAAAGTCTCATCTGAGACAAGGCAAGTTCCTTCTATCTATTCCACCTATGGGCCTGTAAAATAGAAAGCAAGTTAGTTACTTACTAGATACAATGAGGGTACAGGCATTGGGTAAATGCAGCCATTCCAAATATGAGAAACTGGCCAAAATGAAGAAGATACAAGCCCCATGCAAGTCCCAAATTCAGTGTGGCAGTCAAACCTTAAAGCTTCAAAATTGTCTCCTTCAATTTCATGTCTCACATCCAGTGGCACCCATGCAAGAGGTAGGTTCCAATGGTCTTGGGCAGCTTTACTCCTGTGGCTTAGCAGATACAGCCCCCACCTGGCTGCTTTCATGGGCTGGTGTTGAGTGTCTATGGATTTTTCTGTAGACTGGCGCGAGCTGTTGGTGGATCTATCATTCTGGGGTCTGGAAATCGGTAACTCTTTTCTTATAGTTCCACTAGCCAGCGCCCAAGTGAGGACTCTGTGTAAGGGCTCCAACCTCACATTTTCCTTCCATCCTGTCCTAGCAGAGGTTCTCCATGAGGGCTTGCCAGTGCAGCACACCTCTGCCTGGACATCCAGGTGTTTCCATACATCCTCTGAAATCTAGGCAGAGATTCCCAAACCTCAATTTTTGACTTCTGCATGCCAGCCAGCTCAACACTGTGTGGAAGCTGCCAAGACTTGGGGCTTGCACACTCTGAAACAGTGGCCTGAGCTGTACATTGGCCTCTTATAGTCATGACTGGAATGGGTGAGAAGCAGAGCATCAAGTCCCAAGGCTGCACACAGCAGGGGGACCCTGGATCTGGCCTAGGAAACCACTTTTCTCCCCTAGGCCTCCAGGTCTGTGATGGGATGGGCTGCTGTGAAGGTCTCTGACATGATCTGAAGACACTTTCCCCATTGCCTTGGTGATTAATATTTGACTCCTCATTACTTATGCAAATTTCTGCAGGGCTTGATTATCTCCCCAGAAAAATCAGATCCTCTTTTCTATTGCATTGTCAGGCTGCAACTTTTTTTCAAAATTTTATGCTCTGCTTCCTGCTAAATACTTTGCTGCTTAGAAATTTTTTCCACCAGATACCCTAAGTCATCCCTCTCAAGTATAAAGTTCCACAGATCTCTGGGGCAGGGTCAAAATGCCATCAGCCTCTTTGCATAGCAAGAGCGACCTTACTCCAGTTCCCAAAAGATTTCCCATCTCCATCTGAGACCACCTCAGCCTGGACACTTTACAGTGTAGATATTGAATAGGAATTGTCCATATCACTATCAGCATTTTGGTCAAAGCCATTCAACAAGTCTCTAGGAAGTTTCAAACTTCCCCACATTTTCCTGTCCTCTTCTAGAGCCCTCCAAACTGTTCCACCCTCTGTCTGTTACCAAGTTTCATAGTCACTTCCACATTTCTGGGTATCTTTATAGTAGTACCCTACTCTCTGTGGTACCAATTTACTGTATCAGTCAATTCTCATGCTGCTATAAAGAACTGTCCAAGACTGGGTAATTTATAAAGGAAAGAGGTTTAATTAACTCACACCTCCCACCAGGTCCCTTTCTTGACATGTGGGGATTATGGGAACTACAATTCAAAATAAGATTTGGGTGGGGACACAGTCAAACCGTATCAGACACTCTCCAACTTTAATTATAAGTATAAAATAAACTAATTGATGTCAATGATTGTGTTGATAATTTTAAAAAAATAATTAATATGATTAAGTATTTTATTGTGTGCCAAACAGTGTGCTTTACACATGTATTTTGTCTATTTCTCCAAAACATAATTCCAACTTACCTTGTTACAGCCTTGTGACATAGGAATGCTGTTTATCCTCAGAGAAGTAGGCTCAGGGAGAAGCTGCGTATTTTATCACTAGTCACATAGCTAGTCAGTATCAGAGTTAATATTTGAATCCAGGAACTTCTTATGCTGAAGCTCAAGATTTTGGCTACTGAATTGTGTGGACACTGAAGTTTTAACTTGTGAGACAGTTCTGGCAGGAGGATTTGTGCAAAAGGGTATTCTAGATGAAGGGCTGAATGCCAGTTATCAAACAGGGTTAATAAATTTTCTGAACAGACCTGTCCTTCCTGGTTGACTTACATCCTGCCCTTTTACTGTCTTCCTTAGAGTTTAAAGGCATTATTTCTGACATTTATTTATTACAGTAGCAAGACCTAAATGTTTTAACACTGTTCATTTACTTTCCATTACATCAAGTGGAATATCAGAAGGTTCTTTTTTCTCTTCCTTCATCATCTTTACAGTGTATATATTGAATAGGAATGAACAGATACTTCTAATAATGACTGACATCTATTTTGTCAATCCCTTTAGCTGTTAAAGAGTCAAAAACTGTAGATGTCCCTTGAGACCACTTTACATCCTGAAAGTATACGGACCTGTGATTTACTGAGCTTTCCCTACTTTCCCTCAAAAAAATGTGCAAGACAAAAAAGAATGTTTAAGATTTGATTACTTCCCATAATGAGCAACTTTAAAATATTGATGTGAAGATACAATCAGACATTTTTGCTTGTCCTCTATTATTTTTACTTGTACATATTTAACATTAAATAAAGCACAATATTTCCTTACTGCCTTTCTTTTCCCTTATCTTGGTAGCATAAAATATGTTGCATTAACATTTAGACTCTCATGCGGATAAGAAACACTCAGGGGTGGTCTGACATGTGATAATGCCTTTGTACACACACAGTCTAACATACAATGATTCTTTTTTACAAACACACACACACAGACTAACACATCATTGCATGACTCCAGTCACATCCATATACATAGTTAAACACATGTAGCACTTTAACACAGTAGAGCACTCTTTCCTTCCTGTTCTATCTAATTTTTATTTTCTCTTGTTTAGTCAATGTCTTCCTCATCATTTAGCCTCACAATTTTGACATTCTGAAGTGTGCACATATTCATTCATGTATGGATAAAATATTCATTTATTAAGCACCCACCATTCTGCCAGGCATTTGACACCAATGGTAAAAATATTGAACAAATCAGCCAAATTCCTGTTTTCATGGAGTTTGCATTCTAGTGGAAGATAATAGAAAAGGCAAAAATCAGTAGACAAAAAATGCTATTTCAGAGAATAAATAACAAAAATAAAAGGAATCATCACCTTTGAATTTTTCAATCCATTCTTTTTTTATTCAGCTAATATTTTGCACTTATAATCTCCCAGGAAATGCACCAGAGGCTGAAAATAAATGGAAAGAATAATATAGCAGGGCAAACTCACAGTGGTTGAGGAAATAAGGAGAGAGGCAGGAGACAGGTTTGCCTTGAGTATGAAGAGAGTAAATTATTTAAAAACCCAAATGCATATGCCATAGAGTAGACATTGCACTCAAAACACATTGTGGTCCCATTTGTCTACTCTTGCTTTGTTGCCATTGCTTTTGGAGACTTCATCATGAAATTGATGCCAATGCCTATGTCCAGAATGACATTTCTTAGGTTTTCTTCTAGGGTTTTATACAGTTGTACATTTTACATTTAAGTCTTTAATTCATTTTGAGGTGATATTTTTATATAGTGGAAAGAAGATGTTCAGTGTAAATCATCCACATATGGCTAACCAGTTAACCTAGCAGCATTTATTGAATAGGGAGTTCTTTCACCATTGCTTGTTATTGTTGATTTTGTTGACTAGCAGATGTCTGTAGGTATCTGGCTTTATTTCTGGGTTCTTTAACCTATTCCATTGTCCCCTATGTCTGTTTTTGTACCCGTACCATACTGTTTTGTTTACTGTAGCCTTATAGTATAGCTTAAAGTTGGGTAGCGTGATGTATGATGCCTCCAGCAATTCTTTTTTTTCTTAGAATTGCTCTGGCTATTTGAGTTTGTTGTGGGTTCCATATGAATTTTAGAATAGTATTTTCTAATTTTGTGAAAAGTGACTGATATGGTTTGGCTCCTTGTCCCCACTCAAATCTTGTAATCCCCAATGTTATGGGTGGAACCTGATGGGAGGTGATTGAATCATGGAGGCAGGTATCCCCCTTGCTGTTCTGAGCTCTAGTGAGTGAGTTCTCTTGAGATCTGGGTTTTTAAAAGTGTGTGGCACTTCCCCATTCACTCTTTCTCCTGGCACCACGTGAAGACATGCTTGCTTCCCCTTTGCTCTTTCCCCATAATTATAAATTTTCTGAGGCCTCCCCATCCATGCCTCCTGTGGAACTGTGAGTCAATTAAACCTCCTTTCTTTATAAATTACCCAGTCTCCAGTAGTTCTTTACAGCAGTGTGAGAACAAACTAATAAAGTAACATTGAGAGTCTGATAGGAATAGCAATGAATCTGTAAATTGTTTGGGGCACTATGGCTATTTTAACATTATAGATTCTTCCTATCCATGAGCATGGAATGTTTTTCTATTTTTGTGTCATCCCTGATTTCAGCAGTGTTTTGTAATTGTCATGGTAGAGCTCTTTAACCTTCCTGGTTAGCTGTATTTCTAAGTACTTTATTCTTTTTCTGGCTATTGTAAATGAGATTGTGCTGTTGATTTGGCTCTCAGCGTGGGTGTTTTAGTACATAGAAATGATACTGATTTGTATACATTAATTTTGCATCCTGAAACTTTACTGAAATTGTTTATCAGTTTTAAGTGCCTTTGGGCAGAGACTATGAAATTTTCTAGGTATAGAATTATATAGTCTGTGAAAATAGATACTTTGACTTCTTCCCTTCCTATTAAGATGCCCTTTATTTCTTCCTTTTGTCTGATTGCTTTGGCTAGACTTTCAGTACTATGTTTAATAGGAATGATGAGACTGGGAGTCCTTGTCTTGTTCCAATTCTCAAGGGGAATGCTTCCAGCTTTTGCCCATTCAGTACGATGTTGGCTGTTGGTTTTTCTAGATGGCTCCTGTTATTCTGAAATATGTTCCTTTGATGTCTAGTTTGTTGAGTGTTTTACCATGAAATGATGTTTAATTTTATTGAAAGCCTCCTCTGTCTATTGAGATTATCATCTAGTCTTCCTTTTTAGTTTTGTCTATGTAATGAATCACAATATTGATTTGGCTATGTTGAACCAAACTTGCATCCCAGGAATAAAGCCTACTTTATAGTGGTGAGTTAGCTTTTTGATGTGTTGCTGTATTCTGTTTGCTAGTATTTAGTTGAGGTTTTTTTCCATCAATGTTCATCATCAGTGTTTGCCTGAAATTTTTATTTTCCGTTGTATCTCTACCAGATTTTGGTATCACAATAATGCTAGCCTCATAGAATGAGTTAGAGAGTAGTGCTTCTTCCTCAATTTTTTGGAATATTTCAGTAAGATTGGTACCAGCTCTTCTTTGTAAATCTAGTAGAATTCAACTGTGAAGCCAACCAGTCCAGGGCTTTTTCTAGATGATAGATTTCTTGATTACTGATTCTGTTTGGGAACTTGTTATTGGTCTATTCAGGATTTAATTTCTTCCTAGTTAATCTTTGGAGGTTGTATGTTTTCCGAAATGTATCCAATTATTCTATGATTTCTAGTTTGTGTGCATAGAGGTGTTAACATAACAGGCTCTATGGGAGTTTTTTCATTTCTATGGAGTCAGTCATAATGTTACCTTTTTCATCTTCGATTGTGTTTATTTAAATTTTTTTCTCGTTAATCTAGAAGGAAGTCTATCAATTTTGTTTATCCTTTTGAAGAATCAACTTTTGGTTTCACTGATCTTTTGTATGAATTTTTACATATTAATCTCATTTGTGATATTAGGTTTTTAATTTGAGCTCTACCTAACTTCTGAATGTAGGCATTTAGCAATATAAACTTTTCTCTTAACACTGCTTTAGCTGTGTCCCAGAGATTCTGATATGTTGTATCCTTGTTTCCATTAGTTTCAAAGAATTTTTTGATTTCTGCATTAATTATACTCTGTATCTAAAACTTATTCTGGAGCAGGTTGTTTAGTTTCAATATAATTGTATAATCTTTAGAGATCTTCTTGGTATTTATTTATATTTTTATTGTGCTGTGGTCTGAAAGTGTTGTTGGTATAATTTTGTTTCTGTTTTGAATTTATTGAGATATTGTTATGGCTGAGCACGTGGTTGATCCTAGAGTATGTGCTTTATGCAGGTAAGAAGAATGTATTTTATGTTCTTCCATTTGTTTGTGTCCTCTTTGATTTCACTGAGCAGTG
>NC_045440.1:140039431-140088013 GCF_002776525.5 Piliocolobus tephrosceles | reverse complement strand
AAAAGTGGGGAAAGGATATGAACAGACATTTCTCAAAAGAAGACATTCATACAGCCAACAGACACATGAAAAAATGCTCATCATCACTGGCCATCAGAGAAATGCAAATCAAAACCACAATGAGATACCATCTCACACCAGTTAGAATGGCAATCATTAAAAAATCAGGAAACAATAGGTGTTGGAGAGGATGTGGAGAAATAGGAACACTTTTACACTGTTGGTGGGATTGTAAACTAGTTCAACCATTATGGAAAACAGTATGGCGATTCCTCAAGGATCTAGAACTAGATGTACCATATGACCCAGCCATCCCACTACTGGGTATATACCCAAAGGATTATAAATTATGCTGCTACAAAGACACATGCACACGTATGTTTATTGCGGCACTATTCACAATAGCAAAGACTTGGAATCAACCCAAATGTCCATCAGTGACAGACTGGATTAAGAAAATGTGGCACATATACACCATGGAATACTATGCAGCCATAAAAAAGGATGAGTTTGCGTCCTTTGTAGAGACATGGATGCAGCTGGAAACCATCATTCTTAGCAAATTATCACAAGAAGAGAAAACCAAACACCGCATGTTCTCACTCATAGGTGGGAACTGAACAATGAGCTCACTTGGACTCGGGAAGGGGAACATCACACACTGGGGCCTATCATGGGGAGGGGGGAGGGGGGAGGGATTGCATTGGGGAGTTATACCTGATATAAATGATGAATTGATGGGTGCTGACGAGTTGATGGGTGCAGCACACCAACATGGCACATGTATACATATGTAACCTGCACGTTGTGCACATGTATCCTAGAACTTAAAGTATAATAAAAAAAAAAAAAAAGAATGTATTTTATGTTGTTGTGTGGAGTATTCAGTAGATGCCTCTGGACAGCAAAAGAAATTGTCAACAAAGTAAACAGGTAACCCGCAGAATGGGAGAAAATTCATCCAGTTGGATGAATACTTTGTGAATATTGGATATTAAATTCAAAGTCTAATATCCAGAATTTATAAGGAACATAAACAAATCAACAAGCAAAAGCCAAACCACTTCATTAAAACATAGACAAACTATATAAACAGAAACTCCTCAAAAGAAGACATACATGCAGCTAACAAGCATGTAAAAAATGCTCAACATCACTAATCTTTAGAGAAATGCAAATCAAAAACACAATGATATATCATTTCACACCAGTCAGAATGGTTATTATTAAAAAGTCAAAAACAACAGATTTTGGAAAGGTTGTGAAAAAAGTAGAAATGCTTATACACTGTTCATGGGAATGTAAATTAGTTCAGCCACTGCAGAAAGTTTAGAGATTTCTCAAAGAACTTAAAACATAACTACCATTAAACCCAGTAATTGTAGTACTAAGTATATACCCAAAGGAATATAAATAATCCAGCCAAAAAGACACATGCACTTGTATACTCGACACAGCACTATTCACAAAAGCAAACACATAGAATCAACCTAGATGCCCCTCAATTGTAGACTTGATAACAAAAATGTGCTACATGTATACCATGGAATACTATGCAGCCATAAAACATAAAATCTTTCCTTTGTAGCAACATGGCTGCAGCTAGAAGCCATTGCCCTAAGTGAATTAATGCAAGAATAGCCAACCAAATTTCACACTTTTTTACTTATAAGTAGGAGCTAAACATTTGAGTACAAATGGACATAAAGATGGGAACAACCAACACTAGGACCTACTTGAAGGGGAAGGGTGGGAGTAGAGGGATAGTTGAAAAACTACCCACCAAGTACTATGCTCACCACCTGGGTGACAAAATCATTTGTACACCAAACCCCTGCAACATGTGATTTACTCATGTAACAAGCCTATACATGTACTACTGAACCTAAAATAAAAAATGAAAAAAAAAAAGGCAAATGAATAAAATACAGTGAGGGATGTTTATGGGAGTTGTAACATAAGGGTCCAAATTCATTCTTTTTAATGTGAATATCTAGTTTTCCCAACACTATTTAGTGAAAGGCCTACCTTTTCCAATTGTGTATTCTTGACACCCTTGTTGAAGATCAGTTGACTGTAGTATGTACATGAACATATACATATGCACATACATACATATATATGTGTGTATATGCCTACCTATATAAATATAGATATAGATTTCTGGAAATTCTATTTTGTTCCATTGGTTTTTATGCCAATACCATATTGTTTTAATGCTGTAACTTTGTAATATATTTTCAATCCAGAAAGTGGAATGCCTCTATCTTTGTTCCTTCTCAAGATCACTTTGGCAATTTTTCATCTTTTATGTTTTCATATATATTTAAGGATTGTGCTTCTTAATTTCTGTAAAAATATATTGGGATTTTGATTAAGATAGTAATGAATCTGTAGATTAATTTGGGTAGTATGGGCATTTTAATAATGTTACGTTTTCTAATCCATGAACATGCAATGTCTTTCCATTTATTTGCAACTTCTTCATAATCCTTCATCAATGTTTTATAGCTTTCAGCAAACTTTTTTTTATCTTCTTGGTTTAGTTCATTTCCACACATCTTATTCTTTTTTTTTTTTTTTGATGGGGTCTTGTTTTCTTGCCCAAGCTGGAGTGCAGCGGCATGATATTGACTCACTGCAACCGCTGCTTCCCAGGTTCAAGAAATTCTCCTGCTTTAGCCTCCCAAGTAGCTGAGACTACAGACATGCACCATCATGCCTGGCTAATTTTTGCATTTTTAATAGAGACAGGGTTTCACCATGTTGGTCAGGCTAGTCTCAAGCTCCTGGCCCCAGGTGATTCACCTGCCCGGCCTCTCAAAGTGCTGGGGTTACAGTTGTGAGCCACTGTGCCTGGCTTTATATTTTACTCATTTTGAGGCTATTGTAAATAAGATATTTAAATGTTTAGTTTAGATATTTTATTTTTTGTATATAGAAACACAACTAAATTCTGCATGTTGATTTTGTATTCTGCAATAAATTTATTAGTTATAACAGTGCGTGTATGTGTGTGTGTGTGTGTGTGTGTGGTCTTTAGGATTTTCTACATATGAGACCATGTCCTCTGCATTATTTCACTCATTTGAGATATTTCACACATTCTAAACTAATAGAAACAGAGATTAGAATGTTCTTTTTTTCCAGGAACTGGTGGATAGGAAAATGAGGAGTTGTTATTCAACAGACATAAATTTTCAGTTATTTAATATACTTAGGTTCTAAAAAGATGCTGTACAGCATACTGCCTATAGTTAGCAATAGTATTTTGCATTTAAAAATTCATTACAAGTATAGACATGTTGTGTGTTTTTTTGTTTTGTTTTGTTTTTTTTAGAGAGATTCTCACTCTGTCACCCAGGCTGGAGGGCATTAGCACGATATCAGTTGCCACTGCCCCTTTGGTTCAAGTGATTCTCCTGTCTCAGCCTCTCGAGAAGCTGGAATTACAGGTGCCCACCACCACACCCACCTAATTTTACCTAATTTTTGTGTTTTTAGTAGAGATGGGATATCACCATGTTGGTCAGTCTGATCTTGAACTCCTGACCTCAGGCGATCCACCTGCCTCGGCCTCCCAAAGAGCTGGGATTACAGGTGTGAGCCACTGTGCCCAGCCATGTTGAGTGTTCTTACAACAAAAGCAACCTAAAACAAAGAGGTGCAAGGAAATTTGTAATGTTGATGTATATTCTATTAGCTTGATTGTGATGATGGTTTCACAGGTATACATACATCTCCAAACTCACCAAATTGTGTATATTAAATACGTGCAGTATTTTATATATCAATATAAATCTACTAACACACTGAGAAAGAAAAAATATTTTGGTCAGTGAAGACATTTAAGAAAGGGGCTTTCATGGCATCCTAGGTTGAAGTGTAATTAGCAGCTAAAGTGGAGAGAGTGAGCACAGGCTACTCTTCATGAAGTTGATGCTGAAAAGGGATAAAAGGTTAGTTGATTTGTGGAGAGGCAGTATTAAAGGATGTTTGTCAATAACGGTGTAATCTTATTTTTGAAAACCAAAAGAAGAGTGTGATGAAAGGAAAAAGAGTGGGCTAGCATATAGGAAAGAGAAAGGGAGTAAGGTCAAAAGGAGTTGAAAATGAAAGTCTTCATAATTTAAGTAGGGGAAGTTATTCCCGTTCCTGAGGCCAGAGGAAAAGCACTAAAAATGTGTATTCTTGTGGATACATTTAAAGCCAAAGAGAAAGACATACAGGGAGAATGAACAACTGGCATCCTTTGTCTCTAAAAACAATTGGATAAAGAACATAAGTCCTAGAGGCAGTCTTTTCAGACATGAATGAACCCCTTCTCTGTCACTTGATGGTTGTGTGGCTGGAGCTCAATACTTAGTGTCTCTGAGTCTTGACTCCTCATCTCTAAAACAGAAATATTGTACCTCACAGAGCTGATGTGGCCGTGTGATGAAGTCATGTGTATAATGTGTCATGACAGTGCTTGAAACACAGGTGACACATACTACTACTATTTTTGTTATTTCTCATTCATTATTTCTATATTCATCAATTAATAATAATAATATTAGAACACTAAAAATGTTGCTGAGTAACTCATTATTACCCCTGAACTCCATGTTCACCATTTATCTGCAAACTCCAAAATAGGCATCTATAGCACATCCCGCAGCAGTTTGTACTCAGCTCTGCTCCTAAGGCCTCTGTCCTTGAAACCAAAGCAAGCTGTGCTTTTGGCATTGCTGAGGCTCAACATTATTAAAAGGACATAGATAACAGATTCACAACACCCTTCTGGTTTGATTTCTGGCAAGTTACTGTTTCATATGGTACAAATAATCATAAAATTATATAGCATGCACTTATAATTTTATAGCAATTACTCACATAGCCTTTGCCAGGTTTTCCATAATAACTTCATGTATAATTAGTATGTAATCTTCAGGCATAATAAATAAAGCTCTAATTAGTCTGTAATCTGTAATTATAATATATTTACAGGCAAGGTGTATACATGTGTGAGTATATGTATAAGTGTATTTAGGCAGTCTGAAATAACAAAGCTCTTTTAATAAGTAAAGAAAAGGAATTATGTAGATTTCATGTTAAACAATTTTCAATGCTATTAAAGAATAAGTGAAATTAGATGAAACCTCTTCATTGACTTTCCATGCCTTCATATTATACACAGCAATAGCTATATTTACAAAATGGCAATAACTAATATATGCAATATTGTTATGCTTGAGCAGGCACGTTGTAAGCACCAGATACGGCAAGAAGACATAGCGTCTGGACTTGTGAGGTTCATATTCAATTTGGAGAACAGAAATGATGTTATTACATAATTTAAATATTATTGTCAAACTATTTTTCCAAATAGGTGTGTTTAGAGATTAGAAAGTCAATTAATTTGAAATCATAAATGTTATGAGCTTTGAATTTGAGTTTTAAAATTAAAATAACATATTCTTGTGACCCCACCATTCTAAAATGTAAATCAAATTATTTGGAAAGAAAATAGTTAGAAAATACTTGCCAAAGCAACCAAGAAGTTAATGTCTTATGTCTCACGTGACGTATTAAGAGGGAAGGAACTTCCAGCTTAGCAAGGGGTAGGAGAGAAAGGGAAGTGAGGGGCAGACAGGGAATTATCTTTTTTTTTCTTTTAACGTACTTACAAGAAATGCTAATGAAGAGAATACAGGAAAAAACAATTTTTTTTCATTTGATAAAAGAGCCATCCTGCTGTCAATTAACAAAATCTGAGATATGAAAATCTACAGATAAAAAGAGTTAAGAAGGAATTACGTGTGCCTGAGTACAGCTTACATCTCTGAAAGAGCCAGACAACGACATCAAAAGAAGACAATATGATTAAGACTGGGACAATATTAGGTTATTTCTAGGCCCTGTTCTGCTCCCAGTAGGATTTGGTAAGAAAGACAATTCTATCTCAGAACCAGGATCTGTTTAACCCCAAGGATGATTCTAAAGGAGGACTTACTTTCTTCATCTCCTTCAGAATCATCCTTGGGGTTAAATAGATGCTGGTTTCAGACCATGCTTGGGACCATAATTATATGGAATCATTTATTTGTTTGTAATATCTTGGTTGTCATGATCACTTGTGACCTTACGGTATAAATCTTGTTTATTAGGAAGTTTAAATTTCAGCAATAGCTTTAGCTGTGCGAGCCATGAACTTAGGCAGTGAATAATACATTTTAATAAATTTCACATAAATAAAGTTTAACACCAAGGACACCTGCTATTCTTTGTGTAGTTTCATAGGAATGTGTCAAATACAAGAAAAATAAACGTTTTTCCTTTGGGGGATGGTTCCAATATGTCAGAATAGTGGTAAAATTTATCTATGCAATCGTTCGGTGAACAGACATTTTTGAGCATCTTCTATGGTGCTTGGGGGTTAAAGTTAATGGTGACACTGCAAGCATCTGTCTTGATCACTGATATTGAACTCCATACTGAAGGTATGACGGAGGCTCAGGGACAGGCTTGGCTCAAGGGAAAGTGGAAATAACAGAGAACAAAGGCATCCAAAGAACATTTGCTGTTGACATTCAGGTACCGCTTTTGGGAGTTTCCAAGCAGAAGTCACAGTACTCAAATAAAAAAGGGTTGAATGTTAATAAAGGGGATGTGAAGCAAGACATTTAAGAAATCAGCAGGGGGTGTGTTTATCTGAGAGCTGCTCATCTGTCAGTCTGCAACTGGCAAGTGAACACAGGTGTACCAGACAGTATTTCATAGCAAGTAATGGAATTCAACTTAACTGACTTAAATTAGAGTCTTGTATGACTGAAAGATTACATCTAGGATTGATTTTAGTCTTAACAGAATCAGGAAACTGAAATGATATCTTTCCATGTAGTTTGAGTTTGCTCTCCTCACTGATACCTCTATTCTCAGGAAATCTTTCTCTGGGAAAAATGTGACCACCATGAGGACCGAAGCTGTATTTACAGGCTTATGTTCCCCAGAGTAAGTAGAGGACCATTTTCTCAAGAGTTCCAGCAAAACTCTGGGCAGCTCTTTCACTGTCCTCATCTTAAATTTGGTTCTCAGACCTGAACCCATTCCTATGGCCAGAAGGATGCAGTATCCAATGTTGATGGCACCTCAACTTACCTAGATGGATGGACTTAGCATACAGATCATGGTTCCTAAAGGAAAGTTGGGTGCTATTACCAGAAGAGGGAGGAATGGATGCTGAGCAGATATGCATCCTTTGAAGGTCTCCCCAAATTTTTCTCTCTTATATATGCACACACATGAATAAACACAGACACACACACATCCCTTAAACTATGTAATTACAACTTCTCTATATACGGTTAGAAAAAACATTAAGATTTCAATAGACCAGAGATAAAAGATATATGCAGACAACAGAAAATAAAAATCCTTACCTGCACATGAAAAAAAAATGTGTCCATAAAGGAAAACAAATTAGAACACTAATGAGGTACCATGCTTCAACAAAATCTAGCAACTGTTCTGTGAAATGAACAGCTAGTATGGTGTAAATTATTGTCAGTTTCTTTGGAGCATTTTATTCTTCAACTTATATCTCTACACTTAAAAGTGTGTTTATGTATACTGACCTAGTAGTATTGACTTTCAAAAACTAACCTAAGAAAATAATCCAAAATATATGAATATTATTTCAGTGTCACATATAATAATAAAAAATTAAGATCATATAAAAATTAACATCAGTAACATGTTTCTTATAAAACAGATATATCAAGTTATCTTATGCAATTCAATTTGATCTTTCTGCACCCTAATTTTCTGACTAGCAGAACAAGAAAAAATGTTACTAATAAATGGGATTTTTTAACAAAATAAAATGAATTGATAATATGTGTAAACACCTAGTGCATTGAATATAGTTGGTTGGGGAATGGTAGCCTTTATTAAAACTGGAATCATGATTAAAGTTACATTTGTACAGTCAAGAAAAAATTCCATTACCCTATGTTAAATTAAAATAAATCAGTTGAATGAATGCACATGAATAAAACATTTAGGGATTTCTCATTATCATTACTGCTGTATTAGGGCAGATGCTATACTTAGCTTTTTTTACTCCATTTTCCAAATTTTATGTGTCCTTCTACTTGGGTGTTTGTAATTCGTAGAATAACCTATGTATGTAAAAGCAGTTTACAACATGTGTTGTGGCATACCAAAGTAAAGAGTGCTGATAGTGATTATTTTGATGAAGTGAGAAAGACAGAGCACTTCCCAGGCTAAATTACCCATGCCATGGGACACACACTAGTGTTTGACAAACAGAGTGAATATTTCAAGAGCTGGAGTATCTCCTCCCAGAGGAGATGGGTCTGATGGCATCCAGTGCTGGCTGGACTGTGATCTAGGGTCTTTAGCAGGGTAAAGCTAAGGGGTAGAACATCTTTCTCTTGCCAAAGCTAGTCTGAAGGCAGATTTTTGAACCCAACTCCCAAAAAATAGCCAGATGAGAATTTACTGGGTTATAAATCTAAACAGGCTTGGGACCTAATAAAACCAGTGTGTGAGCAAGTTTAAGATGGATAGGAGAGAATGGGAATTTGTCCCTAGCAGCTAAAGCTACTGTTGTTTTTATTTGAAGCACCAACAGCCATGGACATAGAGATATTTCAGCTTATTAGAGGAAATGAGAGTGTGCCTGAGCAGAAAGAAACTGTGCCTTAGAAAGAGCCTTGCATGACAAAGATCTGAATTCTGACTGGAACTATGAATGGTTAGCAATGGATTCTCAGGCAGAAATTTGGTCTCCCTAAACTTCAGTGTCCTTAGACATAAAATGTGGCACAAATATCTGCCTTAGGTACACGACTTTTGTGATGAACAGACATGATTAATGTGGAATGCTGAGCTGTCATCATGGTGCTCTTCCCAAAGTGTTACATTGGTTAATTAAGAACCATATACATTAATAAATGTAATAAAACATAATTTGTTCAAATAAGGTAATTTTAAATGATCAATTTCTAGATAATCTGAGTGTTTTTACATATGTATGTACCTATACACCTACACACACACACACCTACACACACACACAGTTTGATCGTTCTTCTCAACATTCCACCCCTAAAAATTTTTAATAGCTACTGCTCTCACTCTCAAGCTTATACATCCACATGCCTCTTTTTGCCTTCTAAAACCTTTCCATCCCTCCTGACTCTTCCTCTCAAAAGTCTAAGAGCCAGTCTCACTAAGCAGGATTCTCCTTAGAAAATGATACCAGGAATAGAAGAATGTTAATATTTATGGAGAATGGTGTATGTGTTGTGTGTAAGGTAAATGTTCTAATGATTGGCATACACTAGTGTCTGAAATAAATAGCATGTACATTAATGTTATTATCATTATTACTTTATTGCCTTTTGACAAGCTCATCTAGACTGTTGGGTTGCACTTGCCATCTTTGACTAGTTAGTTAATAAAATGTTCCAATGTGCTTTAGTGAGGACCTATGCTCTGTCCACAAAGTGGTATATACTAAGAATTCTCCTACAGAAAATCTTAAGAAACAGTACAGGACAACATTTGGATTTGGAAGTCAATGGTGTGTTAGTAGTCAAGGCTGTTAATCAAACACTTTTTGGCTATTTTTGAGTAACTGAATGTCTTTACTCCCTCCAGCATTGTTCAATTCCTGTTTCTCAATGGAGCAAATAACAATGAGATACCTGCAATGCACCAAAAACAGTAATAAACCCTGGGGAATATGGAGCTGAGTACAACATAGTTGCTCTGTGTTTCCAAGAATTGTATATGGAATCTATGGAGCAGAGAGATGATTTGAAAGTGATAGATACTCCTTAGCTCCCCATCCTCACTCACCACTTTACCCAGATGCAATAATGGCAAGAGTTGGGTGGAAATGCAGTCTACACTCTCTACAATGTTAGGCCCACTGTACTCTGAGCCTAAGGGTCATTGGCTTCCCAGGGACACAAATAAAGCAAGTATGGTAGTCCCCTTTTATCTGTGGGGGATAAGTTCTAACACGCCCCGTGGATGCCTAAAACCATGGATGATACCAAACTCTGTATATACTCATTTCTGCACACATTTCTTTTTCCTTATTTACAATTTTATAGATAGAATATTTGTTCTTACACTAAATCTTAGCAACCTGACAATGCAGTTTCTTTTTATTTATTTATTAGGTAGAGAAATTTTTCTTTTTCACTTAAAGAAAAGGCGTTATAGCTTCTCTTTGACCTATCTGAATTACCAGTGTCACCATTCTTGGTCTTTGGGCCATTGTTAAGTAAAATAAGGGTGACTGGAACACAAACACTGCACTACCAATACTTCCACAGTCAGTCTGATATGTGAGAAAGCTCCTAAATGACTAATGGGACAGGTAACAAATTCAGCATAAATACATTGGACAAAGGGCTGATTCATATCCTGGGTGGGGCATAACAGGATGGTGTGAGATTTTATTACCCTATTCAGAATGGTGCACGAGTTAAAACTTATGTATTGTTTATGTGTGAAATGTTTCATTTAATATTTTTGGACCACAGTTAGCTGTGGGTAACTGAAAATGTGGAAAGCAAAACTGCAGATAAGGGAGGACTACTGCACAGTCTTCTTTACTGGTAACCTTTAATTGACTACTTGTTAGTGATCACCTCTAAAATCAATGATTTCCTTTAAGCATCTACAGCAGGCTCTCAGACACATGGTGAAGGGCAGAGATTCTAGAGACAGATTGCTAGGGTTTATATCAAATGATGTCACTTTCTCAGGATATGTTTCTGAACAAGTTAATCTTTCTATGCCTCAGTTTCCTCTGACCAGAGTAGTAATGACAATACTGTTTTCTGCCTCAGAGTTGCTATGAGAATTAAATGGGCTATTACGAATGAAGTGGTTGGGCCTGTGACTGTCAATAAATCATAGCTGTATATATCAACGTTATTGTAATACTATTGCTATCTCACCAGTGAAACCCAGTGCTGTGACTTCCACAAGAATGTCTCCTAAATTGTTCCTTTTGCTGACTGTCCACATCTTAAACCCTGTCTCCCACTCTCTCTGTCTCTTTCGCCACTACATCTTGGGCATATCCTGTAATTCTCCCTTGTTTTCTGTTTTCAATACAAATACTCCAATAGCTATAATATTGGTGATAATGATAGTTTTACCAGTCACTGGGATGAATGAACTATATCATATGGGTTTCACATTTTTCTTAGTTGGGTAGTGTCATTATCCACATTTCATTGTTAAAGCTTGTAGATAGAATGAAGCAATAATTCAATCCATCATATGTGTTTGTTTTAAAGTCCTGTCATTAGCTGTGGATGTCCACCACCTCCTTTAAGCCCTTATATGTCCAGCCCAGGTGGCCATGAGAATCTCTTGTATGGGTTCACTGCCTCTACTCCCTCCTAGTTTATATAGATAAGAAACATTTTCCAATAGCAAATCTGACCATGCTACTTTCCAGGTAAAAGCACTTTCATAAGGATTATCAATGAAATAAGGTTTACATTTCAACATGGAACTTAATCAACCCTCTTATTTGACTCTGGTTTACTTGCGTAGTCTCCCTTTCAGATCAGTCATGATTCCTAGTCATCGAAATCCATGGAACTTTCAGAATAGACCTTGATGTTGTAACATTCTATACCTTCATCTATTTAGTTATCTTTGCTGAGTTTGTTCTATGCTATACATCATACCACCTGACTCCCTTTCCCACCTAGAAAATTTTTACTTGGGCTTTGAGGCTCAACTTTATCATCCACCTGTGAACCTTTTGATAACCTTTTCTTTGATGAATGGACCACTTCTTTATTAAAACCTCTAATGTTCTCTTCTTTCTTCTTTTATAAAACCCAGACATCATAACATGTGGGTGGCCTCTCAGTTTCTGAGTTGTTTAATTATTTGAGGGGAGATATAATTCTGTATTTCTCTTGATATCTTAGCAAAGCATAGAGTTTGGCATATAGCACATGTTTAATAAATATTGCCTAATTGAATTATGTTGATGTAGCAAGATGAGCTAAAACTGTCACCACTGCTATAAGGAGCTGATGAGTTATGTGGAAAACAGAAATCAACTGTTTGGACACAGCACCATTAACACCAAATGACTGAGGGCAGGAAGAAACATGCCATTAGTCAGGGTTGTAAATTTGTAAGAAATAAGATCAACATCAATTTAATAGAAAAAACGTGAATCCTCTGTCTAGACTCTATGAAAACATATTACGCAGACTAAATTAATTCTTTCTATTACAAATAAAATAACTCTAATGGTGGAAAATTGTGTCTCCATTCATGTTTTTAGGAGAAAATTTGTTGCTGTACCACATTTAGGGAGAAAGTTTTCTTGCCATATAATTGGGGAAAGCCTAAACAAAGTAAGATTTTATTCAGCAACCTAGTTTGAGGAAAGAATGACTTAAGAAAGGGCCAGATTCAGATTTCCCTTATCTGGTGGAGAGCCAGGACAGTCCTGAGGGAAGGAAATTAGCTTCCAAGAGGCCAAGAGGAGGTCTAAAAGGTAGGAGAAGCTCAGCCAAATGTTGCATTCAAGTAATCTACTTTGCAAGTACCTATAGCCAAGGGTGCAGATTAATTTAAGAAAAGTTACTTAATTCTTCTAAAACAAACAAAATTATTCAGACCTCACTGTGGATTTAGGCCAGTGAAGGAAGCCAAGGAGCTATTCAGGAAGAGTACAATTCTATGATTATTTGATAAGCACCACCTGATAAATTGTAAAGTAAGAGACATATTTGAGTTATTATTTCAGTTTAAGAAACAGAAAAGTTGGTTTCTTTAATTCTCAGCCTATCATTCTAGAACTTCTAGGGGTAAACTCTGGAGACCATAAAGATATGCATTCGTGTACAAAACATTTTTCCTCTGGGTCACTCACAACACATACAGTGGTGGTTCTGTATTTGACTCTTTGTCCAGAAATACATGAAATCATCTGGAAGTTCCATGGATTTTATAAATTGCATGTTTATAATAGTTAACAATAAAGATAAGAACATATTTTATTTATTGATGGTCTCATATGCCTAACACAATGGTAAGTTCTCCACTATAATATCTGTAAATTATAATATCTATTGACTCACAGTCTATTTAGCTCCAAAGTCTGCAGGTTTTCTTTAGAGTGCCCTTTTAATACTAAAGTATTCTCCGGCAGTACTCATAATATATACAGGACCATCAATGAATAGAAAAAGTATCATTAGATGGATGAAGAAAGTGAGGAAGGAATCAAGTTTATTTGGAACCACACACACACACAAAAACAAATGAAGGAAAGAAAGAGGATGTTTTAAAATAAAAAAAAAAAAAAGAAAGAAAAGTAACAGATAGATCAAGTTTCAAACTAAGAACCCGGGCTTCTCACCAGATGGTTCCTAAGAATAAAATGCCTGAAACAACCCAGACAGGATTTTCCATAAGGCAAAGTTAGGTCTCCTAAAATTCGCAGCTCAGTAAGTGCAAATGAAATGTAAAAATAGACATTTTTCATAACATCCCCTATGTAATCTTGAACATTTCAAACTTCTGAAGAAAACTAGATAATATTTAGTGGAACCATCAGAATATATGGGCCTGATATGATGCAGCCTGTACTAAAATGCGGGATTTGCTAGTTGGAGCTCACTCTTATTTTCTCTGACAACTTTCAGAGCCCTCTTCACACTGTCCTTCTCTGTTCCTAGATCCACAGTGCCTTGAAGTCAGAAATAATGGCAAATTATTTTGTCTTCATATTTGAAACTTTTATTCATTTTATCTCTAAAAGTTTCTGTAAAGAGGTCCTCAGAAGAGAAATTCAGCAAAGCTTGGAGGATATTTGAGTTAGACACACAGGATGATTTACCCAATCTGAAAGGACTTGCGAGTAGAAAAGGAACACGAAAGATAAACAAAAGTCCAAGCTCTTTTTTAAAAAGATAAAACTGAAAAAATTATTTAGCTTGACTAAGAGAAAAGGGCCTCAAATAAATAAAATTAAGAAAGAAAGAGGAAACATTACAACTGATACCACAGAAATACAAAGGATCTTACAGAACTATTATAAGCAATTATATGCCAAAAAATTGGATAGTCTAGAAGATATGGATAAATTCCCAGACACATAAATCCAACCAAGACAGAATCATGAAGAAATATAAACTATTAACAGACCAATAATGAGAGAGGATGTTGAACTGGTAATAAAATTTACCATCTTGGAAGCTAATTTCCTTCCCTTGGGACCTTTCCTGGCTCTTCACCAGGTAAGGGAAATCTGAATGTGGCCCTTTCTTAAGTCTTACAAATTATTCTCCTCAAACTGAAGGATGTTGAATAAAATCTTACTTTGTTTAGGCTTTCCCCAATTTTATGGCAACCAAACTTTCTCCCTGAATGTGGTACAGGTATAAATTTTCTCCTAAAATAAAAATTACCTAAGATGGAATTTAAATAAACCAATATGAAGAGTAAAACACATGCAAAGTACATATTAGTTCTCCGAACCTAGATGTTTTAAATGCTAAGAAACAGGAAAAATATGTATCCTCATTAATAATCAAAGAAGTTTGAATTGCAGCAATGTGACATCTCTAGTGATACTTTGGGGCAAGTATATTTTCTTTACCATCAAAGAAAAGTCCAGGCTCTAATGGCTTTACTACTAAATTCTACCAAACGTTTAGAAAAGAACCAGTATCAATTATCCACAAACTACTCCAAAAGATCCAAGAAGCAGGAATACTTCCAAATTCCTTTTATAAGGCCAGCATTATTCTGATACCAAGGCCAAAGAAGGATATGACAAAAAAAGAAAGAAAACAAAAAACTATAGGCCAATATCCTTGATAAACACTGATGCACAAATCCTCAACAAAATACTAGCAAACCAAATTAATCAACACATTAAAAGATGATTCGCCACTATTGAGTGGGATTTTTCCCTGGAATGCAAGGATGGTTCAACATAGGCAACTCAATCAATGTGATACATAACATTAGTAGAATGAAGAACAAAGCATACGATCATCTCACCAGACACAGAAAAAGCATTTGACAAAATTCAACAATTGTTTATGATAAAAAGAACTCTTACCAAATTAGGTATAGAAGGAATGTACCTCAACACAATAATACCCATATGTGGCAAACCCACAGGTAACAACACCATACTCAATGAGGAAAAGTTTGAAGCTTTTCCCCTAGGATTCAGAACAAGACCAGGATGCCCACTCTCACCACTGCTATTCAACAGCTCTGCTTCTTATCAGCCACCATGCCTAAGCCAGTACCCAACACACAGCTTGTGCTTTCTACATTTCTTATTTTTTTCTTCCTGCTTCAAATCCAATCTCTACCCTTTACTTGCTATATAATTTATTACAAGTTACCTATCACTTTACCTCTCTCTGTCTCAGTTTTCATAACTGAGGGTTTTTTTTCTCAAAATTAAAATGATTTTATTATTTCAAATATGTTGTATGTGTTCCAGTGGATTGACATAATTTATTTATATTGCACAAGTGAAACTGAATTAGACAAATTTGATTTGGGCATGGGAAAGGACTTCACACATAGGCAAAATTTTAAAATATCACACAAAAAATATTAGAATCTCTGCATTTTAAAAGACAGAAATGCAACAAACAAACAAAACATTTGTGGTACATATGGCAGATAACATATTGAAATTATTAATCTTAAGGAATTTAAATAAACCAATATGAAGAGTAAAACACATGCAAAGGACATATTAGTTCTCAGAACCTAGATGTTTTAAATGCTAAGAAACAGGAAAAATATGTATTCTCATTAACAATCAAAGAAGTTTGAATTGAAGCAATGTGACATTACTGCTGATACTTTGAGGCAAATATATTTAAGTGTGCTAATGTGCCAACGCCTGAGATGAGAAGAGAATAGTGAAATCACTGCTGATGGAAGTAAGTTTGGTATGTTTCTTTTGTCTCAACTTTTATTTTAACTACTAGGGGCACATCAGTGCTGGATTGGATAAAGAAAATGTGGCATATACACACTGTGGAATACTATACAGCCATAAAAAAGAACAAAATCATATCCTTTGCAGCAACCTTCCTTTGCAGCTGGAAGATTATTATCCTCAGCGAATTAATGCAGAAACAGAAAACCAAAGACTGCATGTTCTAACATATCTGAGTTTAAATAATAGTGATAATAACACCTGTCTCACAGAGCTCTTGCCAGTAGTACTTGAAATAACATACAAAAATGCATAGCACAGTGTCCAGCTTTGTGTTGAAAAACAGTGTCATGACTATGACTTAGAAGATGTGCACAGTTAAATAAGCCTCTATCCCTGATTGCAAGGAATGAATAATCTAGCTGAAAGAGAAAGTAAATTTAAAATGGCCTTATACATTGCAATGAACGTTAAAGGCAGACATGCACATAAAACATTCTTTTTGTCACTTACTAACTGTGTGAAATTAGGAGGTTACTGAACCATCTCTGCATTTCGTGGTCACCATAAGCAAACAGGGCCCATGACACTTATCTTAGAGAGACATTGTAAAGGTTAGAAATATTATAGGTTATTAACTTTGCATATGAGTGGCATATGGTAGATGTTCATAATAGTAGGCATTATTGTCATCATCCATTCAAATAATTTGAACTCACAAAAGCAATAATTGAAGAATACACGCAACAAATGTCATCAGGAGAGCATAAATAAATACAATGCTATGATAGTACAGGGCAGGAGAGGTGCACTTGGTTAAAGAGAGGACATGAAAAACAGGACAGAATTTTAAGAACTACATAGAACGTGAAAGAACTTCCAAGCAAACCAATGGCTTGAACAAAACCACAGATTTAGAAAAGCTGGCATAGATATAAGTAACAACAGCTTGTTTTTTAACACAGACCACACAGAGTAGAATAATGAAGAGACTAATGTTATGATTTAATAATATTTTTAAAATTATATATGAAGATGCAAATTAAAACAAAGGCATAACCATGGGGACAATTTCAGACTTTAAAAAGAGTTAAACAATTTAGTGCTTCCATGTCTCTCTGCCTTGGAGCATGCATTCCAAAATGTTAAGCACAGAATAATCTACCACATAGTACCACAAAATGTGTTTGTTGATGGCTGAATGGGTTACTATGCCTATTTTCTTCCAGGCTATTAGGCAAGAGGGACACTGCCACCCATAGACAGTGTCTGTTTCCTTGCTGGAAGTTCTCCTATTTCAGTATGTGGAGGAGGCCTAAGACTAGACTTGCTCTTGGTGAGTGGCATGATCAATCTTCCCAAGTCTCCCTTGTTCTAAACATCCTACAAAGACCCTTTCTTGTTCACAAGCTTAAATTCAGCCTCAGGAACATGCCAGAAGTGGCCTTTTGTGACCTGGACCCTGAAAGATTTTCAAGCCATAACATTGTCTACTTTTCCCTTACCCCTGGGGCTGACACACCGACTTCTTAGCTGTTTCTGAAACACGCCATGCTATTTCATGTTTCTTCACTTTTCATGTATCATTTCTTTAAGCTGAAATATTTTACATTATTTTTTGCAAGTTTTAGCATCCAGAATAGCATCCTGCCCATGAGAGTCACACAAAATAATTGTTGAATTGAAATACTTCTTTATCTCTGAACTTGTACACTAATATAATCCAATATCTTTCACCAACTGTGGAAAGATGTACCTGACTGAAAACTAAAAGCCAGGGAATCTCAGTCTTGCCCTCCCCTGAGAAACTCATGTTGCTCATAATGTCTATTAAGCTTTCTAAAAAACACTATTATGAGTTTAGTTTCTCTGTGAATTTGTCACTGAGGACACTGAAGCACAGAGTAGTTAAATGACTTACAATGTCAGAGAAATACTGTTAAGCACTAAGACTCAGGTCTGTGAGTGCGAAGTCAGCTTATTACACTCTATTGCCTGACCTGGGAACATGAAGGGCTTTCATGATTGTCATGCAAACTTTTATGTTCTGCAAGACATGGATCAAAAGAGTCTGCCTGTTTAAAAACAGAGCAAATGCTTTTAGTCCTTCAGGTTTCTACATGGTTGAGTACTAAAAAGATAATCAATTTATTCCATTTGGAAGAAAATCATATTAATTTTCTATGTATTAGTATGTTTAGTTTCTGTCCTGAAATATCAATGAGTTTGGTGTATCTAATTGCACTTCAAGTTCACTTAACTTATTATTACTTAATAAATAGTGTATAATTTATTTAACATTTTAAAATACCTACTCTTTGAGAAGCCCAGAGTTAAATACAGTATAGAGAAAAGTATATGAGTGAATTCCATTATTAGGCATATATTTTGTTTAAAGCACTCTCTTTTGGTGTACCTATATTCAAAATATATAAAATAATGTCTTGATCTTTGAATATTTACAATTTACTTTTGGGAGATAAAAATATTTTCTTTTTATTTAGTTTATATTGCCTTATCAACATTTTAAAGGTTTAGCTTACAAAAGAAATAAAGACAAAAATAAAGAAAATTATCCCTGTACTATTCAACAGAAATATTAAACATAGGTAAAGAAATTATGATAAAAATAGTAAAAAATAAATAAAATCAGAGGTGTGTAGTCTACGAAATATTTTCAAAGTTTTCCATAAACTCGTTAGAATCTGGCAACAAATTAAGTTCTAACCTTACTAGTAACCCCTTCAGAAAGGGAAATGCTGCATGCTACAATTTTATAGTTTCCATTTCATTAAGAAAAATAGTTGCACAGTAGAAAACAATTATTGCAGAGACAGTATCTTCTAATAAATAGAACACAGCAATGCAATGGAAAATCTGTGTCAATTATATTGGAACGGGCTTTTTAATTAAAATTATACAAGAAGGTAGGAAATGGCACCAAGCACAAAGAATGAATACTAATTTTAAAACATTTCACTATGATTCACATCAGTTCTAAATATTAATGGAAATATAATCCCTTTATCCATTTCTAGAGGAACAGAGGCACTACAGAACTGTTTATAAAATCATCTGAAAAATACCATCCTTTTGTGATCACTAGACACCTATATGCCAGAATTGGTGCCAGATATAAAGAAAATGTCCTTTTGTAACCACTGAATCTTAAAGTTTTACCATGACAGATGATAACTCTGGGACAACTATAACAAGAGTTAAAATGAAAAGAGGTAAAGACTTCTGCTTTTAGTCACGAAGAACTGGATAGTATCATATTAATATTCACTAGAACAACTTGATAAACCAGGTGAAGTTTTTAAAAAGCATGAATTTGAAGCCACCCTAGAGCAACTAAGCCCATAAGATTGGAAAGAACAAAGGTCTAAAAAGAAGGGAAATATAGGAAGACAATCCAATGTGTATCAGTTTCCCAAGTGGAAATTTACTAATTCATTAGCAGTAGCCGAGAAGTTGAAAAGTAGAGTAAAATTATGTAAAAACCTGAAAATCTAAGAATAATATTCAGTAATCTAACAGTAATTTAATATTCTGCCAAGATATATTTTGAAGGACAGAATCTTCTACGAAAGAAACCTTAATAAATGTGCAACCTTTCAAAAGTTGCTTATGTAAAGAAAGCATGATATGAAAATTAAAGAGCCCTTATAAAAAGACTGAATCCAAGCTTCAAGTCTGATAAAACTCAGACTGGATTAAGATGATCTACGCCTACGTCAACTATATGAAAAAAATAAAAATAAGTTCTAAGTGTGGGAATATAACACCACTCAGAGCCTCAAATAGTTTCTGAAGTATTTCATGACATTTAATAGAAAACAGCAGGCATACAGAAACAAAAAAAAAATCTAAAATTAAGAGGAAAAAGTTGACATTAGAAAAAAAATTCTTGGGAGAATAAAATATTAAATTTATCAGACAAAGAAAGAAAAAATATAATATGTTCAAGTGAATAGATGATTTGATGGACAATGTCAACAGAAAACATAAATCAATGGAAGACAGAAATACACTGAAATTCTAGAATGTAAAATAAAATCATCAAAATTAAGAACTCAATATATGAGATTCACATAAATCAATGCCACTGTGGAGATACTTAATGAACTGACAAATAGGTCAGTATATCAAGACTAAGATATGGAAAGAAAATAAAAGTAAAAGTTCAGACAAAAAAAGGGTAAGAGACATATGAGACACAGTTGATGGTCTGCCATATTTATAATTGGTGTTTCTGAATAAGGGAAGAGAGATGAAAGGAGAGAAGAAATATTTAATGATATAAGATTAAAGAACTCTCAAAATCTAATGAAAGATATCAACACACAGACACAAGAAGTTTAAAAAAACTAAGCAGGATAAGTAAAAGGAACAGATGATAGGGATCATAGCAAAACTGCTGAAAACTAAAGAAATGAGAATGTTTTCAAAAGAGCCAATGTTTCCCATTTTTTTGTTTTGTTTCGTTTTGCTACATGTTACTTTCAAAGGAGCAACAAGACCTCTGTGCACAAAACTACTTATTAGTATTAAATTAAATTACAACCTGCAAGAATGGAAGAATTTTTACATTTATGAATGAGAGGGCTCAGTATTTTAAAGGTTCAGTTTTCCCTAATTTGATCTGCCAACTCAATGAAGTTTTATTTAAACAGTAAACGATAAAATCAATGGGCCAAGCAGGCAGAAACAATTGTGAAGAGCAACAGAGCCAGTTGGCACCCACCACCAAACACCAGTCACAGTCATGAAGACAGTTTGGTACTGGCATTAGGAGAGACATATAGATTAACGGAAAAGAAATAAGAGTTCAGAAATAAACCTACTCTTACGAGACATTTGAAATTAACATAGGTAAATAAACATAAATGGGGAACGATATTCCTTTAATGAATGATGCTGAATCAATTGCTACTTATATGGGAAAAAAATCTTGGTTCCTACTGTATACTTTAAACAAAAGTTATTCCAAGTGGATTTTAGATAGAAACATGAAAAATAAAGAGAAATGAATTAGGTACAATATATTCTATCAATAGCAGGATCGAGTAAACATTTAAACTTTAGAACATTATACAGTGTTGTAAATAAATGAACTGCTACTGCATTCAACAGCATCAGTAAGTCTCACCTAAAACGTGTTGTTAAATCTAGGGGGGTGATTATACAGGTACATTTGCTTTGGAAAACACATCATTTTACATTTAAGATCTTTGCATCTCTCTCTCTTTTCTCTCTTTCTCTGTCTCACACACACATACACACACACGTGTGTGTGTATTAGACTTCATTAAAATATTTATTTAATAATAAATAAAGTATGGATGAAATTCTGTGCATATTTACTCCTATTGGCTCCTACTCAAGGTACACTGCCCTCTCTGTACCCTTTGTATTCTACTGGGGCATCTCTTAGTATGGGATAGGATTGGTTCTCCTTAAAATCATGCAATATGGAAGACCAGCATTTGCTCCAGCTTTACACAAAAATAATATTTTTTTTTTTTCTTTTCGAGACGGAGTCTCACTCTGATATCCAGGCTGAAGTGCAGTAGAGCTATCTCAGCTCACTGAAGCCTCTGCCTCCCACATTCAAGTGAAACTTCGACCTCAGCATCCCAAGTAGCTGGGATTAGAGGCTCCCACCACCAAGCCCAACTAATTTTTGTATTGTTAGTAGATATGGGGTTTCACCATGTTGGCCAGGCTTGTCGTGAATTCCTGGCCTCAAGTGATCCACCCACCGTGGCCGCCCAGAGTGTTGGAATTATAGGTGTGAGCCACTGCTCCTGGACAAAAATAATATTTTCTTCATGTCCCTGATTTGAAAATTGTTGGCAAACACTCCCCTACTACTACAAGTTTATTAAGGCAGAACCTTGCTTATTCTTCTATTTTTAGCTTTTAGAACATCACTATCCCTTAGTATTCATTAAATGTAGCAATAATTTATTTAAATAAAGGAAGAAACTAAGTTATAGAAATCATAAGACTTTCAGTTACATATATATAAACATTTATTAAGGGGAAAAGGTAATTTATAATCTGAGAGACCTAAGCCTGGCTGCTGGCTCCCAGAAAAACGAAATCCAGTAGCTAAAATAGCAAGCAGGGTTTTGTTTCTTTCTACTTCTCTGAATTCTGTTTAGCTGAGCTTGATTTTGTTTGGGCAGACTAATTCCATATGTCAGATAAAACAGTGAATGGCAAGCCAGGACTCACATTTTTCCAGTGTAACAATCCTAGTGGACAAAGCTTTCCTGCCTTAATAATTAAAACAGAAAAACTCTGGGAAGGGATCTAATTGGATCAAGGATCTATTTTGGGACCAATCACTGTTGAGAGACAGAATGAAGACCCTGATTAAATGGCTGGGGACATTCCTTTAGTTGGAGGTGGAGCGGGTAGGATTGGCTCCTTTTGAACCACATAGAAACAGGGTTACACACAAAGTAAATCACAAGTATTACTTTAACTAAACACGAATAAGTGTTATCTGCATTCATTGACACAGAATGAAACCTGAGAGAATCACATCAAGAGAAAATATTCAGAAGTTGAGGGGTTGTAGGGAGGTAGAAAGGGAGGCTGTGGAAGGGAAGAGAAATATTAAATTAGAGAAGGAAAACTAATAATCTGTGTGTCTGTTAATGGGAATATCCTTCTAAATCTTGCCATTGTTTATCTTTCCCTAAGGATATGGGATGATTGAGAATAAGAAAAGCTTTGCCTTACTCCCCTACATTCACAAGTCATGACCATAATATTCTTTTTTAAAACAATGTTAAGTGCTTTACATTATATTATTCTCTTTAACTATAATGAAGTTTGAGTTTCCTTGAATATTTTAAAGGCTATTTCCAGAAAACATCATAAAAATCTGTGGCTAGAACTTCTCCTTCTGTGAAGATGGAGGAAATGTAATGTTGTCTATTCCTCCTGTTAAGTACAACTAAAAACTCTGGATATCATATTTAAAATAAACATTAATTCCAAAGTTAGAGAGACAAAGATATAGCAGCTAAGGTTTGGGTACTCAAGAAGTGACACAGTGGAGAGTGCCCTGAAATTGCTTTTTACCTCACATATTTGAGACTTGGAATTGAAGAAGCTAGCCACCCAGAAACACCAAAAGCACACAAAAAAGAAGGAAAGAACGAGAAAAAGCCTGTTGTCTTCAGCTAGAGGACCAGAGAAGGCAGTCTAGCAAGACAGAAAAGTTTTAGATAACAACCTCATTAGTCCAGCCAAACACACCTAAAATAACTGTACCCACCTTCACTCATATCAACAAAGACCCGGGCGGGGCTTAGACTTCCGCATTTCCCAGGCAAAACTGAGCATCAACTAAACTTTAAAGCCCACTCAACAATTAAGTCAAAATAAACTACAGAACTAAATTTACAACATGAAACTAAAACTTTTAGAAAAACACGTGGAGAAAACCCTCAAAAAGTTCTTAGACAACACCAAACTCATGATCCATACAAGAAAAAAAACTAATGAATTAATTTCATCAAAATGAAAAAAATGTTAGCTCTGCGAAATACCTTATTTGGAAGAGACGAAGACAAACTACAGACTGGGAGAAGATATTTGCAAACCACATATCTGTAGTATCTCATCCAACTTAAAAAAAGTTCTCAAAACCCAACAGTAAAAACAAAACAAAGAAAAAACATTTCAATTTAAAAGTGGACACAAAATATAAGCAGCTATTTCCCTGAAGAATGCCCAAGAAGAAGTAGACAAGATTGGTTTTCATTTGTTTTTTAAATTGTGTTACTGTGATAAATAAGCTATGACTACATTTATTATAAGGCGGATTAGTCTCAGGAGGTTGTAATGAAATAAAAGTCAAAGAACTGTTTTTCTGATACATCTCTCCTTTGGGTTTTTAGCATTAAAAGCCTATTCTAAGTATATCTCTATTTTAAAATGTTGTCTCATGAAACATAGTTACATACACTCTTGAAAATGTAAATCACTATTTCAAACTCTATGAAAGGCATCCATTTACTAATACAGATCAAAACATGTCTCAGTATTTTAATACACAATTTTTATCAATCAGAAACATCTTTTATTTATGTTTACTTTTCTTTCAGTGAAATAGAATTTTTGTTTGGCCTCCCACAAATTAACGTTTTGAGTGAGTGGAATATAGTCTAAAACATGGGAAAAAAAAAATCAACAGTACATAGAGGCTCATAGATGAGGTTGATTTTAATTATTTTTATATTAAAATATATGCATCAGCATATTTTAATTAATATCTTTTTTGTATAAACATTATTCATATAGTTTAAGTTTTAAAATTTAAAAAGTGTCTTTGTCTTGGATATGGGAACTGGATTCTACTTTCAATATATCTGCATTTATGGAGTCAGTCTATAGATCCCTGTTTTTTTTTGTTTGTTTGTTTGTTTTGTTTTTTTTAACCTGGAACACTTAGATGGCCATTTAAAAAAATACTTTCCTTCTTAATTGTCCTCTCTCTACAAAATTTTTTACAAATTAAATGGGACAACTTTTGAGTATTAACCACATCATATCTCTCACCTCTTGCTTAAAAAACTGTCTAGTGATTTCTTGTTACAAAGAAAATAAAACCTAAACCTCTGACAATGGTGTTCTGCTCAATATCACTGGTTTCCTGCCTGCCCCTCTGATCTGACATCAACCCCAACCACTCTCCTAGATCCTCTACACAAGGATTTGTATTGCTGTCCTTCTGCCTCATATGTGCTTTTCCCTAATCTTCTCATATTTGGGCTTCTCTGACTTTTACAGCTCAACTGAAATATTACTTTTTCAGATATACCTTTACCATGCACATCCTAGTTGAAACCCTAGTCTTCACACCCCATCAACATACTCCACTTCATACTGTCAAATGACTCTCCTCAATTGTGTGTGTGTTTGTTTATTTTTTATAGCATTACTGCATTTTAAATAATCTCATTTATGTATTATTTTTCATTTTTTCCAATCTGACCCCTCTCTCGAGAATATATGCTTAATCAAGATCAGGGCAAAACTTGGTCTTTTTGGCCACTTCATTTTTATCACCTAGAACAGGGCTAGGATACCAGGAAGAGAGGATGTGTGTGTTGAATGCATAAATGAATAAACGCATCACTAGGTAATTATTATACAATTTTAAAAGCCACCGCTTACATAACTTAGACGAGTTATGTAACCTCTGTGAGATTTTTTTTTCCTGTCTAAATTGGGTGGAATAAAACATTTCTCAGAAACTCATAGTATTAATTTCATATTTTAAATTCTAGAAACTACACTTATGATAGTTCTTTCCTGCCTTTCTTCCTAAAATCCCCATAGCTGGATTTTTTTTTTTAATTTTTATTTTTTTATTTCAATAGGTTCTGGGGGAATAGGTGGTGTTTTGTTACATGAATACGTGATATAGTGCTGATTTCTGAGACTTTGGTGCACCCATCACCCAAGCAGTGTACACTGCACCCAACGTGAAGCCTTTTATCCCTTACCCACCCTCCACTCTTTCCCTCCAAGTCCATTGTATCATTCTTATGTCTTTATGTTCTCATAGCTCAACTCCCATTTATGAGTGAGCACATATGATGTTTGAAATTGGAGACCATTATTTTAAGTGAAATAACTCAGGAATGGAGAGCCAAGCATAGCCAGATCTTAAGAAAAGTGAGAAAAAGGAGGAAGAAGAGGAAAAGGGAGCAGGGAGGGGAACAAGTAGCAGAACAATTGGAGGGAAAAAGACAAGAAAAAGAAGAGAGAAGGGGAACGACAGGGAAAGAGAGAAAAAAGAAAAAAGGAAAATCCTAAAATGCTAAAACTTGAAGAATAAACCTAAATATAGTCAGATCACTGGGCATGTAAACGTTAATTCATTTATTCAACAGCGTAGCATGAAATGAGGGGTGCTACCAAGGTTATGCCAGAGTTTTCACAAAACTTGGCAGATGTACTCTTATAAATCACAAGGTGTTTTTAATAAAAAGAGTTATTTTGAGGGGCAGGTTAGATGATTTTAAAAACACAAAGGAACAATAAATTGCTATTTGGGAAACTCTGGCACCCCAGATATTGGTACCAAATATTGGTATATGCTGGCTTTTCACCATATAAATCCACAGAAATCAAGATACAGCAGGTATTATGAGTGCCAAATTTTACAGACGGTCAACATAGCTAGGGGTCCATATAAGCTGGAGGTTGCTTTTGGTTTCATGTTGACAGAAAAATAAATTAGTGGTAAACTAAAGATGATGGAAGCCTTTCAGACCCCAAATACAACCTGCGTCAAATTTACTGCGTGAAACACAAACTCCAGAATCTCTGGTTGTTTTGTGAACCTCTCTCTCAAATCTGCACCCCATGAGACTCCTTTCCAGCTATAACTTTTTGGAGAAGGATCACTTTAGAATAGGCTGCTGCTAGATTTACCTGAGCTTAACATTTATTTGGAAATATTGATTACTCAAAATCTGAGTAGACGGTCAGTATGATTGTCTGTGGTTAATTTTATCTGCAAATAATCACGGCCAACGATGTCACAACAGATATTTTAAACATGATAATGTTTGCTCCTTAGCCATGAGCCTTTCTGGCTGGTTCATTGCTTGTTTATATATATTTTTTTCTTTTATGGTATAAGAACATTTGGAAAAATAAACTCAAATGAAAAACAAACTTACTTAGTGCAGTTAATCCCAAAATCTAGCAAGAAGTATTAAAAGAATATTGGATTTTTTGAAGAAGATTTTGGTACACATTTTTAACCTTGACTATACTGTATTTCATTAATGTTTTGCAGTGATCCCTTAAGATTATTTAAATTTTCCGTGTAAAAACAATTGTTTGATTTTCAACCACACAGGCTCCAAATAACACTCTATGAACTAAGAATACATGGTACAAGCACACAGCAAATTCCTTAGCATTGCGATGTTTCCCATGTTGTCCTGCAGAGTGGCATATTATAATTTGAGTTTATTTCTTCCTGTATGACGTGTGTATTCCATTTGCTTGATATAATCCTGACGTATACTCCTTGTCCACACGTATTTATTAATAGCTCCCCTTTTCACTATGAAAAAGTCTGAATATGAAAGGTAAAAGATATTTACCTTTCTATTGGTCAGACTTTACTAACTGTATCAAGAAGGAAGTGGCACACACCACCATTCTAAAGGTAGCCTATAGTTGTGCCTAAGACTCTAGCCTTGACCATTGCAAGATCTCAGTCTAGAGATAAAGCAAACAATAGTTAGACAAAATCATTTGTCATTGCAGAACAACAGTCACAGGCTTTTCAGATGGCAGTGGACAGACTGTTCTGGCAGCTAAATCCCCTCCACTAAGCTGATGCCACATTTCAGATTCTCGTACAACAACATTCTATTTCTGATACTGAATTCTATATTAGTTAGTGATTAAGTTTAGCTACCTTTAATAGACTATCCAATGAATAATGGCTTACACAAAGATGGGGCAATGTTTACAAGTATCAAAAGAGGCAGAGCAAGCAATATTATCACTCCACTCTAATACAGCAATTTTCTAAGTATTCATGTGAACGCAGGAATCTCCAAGACACTGATGGATGTTCAATGTCTACACCATTTATATAATAATACCATAATTGTTACTTGCCTTTTTGCAATATGTGGACACTTGCATTAATGACACAAAAGAAATAGTAGTGAAAACTGTTGGCATTTTCGTACAAATCAAGACAATGAAATCTTCTATTCTAGTAGATATTTATCTCTTCATTGCCACACTATTGAAGGCAAAGAGCCTGTTTCACTTTAAAATGCCTTTGATGAGGCAATAAAGGTACTACTTTTGTCAAATTTTGAGTCTAATCCATATATTTTTAATATTTTATGTGACAAAATGGGAGGATATATAAAGCATTTGGGATGCATACCTAAGTAAAATACTTACCTCAAAAACAAAACACTTGTGCTTGTTTGAGTTGTAAGCAGATGAGCTGCTTTTTTCATGAAATACTATTTTTACTTGAAATATAGGACTGAGAGACAAACTAGCTATGTTCAAAAAAGTGTATGGCAGGTATTTTTTCAATAACAAACTAAGTGCATTTGTCTCTTCAAATAAAACACTTGACATCATGTATTGTCAATGATAATATATGAGGTTACAAATGAAAACTGGAATTTTGGAGAAGTTGTTATCTCCCGATGTAAGATTGGCTGTTTTTCAAAAGTTAAAGACTTTCTTATTAAAATACTGGTGATATTAACCAATGGATTTTGTATGTTTTATAATTAAATAGGCTAGCAGTTGGAAAGTCTGCATAAATCAGTGAGCTAATATTTTTAAATAATTAGTGTATGATGTTACAAAATCATGCATGGGTAAAAGATCCACTCAAAGTGTAAGATGGATCGATAGATATTTACGTAACCCAGTGAAGAGTTTTTTATATGAATTTTAAATTCCACATTGAAACTCACCTATAAGAAACTTAACACTTATCAATTTGGTTTATTATCAGAGAAGAAAACCCACAATCATCTTAAAAGGTTATTAAAGTACACTTTCTTTCTCAACTACTTATGCCTTTTCCGTGCAGGAACAGATTTTTCCTGTATACTTAAATTTTAGAAAGCACATAACAGATTGATTCAGAAGCAGATATGAAAATCAAGCTGTCTACTTTTGCACCAGGCCTTACGGTCTTTTTTAAAAAAGTAAAGTAATGCCATTTTTGTCTCAAAATACATTGGTTTTTGAAAAATATAAACATGAAAAATACATTTTGAAAAATATAAACAAATATATGCAATTCAAGTTAAACTATAATGTGATTAATATAGTGTTTTTTAAAAAAGGAACTACTGTGACTCAAGCCTGTAATCCCAGCACTTTGGGAGGCTGAGGCGGGCAGACCACGAGGTCAGGAGATCGAGACCATCTTGGCTTACACGGTAAAACTCCGTCTCTACTGAAAATACAAAAAAATTAGCAGGGCATGTTGGCAGGTGCCTGTAGTCTCAGCTACTCGGGAGGCTGAGGCAGGAGAATGGTGTGAACCTGGGAGGTGGAGATTGCAGTGAGCCGAGATCATGCCACTGAACTCCAGTCTGGGCAGCAGAGCAAGACTCTATCAAAAAAAAAAAAAAAAAAAGGAACTACTAAATATTTAATTTTTTCTTAATTTTAATTTTAATGTGCTAATTTTCAACTGATATAACTTATATAATCATAAACTGTCTTGGGTATTCAGTAAAGAAATTTTGGACCAAAATATTTGAGGAACACTATTCTACTCTAAGGCACATGGTTACAATTTAAAACATATGACCTCATTGTTTCTATGAATACACAATTAATGAATCACTGAAACAAAAAACGATTAAATGAGAAAAACAACACTTAGATATGTATTGCTACATCCTTATTTAATATGCACGAAGATAGAAGACTAAACAACCACCACCAAAGTAAATCAGGCATACAAATATGGAGAGAGACAAAGAGACAGAGATTTCTTAGAAGAATTATGGAGCAGAGGAAGCCTCATGAGCTGTCATCTGCAAGCTGGAAAACCAGAAAAGCCTGTATTGTAATTCAGTCTGAGTCTGAAGGCCTAAGAACCAGGTTTTAAAAATTTGTCAAAAGTGAAACATGTGAAGGGATTCAGGAAAAGGGTCCTCAGATTTGCCCAGTTTCCCAGAAGTGTATTTTTAAAAGTTAGAGAAAGAAAAAGTTGTGGCACAATATCATATCTATATTGCCTATATGCAACAGCTTTGCAAAAATTAATGTAGGGCGTCAGAAAGGTTTTAAAAACACTTATACTCTGACCCAGTAATCTCAGTTGTAAGATACTAACATGCTCCAAATATGACTTGGTAATAAATCCAAACTCCAACAAACCTAAAAACATGTAAAACTTCATCATAATACTATTTATAATAGAGAGATCCTGGAAACAATGATATATCTAAGAATACCATGATACGTGTGCACAACAGGATGTTCTATAGCCAGAGAAGTAACATTTGTAAGGTGACTTTTATATAGAAAAACATTTATTAAGTACAAAGCAGCCATACCTAAGGTATTAGTTACGGTTCTCTAGAGGGACAGAACTGCGTCTGAAGCCGAAAAACCAGGAGCATTGATGGCCAAGGGTAGGAAAAAATGAATGCCCTGTCTCAAGCAGAGAGAGTAAATTCGCCCTTCATCTACGTTTTTGTCTTATCTTTGCCCTCAATCGATTAAATGATGTCCACTTACTTTGGAGAGAATCATCTTTATTCAGTCTACTGATTCAAATACTAATCTCATTTGAAATGCCCTCATAGACATATCCAGAAATCATGTTGCACCAGCTATTTGGGTATTGTTGACAAAAAGAGTCAACCTCTGTAAAATATTTTAAGCGGTTTATTCTGAGCCAAAGATGAGTGACCATGGCCCTGGACAGAGCCCTCAGGAAGTCCTGAGAACATGTGCCCAAGGTGATAAGGGTGCAACTTGGTTTTATACATTTTAGGGAGGCATGAGACATCAATGAAATACATTGAAGAAACACATTGGTTCACTTCAGAAAGGCAGAACCACTCAAAGTGGGGGACTTTCAGGCAATACATAAATTTAAACATTTTCTGATTGGCAATTGGCTATATTTGTTTAAAGTCCTGGGATCAATAGAAAGGAAATGTTCAGGTTAAGGTAAAAGATTGTGGAGACAAGGATTCTTTTGAAGTCTTATAGTGGCTGCCCGTAGAGACAATGGATGAAAAATATTTCCTCTTTACACCTTTAGAAGGCACCAGACTCTTAATATTTTTAGGATTGGGGGGGGCCTGGAAGAAAAAAATCTAGCTATGTTAATAGAGATTCTTTACAGAGGTACATTTTTCCCCATAAAGGACAGCTTTGCAAGACCATTTCAGAATATAGCAATGAAACATGTTTTGCGCTAAAATATTTTGACTTCCTTCTTTGTCACATAATGTTATGCCAGAGTCAGATTGAAAAGTAAGATATGCTACATATAGGATTAAATAAAAAACATGTGATGAGAATTTATGGTTTGTAGGGCATGACTCCCCAGACCTCTTAGATAGGAATTTGGGCAAGATAAAAAAAAATAAGAGCTTAGTCCTCAGTATCCCTCAGCCCAGTCAAGTTGACACATAAAATGAATTATCACAGTACCTTAAAATGTTTTAATAACATGGGGAAAAAATAAATCAGGAGAAAAATAATATCATGTGTCAACAAAAGGAGGATTGCAACTGGAGATGATCGGGCTTCATCTCATTGAGAAGATGGCATTTCAGCAAAAGTGTGGAGAGGATGAGGAAGAAAACTACTTAGCTATCTAGAGGCAGTATTAATTCACTTGACATATTACAAAATGGCTTAGTGGCTCAGAATGAGGAGTAGTAAAAAATGAGGCCAGAGAAATAATGAATAAGCTTGATAGATTATATAGGACATTTTAGAAACCTCTAAAAAAATTAGCTTTTGCTTTGCACGAAAAGAGATGCAGTGGTAGGTTTCCAACAATAACAAAATCCCTTTAAAAAAATTATTTGAATGTTATATCAATAATAGACCGTGGAAATTCTGGAATAGAGGAAAAATAGATACCAGTTAGGAAGTGTTATAATAATTTAGAAGAGATGTGATGGTGTAAACCAAAAAGTATCTGAGACAGGTCTCAATCAAGTTAGGAGTTTATTTTGCCAAGGTTAAGGACATGCCTGTGACAAAGTGTCAGATGACCCTGAGAATGTGCACTCAAAGTGGTTGGGCTAGAGCTTGGTTTCATACATTTTAGGAGGACTTAAGACGCATCCATGAATACGTGTACATTTGTTCAGTCCAGAAATGCAAGACAACTCAAAGTGGGGTGGGAGTGGCTGGGGGTGGAGAGCTTCCAGGTCATAGGTGGATTCAAAGATTTATCTGATTGTCAATTGCTTGAAAGACCTAGAATCAATAGAAGAGAGTGTCTGGGTTAAGATAAGGGGTTACGGAGATAAAGGTTTTTATTATGCTGATGAAGTATCCAGGTAGCAGGCTTCAGAGGGAATATAGTGTAAACGTTTTTTATCAGATTTAAAAACCTGAGAGTGGCTGGGTGTGGCGGCTCATGCCTGTAATCCTAACATTTTGGGAGGCTGAATCTGGTGGATCACAAGGTCAGGAGTTCAAGACCAGTCTGACCAACGTGGTGAAGCCCTGTCTACTAAAAATACAAAAATTAGCTGGGTGTGGTGGCATGTGCCTGTAGTCCCAGCTGCTCAGGAGGCTGGGGCAGCAGAATCACTTGAACCCGGGAGGCAGAGGTTGCAGTGAGCTGAGATTGTGCCACTGCTCTCCAGCCTGGGCAACAGAGCAAGACTCCATCTCAAAAAAAAAAAAAAAGTGCCAGACTCAGTTATTTCTCTTCTGCATCATTAAAAAACACCTATAAAGGAAAGAGGATTCTCCAGAGATCATAGATGTTTTTCCACAAGAACCAACTTTGCAGGATTATTTCAAAATATGTCAAAAAATATATTGTGGGGTAAAATATTTTTATTTCTTCTAGGACCCGCTACCTGTCATGTTGGTATATTATTGCTATAAACAGTCGAATTTGTTAATCTTAAGGTTTCTGTTTTAATGTTAAATGCTAGTCAACTGTGCCTGAACTGCAAAGGGAAAAGAATGTAATGAGGTATTTCTGACCCCCATCTCCCATCATGCCTAAACTACTTTTTCAGGTTAACTTATGAATGTCCTTAGCCAAGAAGAGGGGTTCATGCAATTGGATGGGAGACTTGGAATTTCATTTTTGGTATACAATGATGATATTATAATAGCAGTAGAGTTGACTAGAAATAAATAGTGAGGAGCAAAAATGGTTACAAGCATTAAGCGTAGGGTTTGTAAGAAAAAGAAGACACATTGGCAATTTGAATGATGTAATCATTTGAGTGACCATGTGATATGGTTTGGCTGTGTTCCCACCCAAATCTCAACTTGAATTGTATCTCCCAGAATTCCCATGTGTTGTGGGAAGGACCCAGTTGGAGGTAATTGAATCATGGGGGCTGATCTTTCCAGTGCTATTCTTATGATAGTGAATAAGTTTCATGAGATCTGATGGGCTTGACAGGGGTTTTTGCTTTTGCTTTTTCCTCATTTTCTCTTGCTGCCACCATGTAAGAAGTGCCTTTCACCTCCTGCCGTGATTCTGAGTCCTCCCCAGCCATGTGGAGCTGGGAGTCCAGTTAAACCTCTTTTTCTTCCCAGTCTCTGGTATGTCTTTATCGGCATCATGAAAACAGACTAATAAACCATGGGACAATGGGAAGATTGTATTGCATTTGTTGAGTTGGTGAATACTATATGTGAAAAGAATGAATCTGGAATTTAGTTTTGGGCATATTGAGTTTTAAGTGTCTGTTAAGTGAAGATTTGAAGATATTGGCAGTTCTGTGGTCAATTCAAGGGCAGAAATAGAAATTTCAGATAATCAGCATATATACATATAGTTTCTTGAAAGTGTGATACCAGGGAAATCATCATAGAAATGAAACTCACAGAAGACTAGATGTTCAAGGTATAATGCCTTGGGGCTCTCCAAAATTCAAAATGCACTGTAAACAAAATAAACCACTGAAAGAAATGAAGTAATTTCAAGTATGCCAAACTGAAAAGTAGATGAATATGGTGTCTCGCAAGTCAAGTGATAAAAGAATTTTAACAAGCAAAAGGTAATCAGCTGTGTCAAATGATGTTGATAAGTCAACTTAGATTAGAATTTACAATAGTCCTTGTATTTAGAAAGGGGAAGGTAATTGAGTTGTTTCAGTGGAGTGGTCTGAAGAGTGAATGATATAGATTTAAGAGGATATAGTAGCAAAAGAGCAGAAAACAGATCACCTTTACATACGTTTTGAAAATGTTTTTCTGTGAACCGGGTAGGCAAAAGACAAACTGAGGGACAAGGGTAATGACAAGATAAGGAAAATTATCTTATAATAGAAGAACAACATCATCAGATACCATTTATATCCTGTCTCAGATACCCTCAGTCTTACCTATCTCTGGGGACCCTGGCTGCTTGCTTTGCCCAGTGGCCATACAGATTAACATTACACAGATATCACCCAGCTGTGCCACAAGGGACATCTCAAGTAGTTTTGCTGCCTAAGGTTTCATTTAGATTTCCAATTCTATGGTTACTTCGGATTCAGAAAGCACAACATATGCAAAAACTTATTTGGCTTCTTTTGTTGAAGGTGATAGAACACTGAAGTTCAGAGAATATTTGTGAGATGAACTTTGACTATGGTAGAATATGAAACCTTCACTGCTTATCAGATGAACTATTTGGGGAGTGTTATTACCCAACTGTTTTACAGTGAGTTAAATTATTCTGTACACATTCACTGTACTTAATTTCTGTAGTATGCAAATACATAGTGAGATAGATGTACTTAGCATCTGACAGAATCATCTTTTATTTATTTATCTTCAGTGTAAGAACCATAATAGTAGGATACATAAAGTAGTCCCTGAAACAGCTCTCCCCCACCCTGTATAGTAAACCAGAAACAAAAATACATCGGAAGAAAAATTTAAAAGATTAGCACCATCCTCAAAAAATGGAAAGATAAATGATGTCATTTTCTCATTTAATTTCCTCATCTAGACTCTGAAAATAATAATTAATAATAATAAAATTAGATGGTTCCTGACAAGTATTTACGGAATATTCAAAAATTAATCCAGTAGTAGTAGCATTAATTGCAATTCCATGGTTAAATGTGCTTTCACTTTGTAATAGATCAACACTGCTTCTCATGCTTACTATACAGCTAATGCTCTCAAGCCCCATTGGTTGAGAAAGTAAAAATGCTTTGCCTTTTCAGAGCAAAGATAGCAGTACCCCTTAATGGTCTTGCCACAGAACCATGTCAAATTTCTTGTTCTCTATCATAATACAGTCCTCTGGGACTTTATGCAGAATGTAAAACTGGTCCGGTATATTGAAGGCAATAGGCCAGTTGAACCTACTAATCAAAAAGTGTCAGAGACCCTAGACCTTTTCAGGAAGACACACATGCACCATAGGGTGAAAGATAAGCCACTAAAGATTATGAACCTTATCATGGTAATGAACTTTTCTGGAGCATGCTGGCTGGCACAGCCTAAGATAAAGAGCAATATGGTATATCTCATACCTTCTAACAATAAAATAGGACACAGCTATTCGTGGTCATCTTTCTATGCGGAGGCAGCATACATCACATTTAGTAATACTTCTACCAAGTAACTTAGTGGTTTGACAGTTGCATTTTGGGCCCAGCACTAGAACAATGTGTTCTGCTCCACATTTATGATCACATTTTAACTCTTCTAACATTTGGGAAAACTGACCAAGGAACCTCGTGAAGCTAGAAGTCTTCAGGGTGAATAAGCATTCCACATGGAATCTCTGGCAAGTCCTGACATGAAAGCCACACAAAGTTGCACAGATTTCTGAGGTAAGCCCATTCTTTCTCCTAGAAATAACTAGCATCTCTTTAAAAGAATCAGCACAGACTGAAATTTGGAAAATGTAGCTCCAATCTGACTGGAACCTGCCCTAGAACTGCATATTGTCAAATCTCCTAAGTCATAAATCAGAGCAGGCACAGCAATTATTTTACAGTGGCAACATACCTTGAGGATAGAGCCAGAGACAAACATATGGTACAACTAAACACACAAACAAATGGCTCAGAATCTCACCTTTCCTCTCTTGGTTCCACAGACGCTTCTCTCTCCACTGAAACCTCTGTCTTTGTGGGGTTTCTGTACAACCAGCTGACAGATTAGAAAAGAACTCAGGCTTACCTGGTTAACAAATAGATTGGCTATCTATATCGGCACTAGCTAAAAATGAGCTCCTGCCACATTAGAACCCACTCAGGAGCAGTACCCAAAGAGAGCAGTGATGAGAGCCACTCCAGATACGCAGAGTTGTGAGCAGTACATGGGATCCTTCACTAATTACAGGAGTAATGGCCAGATGCCAAGAAATACACTCATTCCTGGGAAGTTGCAAGTGGCCTTGGTCATCATTTAGGTCATTACAAGAACAAAACTGGAAGTTTGAGGACAATGAGGTAATAGAAGAGGAACTATATACACCAGTGGGAGGTAGCCTAGAGTGCAGATATTTTGGGTCACATTTGATAACCACTTGAGAGCTTCTGCTACTACAGAGGGGCTGGAAAATGAGGTGGGCAGGAAGAACAATGAGTCAGCCACCCTTCTCTCCCACTCATGTCTTGTTCAATTGACACACAGACAGAGTGGTCATGGTGGCCAGGATGGAGGCTATATTGCAGCTCTTAACATAGCTTTTCTCACTAAGACTGGATGTCACTGCTCAATGCACAATCTGCAAGCAGCAAACACAGTATCTGAGTCCTTACTATGACATCAGCCCTCAGGGTGATCTAGGTCTATTGCATAGAAACATTCACTATTTGCAGAGACTGCATACTTCATAGCACACCTCTGAAGATGTCCTTGGAAAAGATAAAATCAATTGAGTTTGTCATAAAAGATACAGCCAGTTTGCTAATATCTTCCTCATATTTTGATTCCATATTTTTCTCTGCATTTCTTCCCTTTGTTAACCTCCTTCTCTTTTCCATGGAATTGTAACTAAAAAAAATCCAATAAGGATTAGAGAATTGCTTTACTTCAGATTCTATTTTTTCAAGGGAACATGAACTAAGGTGAATAGCATATACTATTAGGCTAATAGGAAGCATCTTGTGAGGTTGAGAAAATGATGGTATATTACAGGTATGCATGTACTCATGGACTACTATCTTAAAAAGAAGATATAAGGTCTAATACACAGGTGGAGAATATTTAAACAGGAAAAGTCCAAGATTCCCTCTGCAATTATAAAATTCAAAATCATATAAATTCCTATAAGCTGCATTATCTTCAAATTGATCTTCTGTAAAATATTGATGAAGGTGGTGAGACTTATGATAGTGTTAATATATTTGTGTCAGAAATTGTTGAGAGGAGCTCATAAATTTGAAGATGATTAGTAGAACAGAATGAATTACTATCATTAATGTGTCATAGTACCCATGTGTCATTTAGGATGTATTTGGCTGCCTATATGCATATATATACGATATATATGAATGTGTATGATATTGCCTATATGCATATATGAATGTATATGATATAGCCATATATATGATATATATACATATACGATATATCCGTATATAAATACATGTATATATATGGAGCTGAAGCAAGAGTTACAATGGTAGGAATAAAGATTTTAACTTCAGTTATGTAAAGGAAAAACTGGAAATAGTTCATTCATGTTTGATTAGATCAATAAACAACAATGAAATGACATTTCACACCTATTAGAATGCCTAAAATTAAAAAAGCACAGAACTGCAAATGCTGGCAAGAACATGAAACAACAGAAACTCTTATTTATTTCTGGTAGGAATGCCAAATGGTACAACCACTTTGGAGGAGAGTTTGGCAGCAATTTCTTACAAAACTAAACATACTCTTATCATACAATCTAGCAATCATGTTCCTTGGTATTTACCCAAATTAGTTAAAAACTTATGTCCACATAAAAACATACAGACAGATATTTATAGTAGCTTTATTCAAAATTGCCAAAACTTGAAAGCAACAAAGATGTCCTTCAGTAGGTGAATGGATAAAGAAACTGTGGTACATCCAGATAATGAAATACTATTCAGTGCTAAAAGAAAACGAGCTATCAAGCCATGAAAAGACATGGGGAAGCTTATGTGCATATTACTCAGTGACAGAAGCCAGTATGAAAAAGCTACATACTGTATGATTTCAAATACATGACATTCTTGGAATGACAAATTATGGGAACAGTAAAAGGATCAGTGGTTGCCAGTTGTTTGGAGAGAAGGTGGTATGAACAAGTGAAGCATCGATGACTCTTATGGCCGTGGGACTATTCTATATAATAGTGTAATAACAGATACATGCTATCATACATTTGTCCAAACCTATAAAATGTATAACACCAACAGTGAATCCTAATGTAAACTGTGGCACTTGGGTGATAATGTGTCAATGTATGTTCATAAATGATAATAAATGTACACTTCAGTGTAAGATTTTGATAGTGGGAGAGTCTGTGTGTTTGTGGGGGCAAGAGGTATAAGAGATCTCTCTGTACTTTCCACTGAATTTTACTGTGAACCTAAAAGTCTTCTAAAAACATAAAAACTGAGACTGGGTGTGGTGGCTCACGTCTGTAGTCTCAGCACACTGGGAGGCTGAGGTGGGCAGATCCCTTGAGCTCAGGAGTTCAAGACCAGCCTGGGCAACATGGTGAAACCCTGTCTCCACAAAACAAACAAACAAACAAACAAAAAATAGCTGGGTGTGGGGATGTGCGTTTGTGGTCCCAGCTACTCTGGAGGCTGAGGTGGGAGGATTGCCTGAGCCTGGGAGGCAGAAGTTGCAGTGAGCTGTAAGCACGCCAATGCACTCCAGCTTGGGTGATAGAGTGAAGCTGTGTCTCAAAACAAACAAATAAATAAATAAATATAAAGTCTGTTATTACTAATTTAATTAACATTCCCAAGGCAGGAATAAAGTGTAAAGGTACTTTGCGCTGCTGTTGTTGTTTAGCGCCCTTCCCTATTAATCTGCAAGGGAAATATTTTGCATAGGCTTCCAGTAGAATTCCTCTTAAAGTCTATGGGCCAGAATAGACACCACTCCGTCAAGTTCCTATGAGAGATGAACTGAATCACAATAAGTGGCCCATCTTCCCATTCGGATTTGAACAACATGAAGCTTCCATTCACAGAAGGAGATGGCTGAGACAGCAGCAAGCAGTAGAATCTGCCAGGATATATTCTTGTTTTATGCTTGCCATGACATAGCTATGGTTCATAAAAAGTGTGGTAGGAGCCATTTAGGACCTTACAGATGTAGGTGTCTGTAAATAACATGGTATGATGGTTAATTTCATGTGCCAACTTGACTGGGCCATGAGTTTCCTAGATATTTATTTAATATTATTTACTGTTATGTCTGTGAAGATGTGGCTGGATGAAATTATCATTTCAATCAATAGATTCAGTAAAACAGATTGTTCTACCCTGTGACTGAGCCTCATATAATCTACTGAACATCTGAATGGACTATAAGACTAAGTAAAAAACAGTTGTTCAATCTCTTTGCCTGATGGCCTTCAAGCTGGAACAAGAGTTTTCTTCAGCCTTTGGATTTGAACTTGAAGTAGAATTTACACCATTGGCTCTCCCAGTTATCTGGCCAGCAGACTCAGGCTAGAAGTATATCATTGGTTCTCCTGGATCTCCAAGCTTTGTTGACTACAGATCTTAGACTTCTTATCAGCTCTAAAGTCAAAAGTATTTTTCATTCATAGCACTTTGAATATATTTTTAATGTGATAAGGACATGAATTTTGTGATGGCTAGGGATAGAATATTATAGACTGAATATTTATGTTCCCCCAACATTTATATTTTGAAGCCCTAACCCCCCCTGAAATGGTACATGGAGACAGGGCCTTTGGGAGCTGACTGGGATTAGATGAGATCATGAAGGTGCGGTCTTTATAATGGGATTATTGCCCTTCTAAGAAACATCAGATATCTTGCTTTCTCTCTCCCCACTCTACACAAAGAAGAGGTCATTGAGTATACAGAAAGATGGTGACAACCTATGAGCCAAGGAAAGAGATTTCAGAATAAATTTGCCTTGCTGGCACCAGGATCTTAGACTTCCCAGCCTCCAGAACAACTGGTAGAAATAAACGTATGTTGTTTAAGCCACATAGTCTACGACGTTTGTTACGCAGCCTGAGTAAACCAACATATGCAGTGACCATGAGAGACACAGGTGCCCCTGAGACTGGTTTCCTCCTTTAAGACAAGTACAAAACAAACTTCTCTGGCTGCTGTGTGATGAAGTTAAGAAAAGGTGTAATGTACGGAACTAGGTTCTCTAAAAGTGGTTCCTCCTCATTTTCTAACTACAACTATTACACAAGTTAGGCACATTACTTCTCTCATTTGATTCCTCACCAGAAAACCAGAGGTTTTAACAACATTTATCTCATAGGGATATTGTGAAAATTAATTGAGTTAGTAGTCACTGTTATAGCATTGTGCTATTGAGTGAATTCTCAATAAATGGTATGTAAAAATGAGTCATATAGATTTAAATAATATTAATTTTATCTATTTCCCTGTATCTTTACATGTTTTTCTTTTATGACTTATTCTTCAGTCTCTGACTCACCTTGTCTTTCTTGCAGCCTGCAGAGCCTCCTACCTCTGTGCTGGTCCTGAGATAGAGTAAAACTGTAGTTCTCTGTTGGGGTGTCTGGAAACAGCAGGGTGCACTTAAAATGCCAGAAAGAAAAGTGAAAAATATGAAAAGGAGGAAAAATGGAACAGTTTCTAATGTTAGTTTGCCTACTAATTACTGAAGTAATTAAAGAGCACACAGAGTTTACCAATCCATGTAATACTGGCATTCTGTGTGGCATCTTCCTATACTGAAAAGGGCTGATTGACAGACTCTTCCTCCTCTTTTGTTTTGAAAGCTCTGAGCTCCTTTGGGCTTTTGGCAAAGACATTGTTTTCCTTTCCCGTGACAAATGCACAGATCTCAATGTTTGGCCCAAGAATTTCAGCCACAGCAGTAATGCTTCCTGCTAGTTGAGTAATTCGCAATCTACAAATGCATTCATATATGTAAATTCAGCTCCCACAACAGCATTGTAAGATTGGCAGAGTATTTTTCCCCATTTTACAGATGAGGAAATTGTATCCTGTTCCAAATGGATTGTGACCTCTTTGAGAGAGGAGGTCATATTTTATTTGTAAATGAATTCCCAAGCACAGGAACCCTCCTTGGGAATGCATAAATGAATTAGAGAGTGCATGCCGAAGGCAGAGCTGTCAAGGCTAGTGAATAGCAGATCTGTATGGAGAGTAGTAACATGCCATGCTGCCTGGCTCTACCACTCACCAGCTTCACGACCTTTAGCACGTCACTGACTCAGTGTCTGATGAGGCCTCTGTGGAGATTTAATATAAAGTTATTAGAAAAGTTTCTGGGATGTAATAATTGCTCATTAATGCCTGCAGTCACTCTCTTTTTCTCCCTACTCTAGCTGTGTCCACGAGTCCTTGAGAGGAATTTTGATTTATTAACACATAGTGGTCCAGCACAATGGTAGACTGTTTATACTGTCTATAATATATAAACTACCTTATTAAACTTAAAATTAAATAGCTTACACCCTGTCATGATTTTACATGAAAAAGAAAGGATGCATATGAAATAGCCAGTAGAAACTAACAAGTACAAAAATTCTTTCCACATACATGCTGTCATTAAAACTTCATCCCAGCCTGGAAAATAGGCAATACTGACTCTTACTGGATATCAAGGCTCAGAAAAGAGAGATGTTTCTTTTTCCAAGGTCAAATAGTTAGAAGATGGGGTTGACATTTAGTGAAAGATGTTTTTGTTTCTTAACTCAATGTGCACTTGCCCACAAGCATATAATATGTGTGTACGTACACCTGCTATATGACAGTATTTATTTTTAACTTCTCGTCATCTTTATTTATGTTATTGCTGGAGATATATTAGATATTTTAAAAATAATTTTCACTGAGTTTTGTGCCTTCTTTCTTCTAAAAATAATATATCCTGGAAACAAGTATATAATAATCTTTCAATATAGTTCTTTTCTGTAAAGGATGAATGCTGGAGTAGCCAGTAAGTTTAATAAAATAGCCTTAATGAGGGTCTCACCTTAATTTATCTCCACTCATGTTCTATTGAACTTTATTCCTGGGTCCACTAGGTTATTTTCTACGTAATATGATCATTTTAATGAGGGATAGGACATGGATAAGGGCACTGCAGTCAAGAACCTCAGGCAGCTGAGAGGCAAACGTATACCCTGAGAAGCTGAGATTGAGCATTTGGACAAAGAAGTGGAAGAGAAATCCTGGTCAAATATAAATACTGCAGAGGCCCTGTGATGGTTAATACTGAGGGCCAATTTGATTGGATTGAAGGATACAAAGTATTGATCCTGGGTATGTCTGTGAGGGTATTGCCAAAGGAGATTAACATTTGAGTCAGTGAGCTGGGAAAGGCAGACTGATCCTTCATCTGGGTGGGTACCATCTAATCTGCTGTCAGTGTGGCTAGAGTAAAAGCAGGCAGAAAAATGTGAAAAGAGAGACTGGCCTAGCCTCCCAGCCTACGTTTGTCTGCAGTGCTAGATGCTTCCTGCCTTTGAACATCAAACTCCAAGTTCTTCAGTTTTTGAATCTGGCAGTCCTTGCTCCTCAGTCTGCAGAAGTCCTATTGTGGGACCTTGTGATCATGTGAGTTAATACTTAATAAATTCCCTTTAATAATTAAACTTAATACTTAATAAACTCCTCTCTGTGTGTGTGTGTGTGTATACACACACACACATAGACACACACACACGCACGCACACATATATCCTATTAATTCTGTTCCTCTAGAGAACCCTGACTAATACAAATTTTGGTGCTAGGAGTGGTTCTGGAGGAACAGAATTGAGGATGGAGTTTTTTCATTGGTTTGGGGGTTTCTGGAGTTGGCTGCTTAAAATGATGAGACCCAAAAATGCTAAAGACACTACTTCTAATAGTATGAAGAACACTGATAGTCCTTGGCACGAACACGAACTGTTTAGAGAGCAATGGAAAATAAATGCATTTGACACTCCTGATTCATGACTTGTGAGAGGCAAGGGGTTTAGCGACTCCATACATAATACCTCTGACCATATGTGGAGAACCAAGGAAAATAATGAAGCTGGTTGGTTGGTCTTAAGTTCAGGGGGCAAATTGATGAAAGAAAATGATGAACTCAGGTATTCTATCTCCTAGCTTCAGAAGCAGATACCAAGACTCCAGTCTGCTAAGATTTCCCTAAGTGATAGTCTTATCTCCTGTAGAGAAGAGTTGAAGTTGTGGAAATACAGACACAGGCTCTTATCATGTGAGTGGCTGACCTGCTTTGGAAGGTGCATGCACAGCCTTGCCAGGTGTCTACTGTTAAAATGAGGGCATTGATTGGAAAAGAATGGGACCTGCCATTTGAAATGGGGATGTTTGGGAAGACCCTGATGAAGCTGAGTACACTAAGTTTGTAAATTCTGATGAAATTTTTTTGCCAAAAGAAACAGCTTCCCCATCTCCTGTAGAGGCAACATTTCCTCCCTAACCCATACTGCCATTAGCCTTTCCACCTTTGTCTGAGGAGACAAACTCTACACTGCCTGAGGCAACAGTGATGGCTTCCCCTGAGACAGTTGCCAGGTAAGATAATGTTGATTCTACTCAGGAGCCACCCCCAACACCCCTGTTTGCTTCTAGATCTATAACTAGACTAAAGTCCCAGCAGGTCCCTAGAGGTGAGGTTGAGAGTGTGACCACGAGGAGGCATACTACACTTAAAAAGAACTGTTTGAGTTTTCTAATTTATATAAACAGAAAACTGGAGAATAGGCATGGGAATGGATAGCAGGGTATGGGATAATGGTGGAAGGAACGCAGAGTTGGATAAGGCTGAATGTATTGATTTGGGCCCACTAAGTAGGGGCTCAGATTTCATGTTGCAGCCCAGGGAGTTAAAAAGCGTTCTCATAGTTTATTTGCTTGGTTAGCTGAAACATAGATTAAAAGATGGACCACTGCTGAGTGACATGGAAAGGCCTAATCTCTCCTGGTTTAATGCAGAGAAAGGGATCCAAAGGCTTAGATTGGGATGGTGGAGTGGATTAGTCACTTTAAACCTACTCATCCCAGCTGAGGGGGTCCAGAAGATATACCCTTAACCAATGCCTTGCGGAATTTGTGAGGGCAACATCTTTGAAGAGCTCTGTAATTGCTCTTCTCTGTATGCCAGATCTAACAGTGGGAACTGCAGCCACTCAACTACAATATTTAAATACAATAGGAATAATTGGATCCTGATGTGGCAGGGGCCAAGCAGTGGCACTCATCCACGAAAGGCAAGATGGGAGTAGCTACCGTAATGGACAGCAGAGGCAAAGCGGCAATCAGAATAATCTGACTCATGTAGAGCTCTGGCATTGGCTAATTAATCATGGTGTTCCTAGAAGTGAAACTGATAAGAAACCTGCTGCTTCTACTTAATTTATGTAAGCAGAAAACTTCTAGGTTGAATGGACAAAAGACTAATTTGAATTATGAAAACAGAGAATCACAGTCCTTCCATCAATTTCCAACTGAAGTGTAAACTTTAGCCAGTTTACACAACCAGTACCCCTTGAATAAAGGGAAGACTGGGTACCCTTGAGGAAGGACTCCACTACATTACTGACAATTTATGCAGTTAATCTTTCTCCCATCCTTCTCCAAGCAGACCTGCAGCCTTTTACCAGGGTAACTGTGCATTGGGAAAAGAGAAATGATCAGACATTTTGGGAACTACTGCACACTGGTTCTGTGCTGACATTGATTCCAGGGGACCCAAAACATCATAGTAATCCTGCAGTTAAAGTAGGGGCTTACGGATGTTAGGTAATTAATGGAATTTTAGCTCAGGTCCAACTTACAGTGGGTCCAGTGGGCAACCGACTCATCTTGTGGTCATTTCTCCAGTGCTAGAATGCATAATTGGCACAGACATACTTAGCAGCTGGCAGAACTCCCATATTGTCTCCCTGACTAGTAGGGTGAGGGCTATTATGGTAGGAAAGCCATATGGAAACCATTAGAGCTGCCTCTACCTAGAAAAATAGTAAATCAATACGAATATTGCATCCCTGGAGGGATTGCAGAAATTAGTGCCACTATCAAAGACTTGAAAATCATAGGGTTGGTGACTCCCACCACATCCCTGTTCAACTCTCCCACTTGACCTGTGTAGAAGACATATGGATTTTGGAGAATGACAGTAGATTATTGTAAGTTTCACCAAGTGGTGACTCCAATTGCAGCTGCTGTACCACATGACGTTTCATTGCTTGAGCAAATTGCCACATCTCCTGATACCTGGTATGCAGCCATTGACTTGGCGAAGGCCTTTTTCTCTATTCCTGACCATAAGGCCCACCAGAAGCAATTTTCCTTCAGCTGGTAAAGCCAACAATATACCCTTACTGTCCTAACTCACAGGTATATCAACTCTCCCATTTTGTGTCATAATCTTATTGGGAGAGAACTTGATCACTTTTCACTCCCACAAGCTATCACACTGGTCTATTACATTGATGTCATTATGTTGATTGGATTCAGTGGGCAAGAAGTAGCAAACACACTAGGCTCATTGATGAGACGTTTGTGTGCCAGAGGATGGAAAATAAATCCGACTAAAATTCGAGGACCTCATACCTCAGTAAAATTTCTCTGGGATCCAGTGGTGTGGGGCCTGTTGAGATATTCCTTCTAAGGTGAAGGGTAAGTTGCTGCATTTGGCCCCTCCTACAACCAGGAAAGAGGTACAATGCCTAGTCGGCCTATTTGGATTTTGGAGGCAACACATTCTTTATTGGGCGTGTTACTCCAGCCCATTTATTGAGTGACCCGAAAGGCTGCCAGGTTTGAGTAGGGTCCAGATCAGGAGAAGGCTCTGCAACAGGTCCAGGCTGCTGTCCAAGCTGCTCTGCCACTTGGGCCATATGACTCAGCAGATCCAATGGTACTTGGGGTGTCAGTGGCGGATAGGGATGCTGTTTGGAGCCTTTGGCAGGCTCCCATAAGTGAATCACAGGATTCTAGGCCTCTAGGATTTTGAAGCAAGGCCCTGCCATCTTCTGCAGATAACCACTCTCTGAGAGACAGCTCTTGGTCTCTTACTGGGCTTTGGTAGAAACGGTGAAAACCGAACTTTTGACTAAAAGTCATCAAGTCACCAGGAGACCTAAACTGCCTATTGTGAACTGGCTGCTTTCTGTTCCATCTAATCATAAAGTGGGTTGTGCACAGCAGCATTCCATCATCAAATGGACATGGTATATATGTTAACAGACTCGAGCAGGTCCTGAAGGCACAAGTAAGTTACATGAGGAAGTGGCTCAAATGCCCATGGTGTCCACTTCTGCAACTCTGTCTTCCCTCCCCCAGTCTACATAGATGGCCTCATAGGGAGTTCCCTATGATCAATTGAGAGGAAGAGAAGACTAGGGCCTGGATCACAGATGCTTCTGTGTGATATGAAGGAACCACCACCCAAAAGCAGACAGCTGCAGCACTACAGCCCCTTTCTAGGACATCCCTGAAGGACAACTGTGAAAGGAAGTCTTTCCAGTGGGCAGAACTTCAAGCAGTGCACCTAGTTGTGAACTTTGCATGGAAGGAAAAATGGCTAGATGTGTGATTATTTATTGATTCATGGGCTATAGCCAATGGTTTGGCTGGATGGTCAGGGACTTGGACAAAGCATGATTGGAAAATTGGTGATAAGGAAATTTGGGGAAGAGGCATGTGGAGTAACCTCTCTGAGTGGTCAAAAATTGTATCCTATGTGAGTGTTCACCAACGGGTGACCTCGGCAGAGGAGGATATTAATAATCAAGTGGATAGGATGACTCGTTCTGTGAATACTGCTCAGCCTCCTTCCTCAGCCACCCCTGGCATCACCCAACGGGCCCATGAACAAAGTGGCCATGGTGGCAAGGATGGATGTTACACGTGGGCTCAGCAACATGGACTCTCACTCACCAAGGCTGACCTGGCTACAACTATTGCTGAGTGCCAAATTTGCCAGCAACGGAGACCAATACTCAGCCCTCGATATGGTACAATTATTAAGGGTGATCATCCAGCTACCTGGTGGCAGGTTGATTATATTAGAGGTCTTCCCTCATGGAAAGGGCAAAGGTTTGTCCTCACTGGAACAGAAACTCCAGATATGGGTTTGCCTATCTTGCATGCAATGCTTCTGCCAAGACTACCATCTTCAGACTCACAGAATGCCTTATCCACCATCACGATATTCCACACAGCATTGCCTCTGACCAAGGCACTCACTTTGTAGCTAAAGAAGTGCATCAGTGGGCTCATGCTCATTGAATGTATTGGTCTTACCATGTTCCTGAAGCAGCTTGATTGATAGAATGGTGGAGTGGCCTTTTGAAGTCACAATTACAATGCCAACTAGGTGACAATACTTTGCAGGGCTGGGATAATGTTCTCCAGAAGGCCATATATGCTCTGAATCAGCTTCCAATATATGTTACCATTTCATCTATAGCCAGGATTCATAGGTTCAGGATCAAGGGGTGGAAGTGGAAGTGGCACCACTCACCATCACCCCTAGTGATCCACTAGCAATATTTTTGCTTCCTGTTCCTGTGACATTACATTCTGCTGGTCTAGAAGTCTCAGTTCCAGATGGAGAAGCACTGCAACCAGGAGACACAACAATGATTCCATTAAACTGGAAGTTAACAATGCCACATGGACACTTTGGGCTCCTCCTACCTTTAAGTGAACAGGCTAGGAAGGGAGTTACAGTGTTGGTTGGGGTGATTGACCCGGACAATAAAGATGAGGTCAGTCTACTACTCCACAATGGAGGTAAGGAAGAATATGCATGGAATACAGGAGACCCATTAGGGCATGTTTTAGTATTAGCATGCCCTGTGATTAAGTTCAATGGGAAACTACAATAGCCCAATCCAGGCAGGACTAAAAATGAGGACTACAAATGACCCAGTTACTCCACCAGGAAAAAAACCCACTACCTGCTGAGGTGCTTGCTGAAGGCAAAGGGAATATAGAATGGGTAGTAGAAGAAGGTAGTCATTAATGCCAGTTTCAACGATGTGACCAGCTGCAGAAAGGAGGACTGCAATTGTCATGAATATTATTTCTTTCTTTTGTTAAAAATGTTAGTGCATGTATACACTTGTACTAAGAAAAGTCTTCATTTTATTTCCCTTCTCCTTTATCATGTGACATAAGATTAATTGACTTCACTTCAGCATTTAAGTATTGTTAACTTTATATAATAGTATTTGAGTTGGGGATTGGTGCATTTCCAGTCGTATGAAAAATAGCTGTATTATGTTAGGCACAATTATAACTTTATGATTGCCTTTATTTAAGGATTATGAATGATCTCAGGAGATGTGCCTGGGTTCAAGTTGGCAATGGGTGGACTTGTGATGGTTAATACTGAGTGTCAACTTGATTGAACTGAAAGATACAAAGTATTGACGCTGGGTGTGGCTGTGAGGGTGTTGCCAAAAGAGATGAACATTTGAGTCAGTGGGCTGGGAAAGGCAGACCCACCCTTCACCTGGGTGAGCACAATCTAATCAGCTGCCAGCAACACTAGAATATAATCAGGCAGGAAAATATGAAAAGAGAAAGCGGCCCAGCCTCCCAGCCTCCATCTTTCTCCTGTGCTGGATGCTTCCTGCCCTCAAACATCAGACTCCACGTCTTCAGTTTTGGAACTAGGACTGGCTCGCCTTGCTCCTCAGCCTG
>NC_045440.1:140030131-140039421 GCF_002776525.5 Piliocolobus tephrosceles | reverse complement strand
TATATTCCATTAGTTCTGTCCCTCTAGAGAAAGAACCTAATACAGACCCCCTTTGCCCTTCTGGTGCCATATGTATGAACACAATTTCATCTCCAACACTTGCTGAGTGCCTACTCTCTGGCAGGACTCTTCACTCTTTGAGTCACAATTTTCTTATTCAAAAAAGAGGGGACTAAAATGATATTCTTTTCATGGTATTGTTTTGAGAACTCTGTATATTTCATGTACATAATCAGGGTTCAATAAATGTTCTCTGTTTTCACTGATTTTGTTATCAACACATTAAAATATCTCCATTTTATACCTAAAGAAAATAACATAAAATGAAAGAGAAATGACTTACTTGAGTTTACAAAGTTAGACAATGGTAGAACTTTCATGATATGTGAGTTTAGTATTTAGATTCGATATCATTTTGCCTCTTGGCTACTTCTAGTTGCCTCATTTTGTCTTTTTCATTTTTGGCCTTGATATCAGCTCATGGCACCTCTAAGTGCCTTCAGTCTCTCTCCTCTCATTTTTTCACCTTTTATGTCCAATCATATAGAAAATCCTATTGGTTTCCCTTTCAAAATATATCTAGGGTTCTAGCAATTCTTATCTCCTCTATTGCTATCCCTTTTGGCCTATCCATCCTGAAGGCTCACCTGTTTTATGGCAATAGTCTTTTCACAAGCCTTCCTGCTTCTAACCTTGCCTCTTTATATAATATTTTTTACCACAGCAGCCAGGCAGAATCTGAAAAAATCCAGATAAGTCACAATTTTGCAAAACCCCTCAAAATCTCCCCATTACACTCAGATTAAAAGCTGAAGTACTCAGATAAACCTATGCATGTCTCCTTCCATTATCTGTCTAATTCATCCTCCTATCGTTTTGGTTAGTTTAGTTTTGCTTTTGCTCCTTTGACTTCATCATCTCTGGAATCCTCACCATTCCTTAAACTCATCAGCCATACCCTCTCTTTAGGGATGTGCTGACTCTTTCTTCTCCCTGAGATGTTCTTAACAAATTTGTTAGCATGACTTGATCTAACCTCCTAAAGTCTATGCTCACACATTATTGTCTAAAGGAGGACAACCCTGTCCATCTTGTTACAAACTGGAACCACATCTGCCCCAACAGGTCCAGTCCCCCTTAACCTGTTCCATTTATTTCCATAGTGCTTACTGGTTTCTAACACAGGTTATTCATTTGCGTGTATGGTTTTGAAAATTCACTTATTGGTTGCCCATCTTTCTCCCATCCTACCACCTCCAGTTAGAATGTAAGTTCTATCATGGCTAGGATATTAGTCTATTGATGTTCTTATTGTTTTTAAAGTTGTTTGTGTTTTATTTTTCCCCACTTATACTGCATAAGATTCTAGAACAGTGTCTAGCAGAAAGATATGAATAAATAAATAAAGGAATAGGTCAGGAGGCCGAGGCAGGTGGATCGCCTGAGGTCAGGAGTACAAGACCAGCCTGGCCAACATGGTGAAACCCCATCTCCACTAAAAATACAAAAATTAGCCAGGCGTGGTGGTGGCAGGCACCTGTAATCCCAAGTACTTGAGAGACTGAGGCAGGAGAATCGCTTGAATCCAGGAGGCTGAGGTTGCAGTGAGCCGAGATCATGCCCTTACACTCCAGTCTGGGTGACAAGAGCAAAACTCCATCTCAAAACAAAACAAAACTGCCAAATTCCACAACTTCATCAGTACATATGCATAGCTACTTGCATCTGTGTATACATGCTCTACTTCTCTCCTGCTTCTGTTATGAATTCTACACGACACAAGCAAATGCTAAACCATCCACTCAAACACTGGATCCTATCACTTCCTGCCTACTCAATCACTTTGCTGTAGCTATTATTTAGTCTTTTTCCCAAATTATTTTTACTTATCTCCCCATTAACTAATTCTCAGTAGTCTACAAATATTGTATCATTTTTCTCTTTACACACATGCGCGCACGCGCACACACACACACACACAAGCAAGAGACATCTTTTGATCCTACTTTTGTCTAACAACTAATCTCTTTCCTTTACATTTTAATAAAATCTTTCAAAATTATGCTCTGAACTGCTGTACAATTTCTGTCCCCATTTCCTCTCCTCTCATTCACTTCTTAAGCCATTTTAATAGGATATATTTTCCATCATTTTGTAAACATGAACTTCATCAAGGTCAACAGTGGCTTCCATATTGGCAACACCAGAGTTAATTCTCATTCTCAACTCGTTTGCAGAAATTGTCACATGCCTTCATTTATATTCCTAGATGAAATTATGTCATTTTTGTACCATGGTCTTCTAGTTTCCTGCCACCTTTCTGGTTGCTCATTCATTCTCAATCTCCTTTTCTGGTGCTTCCTCTTATCTTGGAGACCACCATACGCTAGAATCCCATATTTCTTAACACTTGCATGTCATCTCATTGAAATCTCTATCTACTTGATTAGTCATATATTCCAGCCTTGTGGTTTTAAATACCATCTACATAAAAAAAAAAAAATACCATCTACATGCAGATAATTTTCAAATGTATACACTGGGACCTCTCATAACCCTAGATGAGTATATTTTACATTTTTTCTTCGGTATCTTACAGATATCTAAAATCTAAAACTCATTTTCTCTTTTTCCCTCCAAATCATAATCTTCCGCCTTCTGCTACATGGGTACCATTTTTCATTTGTTAAGGACAAAAAATCCTTAGACCCATTTTTTATTTTGTTGTTTCTATCACATCCCCATTTGATCGGTCATTAAATGATTTATGCTATTTATTAAAAATACATCCAGAATCGAATTACTGAAAACTCTTAGGCTACCACTATGGCCCAAGGAACTACAACCTATTGGGTCCTCTGCTTCTGCCTCATGTCTGTCCACGTGATTTACTAAAGCGAGATAAAATCATGCAACCCCAACTCTTATATTCCAAACCCTTCAATGACTTCCTATGTTACACAGAATAAAAGTGAATTCCTTACAATGATTCATGAGGTCTTGCAAGTTCTCTCCATACCCATTCATTATGTCCCTGTTATCATCTCAGGCTATTTTCTTTCCTTTGTCATTCTTTCATTCCCATCACTCTCACCTTCTGTCTTGAACTTGCCAAGTCTGCTCTTACCTGAAGACCTTACTTTTGCTTGCTGCTCTGCTCTCTCTGCCTGAGAATCTTTCTGTGTTTGCCAAATATTTCTATAGCTGGCTCCTTTCCTCACCTCAGATTTGTTGTGAGCTTTGTTTTGGCCCAATACCCTATATAAAAACTATTATTAGAGCAATCTAGAACACAGAGCTTCAGCCAAGGATGCAAGTGCCATTCATCATCCACACCAAATCAAGCTTGGTCTTCAGAATCTTACCACACTCCTGTAGCTGCCTTGAACAGTAAGGTCCGTGTCTAGTTGTTCATTGCAATAGACCCAGGTCTTAACTCAGGCCTGGTGTAGAGTTGGTGCTCTGTACCTACGTGGCAAATGAAGAAATGAAAAACTCAGGGAAACAACTACTGGCAACCATCATGTTTGAAACAAAATAATTTCCTTTGTAACTTTCCCCCTGTGTTTGTGGATGGGTGGGTATGAAGTAAAGCTTAGCATGATCCAACAACCTAGGGCTTTTCTTTTCCTTTTTAAAATTTAATCCATTTTGTGAAATATTCAAGTCCATAGTGAACAAACAGGAGCATTATGCCCTGTGTCTTTTATGGCGGTGTCTCTTATAGTTGTTATTTGTCTCATGTATTCTTTTTGGCCTTAGTAATATGGAGAATTCAATCAGCTACAGAATCAGCAAAATTGAAAATGGATGAAAAGACCTTGTCCTAAATGAAACCCAAGGCATGAAAAGATGGGTAGCTGGGATACCAGAAAACACAAAACATATTATATAATCCAAGAGATGAGGAGCTCCTCAATCTCTCTCAGTGCATTAAAGATATAGTTGGAATTTCAAAAGGAGAAAAGAGAGGAAAGTCAGAAGAAATATTTGAAAAAAAATAATTGAGAAATATAATGTATAACAGGTCCCCAACATTTTTGGCACCAGGGATTGGTTTTGTCGAAGGCAATTTTTCCACAGACTTGGTGGGAGAAAGCGGGGATGGTTTCAGGATGAATCGGTTCCATGTCAGATCACCAGGCAAAAGTTAGATTCTCATAAGAAGCATGCAACCCAGATCTCTCAAGTGTGCAGTTCACAATAGGGTCGCACTCCTATGAGAATCTATTGTTGCTGCTGATCTGACAGCAGGCACCTCCTACTATGCGGCCTACTTCCTAGCAGGCTCCAGATGGATACTGGTCCACAGCCCGGCACTTGAGGACCCCCGCTGCATAACACTTAGAGTATGACATTTACATTACTGGGAACAAAAGACAAAAAAAAAAAAATGAAATCAATCAGGGAAACAAAAAAACACATTATATCCAAAAGAATAAATAATGGAATTACAGCCGACTTCTCTTCAGATATTACACAAACCCGAGGAGAGTGGAATAACATCTTTAAATTGTGTAAGAGGAAGAAAAAACTGTGTGTGTATGGGGGTGTTGGGGACACAGTGTACTGCAAAACCAGAATTTTATTCCTAGTGAAAATATTTTTTAATAATAAAAAAGAGACTTTACTTCCTGACAACGTAAAATAACAAGGAACAGATAATACTTTCTCATCTAAAACAATTAAAAACCAAATAAAGTTTATGTAAGGCAGTTTTTGAGACACTGTGTATCAGGCAATAAAAGGAGAGTGATCATGGAAATGAAGAACAAACAAGGTGAGCAGATTATTGACCCAGTTTACTACACATAGTTTCAAGGCTGTAGCACAGAGAAGGGGAATTTCAGGCAGAGCATGACAGACTCCCAGAGCTGAGACAGACCTGAAACTCAGAGAAGATCAAGGCAGTTAAGAGTTCACAGGACAGCACATGAGAGAGAAAAGAGCTGCAGAGACAGAAATCTTCTAGAGACTGCAGAGAGGCTCCCTTGGGGATTCAGCAGACTATTGATTAGGGCATGGGTCTGGGGAAACAGTATGAGTCTGGAGAAAGTATCATCTAAATTAATGAGTCAGAAAAAGGCTTGGAACTCTCACACAGCCAGAAATAGTGTTTGTTTTCACAAGCCGCACCAGAAATCCTCATAACTTGTGGGATATTGCAGGGAATATTCAAGAAATTCTTGGCTCCATAGTGAGATATAATTAGTCCTAGACTAAACATACCTTTGCTACCATCTTCCACATATTAGAAGTGTGGCCGAAAAAGATCACACTGTTTACAAATGAATTAATGACATGCCAAACAGAGTTCCATGATATTTATATAAATGTGTAAATATCCAGCCCCTAATAAGATAAAATTTGCAATGTCTGCCATTAAATTAAACTGCCATATACTCATACAGTGGAATAAGGGTCAGTAATATAAAAAAAGATCTCTTGATACAAACAACAAAATCTCAAATTAAGTATGCTGAGTTAAAGAGACCAGACCACCCCTTCTCATTACACACTGTATTATTTTATCTCTATAAATGTATAGAGAATATAAACTAATACACAGCAAAAGAAGGCTGACTTTTGGCTTCACATGGACAGGTGAGAAGCAGTAACAAAGGGGCAGGCAGGTATACAATTTTAGGAGTGATAGAGGAATATTTATTATTTTGATTGTACTGGTGCTCTTATGAGTATATAGATAGATGAAAATGTACAATTTATACATGTGCAATTTGTTGTACGTAAATTATACCACATTTGTTAAAAATACACCTACGAAAATATAAAGAAAAAATCAGAATTAAACAGGAGCAAGATAACTCAGTTCCTTACATAACAAAATGAAAGAAATGTATACTTTATAGAGATGAGGCCTTTGAAAGGTTTTTAAGCAGGGCAGTGATCCAGTCCCATTTCCTTGCTAGAATGTCCACCAGAGATTGCAGTCAGGGTGGAAGAAGGTTGAATTAAGGACTCACCCATCATTCCCATTTGTGCTGCCTAGGTCTTCAGTCTTTGTTGCCATGATTTCCCAGAAAGAAAAATGTACAACTTTCCAGCTGACTTGAGTTATGAATATGGATGTGTGCTCCACAGGCCAGCTCTTTGTTGCATGTCTAATGAGCAGAGCAAGGCTCCTGCAAAAGAAGAAAGAGCTGCAGGTGCAGGTGGGAAGCTGGCCTGGTGATGGGGGCAGGTCCACTCCAGCTGCTTGCCTCAATAAATGTCTTCTCTCTCTTAATACTGGGCATGCGTGTGCCGCACCATCTCTTCTTTCATAAAAGATTATTGATTGATAGTCAATTGCTTAACCCTGTAAGGAAGTGGAATGAAACACATTGTATGTTCACCATTGGAGAAGCAATATTTTGGAAATTTCTTAGTTTCAGATCTGTCAGGTGTTGGAGGGTGATTACTTGCAGGAAATGTACATTTTAAAAGTCAACATTTGACGTGTCCTCCTTTGTTTGCTAATTTTCATTCTTTTTAATTTTTTCCGATGAAAAACTGTATTTCGTCTGTACACAAATCCATGCATGGACTCATACCTTTGCTCCTACCCCAGTTTTTGTGAGGCCAGGCGTAGTGGTTCACACCTGTAATCCCAGCATTTGGGAGGCTGAGGAGGGTAGATCACCTGAGGTCAGGAATTCAAGACCAGCCTGGCCAAACTGGTGAGTCTCCACTAAAAAACAAACAAACAAACACAAAATTTAGCTGGGCATGGTGGCAGGCACCTGTAATCCCAGTTACTCAGCAGGTTGAGGCAGGAGAATCACTTGAACTCGGGAGGCGAAGGTTACAGTGAACTGAGATCACGCCCTTGTACTCCAGTCTGGGCAACAGAGCAAGAACGTATCGCAAAAGAAAAAAGAAAAAAAGAAAAAAGAAAACAGAGAGAGAGAGAAAGAGAAATGCCTTTTCACTTTTTACCCTACATTTCTTCTGTAAAATTTTACCCTGATTTTCCCAAACCGTAAGATGTACTTGTCATTAATAAATTGTCCATCTCTTTATGACTACATTAATAAATATTTATCAAATATGTTCTATTTCCCTAACATTTTTCCAGTCACTGAGAGTGAGACAATGAAAAAATATAGAAAAATAATAACTGTAAAGGTGTTTATAATTTTCTGAGGAAAAAGAGAAAATGAAAACAATAATAAATAGCATATGTAGTATATCAGATGGTGAAAAGTGCATGCAGAAAAAACAAAACAGGGCCTCGTATTGTGGTTTATGCCTATAATCCCAGTACTTTAGGAGGCCAAAAGAGGAGGATTGCTTGAGGCCAGCCTGAGCAATATAGTGGGACCCCATCTTTACAAAAAATACATACATAAAAAATAAAATAAGGAAGGATAATGAGAAGTGCTGGGTCTGGGTTGCAGTTTAAAATATGGAAGTGAGTAAGAGAAATGACAGTTAAAACAATAATTTGAACAAAGACCTAGGATTGATTGAACCATGTGAGTATATGGAGTAAAAAGTTTCCAGGATGTGGGAAACCATTGCAAAAACCCAGGTGTGGAATCACAGTGAATTTCTTTGCAGAAGAGCAAGAAGGCGGCACTGCTGAATTACAGTGAAGGAAAGACTGAGTGGTGAGAGATCATGAGAGGCATGACAGACCTTTGCAAGGGTTTGTGTCTTTTTATTTTTTTCTTGGATAGACTATATTCGTAAAGTAGTTTTAAGTTCATAGTACAATTGAGAGAAAGGTACAGAAATTTTTGATATACGCCCTGTCCCCACACATACATAGCCTCCTTCATTATCAATAGAATTTTGATTCTTACTGAGTAAAAAGTTATTTGTGTATTTATGTATGTAGTTTTCTATTTATAAGAAGGCTTCCTTAATCTGGCTGAAGTGTTGAGTACAGTCCAAAGTGGATACAGGGCTGCATCACGGACAACTGGCAGATTGCTGCTGCATTAATATTCCAAACATGAGCAATCCCCAATCAGATTTTTTGAGAGATGATGATGGTTTAGATTAGGGTGTTTGCAATGAGAGGATTGGTCAAATTCTAAATATTTTTGAAATACACTCAATCCAGTTTGCTAACAGATTAGGTGAAGGCAATGAGACCAAGCAGAATCAAGGAAGGCTCCAAGGGTTTATCCTGAGCATGCAGCAGGATACAGTTTATATTAAATAAAAAAGCAGAGTGCAGGAAGGAAGGGCAGGCTGGAACCAAAATATCCAGGACTTGTTTATGGACATACTAAGAGTTGACAGATTAATGTCCAACTGGAGATATTCAGTAGGCTACATGAACATGCATTTTGGAATAAGAGTCTGGTATGGAGATAAGAATTTGAGTCCACAATAATGAAATTTTTTTTTTTTTATTATACTTTAAGTTCTAGGGTACATGTGCATAACGTGCAGGTTTGTTACATATGTATACTTGTGCCATGTTGGTGTGCTGCACCCATCAACTCGTCAGCACCCATCAATTCATCATTTATATCAGGTATAACTCCCCAATGCAATCCCTCCCCCCTCCCCCCTCCCCATGATAGGCCCCAGTGTGTGATGTTCCCCTTCCCGAGTCCAAGTGAGCTCATTGTTCAGTTCCCACCTATGAGTGAGAACATGCGGTGTTTGGTTTTCTCTTCTTGTGATAGTTTGCTAAGAATGATGGTTTCCAGCTGCATCCATGTCCCTACAAAGGATGCGAACTCATCCTTTTTTATGGCTGCATAGTATTCCATGGTGTATATGTGCCACATTTTCTTAATCCAGTCTGTCACTGATGGACATTTGGGTTGATTCCAAGTCTTTGCTATTGTGAATAGTGCCGCAATAAACATACGTGTGCATGTGTCTTTGTAGCAGCATAATTTATAATCCTTTGGGTATATACCCAGTAGTGGGATGGCTGGGTCATATGGTACGTCTAGTTCTAGATCCTTGAGGAATTGCCATACTGTTTTCCATAATGGTTGAACTAGTTTACAATCCCACCAACAGTGTAAAAGTGTTCCTATTTCTCCACATCCTCTCCAACACCTATTGTTTCCTGATTTTTTAATGATTGCCATTCTAACTGGTGTGAGATGGTATCTCATTGTGGTTTTGATTTGCATTTCTCTGATGGCCAGTGATGATGAGCATTTTTTCATGTGTCTGTTGGCTGTATGAATGTCTTCTTTTGAGAAATGTCTGTTCATATCCTTTCCCCACTTTTTGATGGGGTTGTTTGTTTTTTTCTTGTATATTTGCTTGAGTTCTTTGTAGATTCTGGAAATTAGCCCTTTGTCAGATGAGTA
>NC_045440.1:139968763-140029731 GCF_002776525.5 Piliocolobus tephrosceles | reverse complement strand
TCCTGATTTGGCTCTCTGCTTGTCTGTTACTGGTGTATAAGAATGCTCAGGATAAGGAATTGTACTAATTTACCTCCTGTGACACTGACTGTTAGATTATTAGATGCAAAAATCACAAGCATTCTAATAATGACATTTTAAGTTATGAATACAAATTATAAAATTGAAAGAAGGAATCTGAAGAGAGAAAGAGATCAAAAACTGAGTGTTTGGGCACTCCAACATTAACAGATCAGGGAGATGAGGTCCAAGCAGCAGAGGGAAATTAGAAGGAACAGTCAGTGTCACAGGAGGTAAATTAGGACAATTCCTTATCCTGGAAGCCTGCAGGAGAGACTTTAACAAGGGGTGAGACAGTACTGTCAAATGCTGTTGATTGGTTAGCAAGAAAAAGCACTTGGAATAGAAAATTAGATTGGTCTACACGGTCATTAGTGCTACCTCCATAGCATGTTGGCCTTTATAATTTGGTCATATTACTGCTCTCCTTGTTCTGCTAGATTCTGACTCTACTGTATCATATAGTCTTAGACTTTTACTTAAATTTGAAAAGTTTCCATGTGTTTATGTACAGCAAACAACATGGTAGCTACATTGTAGAGTGATTATGTGAGGATTAAATCATATAAATCATGTGAAACATTTAGAATTAGGGTTGGCACAGAACAAGTGCTCTTTAAACATTAGTTGTACCTATTGCTATTATTGTTGGAGAATAAGATATTTACAACATGGTATAGATTTTTGTATCCCTGGAATATAGCAGGGTGTCTGGCACATAGTAGGTACTCAATAAATAAAAGACTGAAATCCTCAAATGTCTTTACAATTTCCTTCTTCCCTCTGGTTCTCTATTCCTCTTTCTTAATTGAGAAATGGAACTGGAAAAATAATATATTTAAAACAATTAAGTGGATACATGTTAATGTTACTTTAATAGAAAGTGACAAAACCAGTAGTCATCTAAAAACAGTTGTCATGTGAACAAATCAATAATAAAGACTAATAATCATTACAGTTAAACAATTTCAACAGCATTTTTATATTTATTGTCTTATTAAATTCTCATACTCACTGATGATGTTGCTAATATTGTCTTTTAGCATCAGGTCATCTAAGACAGGACTTTTACTTAAAAATTACTCAAATTATATTTATTGAGACTATATTTTTTCCAAAATTAAGTTACACAACTATTACTTATTCTATTTCACTGAAGACTCATGGAGAATTAATGAAATTATGTTTGGTTTTTCCTGATTTGTCTATAAGTGGGAATGTCAAGGTTCTCATATTTTACTCAAAACAGCTTATAGCGTAGTCAAAATTTGCAAACTCAGAATTCCTGACCTAAGGTTAGGTACAGTTATTATTTCTCATCTGAGACTTCTCAACTCCAGAGATACAGGATTTCAAAGAGATTCGAGAAAATTTGAAAGGTACCAATATATGAGGAGTAGAACTGGTGCCCAAGTAATCGAGTGGGCCTGTGCAGCCAGCACTCACAGATTTTAGAACCACAGAGACAGGTGCTGCCCTGGGAATGATTGCTGCTGGAGTAAATACAGTTCAAGGATGAATAAAGTGTGAGAGATGAAACAAGTCCTGGGATATAACTCAAACTCGTTGTAAAAACAGACCCACGCTAGAACCTGAGAAATGCAAAGTGACTGCTAGTGCTGTTGTTTGCTCTTTCCTGGTGCCTTCCCAGGAGACATCAGTAATGGCGTGCCTTATATAAACACCTTCTCCAGAGGCTGTCACAGAGCTTTGGTTGTGACTCATTTTCTTCTAATTTAAAGCAAGCGTCATCTTTTACCTCCATTCTTGCTGCTTACTGCGTTTCAAAGTAACTCCAGGCTCCCCAATCTGGTCAAATAACCAATCCCAAAGTCCCATCCCTGAATATCTATTGCTAGAGTCTATGAACCCACACTTACAGCCAATCTGCCAGTGGTACTTCTGCTGCTGTTCCTGCTGCTGGTACCAAAACACTCCTGCTGAGCAGAGTCCCAGGAACCCACAGGGATGCTATTGCTGAAATCACTAACAGTGATGCTGCTGCTGATGCCAAAGTTGCTGCAAAGAGCCTGGAACTGCCTCCGGCTGTTGCTACTGATGGCAAAGGCACGACCAGAAGCTGGGAGAAACAACCTCCTCTCTCTGCCTTCTATCTTCCCATCAATTCGCCCCATTGGTAGAACCTGGGGAAAATATTAAAAGGCTTCTAGCTCGCTGAAATTCAGAAAACACAAAAATATGCAAATGAAACTAAAGATCACAGACTAATAGGGTTAAACAGGGCTAGTTTAATTCCTTGCACCATTGGTAACTTTTGGTATCACTACTTTTTAAAAACTTTTGTTCAATATTGAGAACCTCAGTCATCTATCCCAGATTTGCCAGAAAAATATAGAATACTAAATTAAATTTCAATTTCAGGTAAACAATACATTATGTTTGAGTATAAGTAGTATCCATAAAATATGACATATGTCTGTGTATTATACATATATAATATATACATAGTAAGTACATACATACACATACGGTCCAAATACTGCATTAAACATTTACACTAAAAAGCATTCATTGCTTATCTGAAATTCAAATTTTAACTGGGTGTCTTGAATTTCAATTTGCTAAATGTCACAACTCTATCCCTTAAGGATACATGAGGATTACATAAGATAGTGATTTGCTCATACATTCACTACAGCATTCTGCACGCAACTTCTTTCTCTCTCTCTCTCTTTCTCTGTTTCTCTTTCTCTCTCTTTCTCAACAGTGAGATTTTGTTGCAGAGATTACGTACTTATCAATATTTAAGTACCTGTGTGTGCAAGGCACTCAGAAACACTGAAGACAACACTGGTGGTAAGAGTGGATACTAGAACACTTGTCTTCTTGATTCAGAATTGAAATACTCCTTATCTCACCTGCTCAGAGCATTGAAAGACACTGAATCTTAGTTAAACACCTTCTGAAAAATTGCCTGGAGCCAAAGACAGTTGCCTTGCCCAAGTCATGTCCCCTTCTAGGGGCAAAGCTGCTACCCACCTTAAATGACTGGGTCATGCAGGGGTACCCAAGCCAGGTTTCTTTGCCTCAACACAGAGCAGTTCTTAAGGGACATCCAGGTTCAAAGCTTCCTGTGGAATCAGCTGAGGTCATTGTTATGACTTTTTTAGACCAAATTCTCCCTCCACTAAACCCTGTTTTTCTACAATATTTCTTCTTACACTTTAAGCATGAGAATGACAGCATTGGTTTCCTGAGGAGTCGAACGTACAGAAGTGACTAGGCTACTACTGACTACCTCATGGGTCATAAATAGCACATGTTGGCTGCAAAACAAAATAGCCTTTCTTTAAAATCTATTATGTTCTCATTCCTCATTGCTTCTTCAGATCCTATTAGGAGCTCAGTGCATGATTATTGAATGATTATTGAATAAATTACTGGATGAGTAAATGAATGATGTCTATAAATAAGGGGCAGTCACACAGTAAAAGTTCAGTAAAATATTAACTTCATTCTACTGGAAGAACATTTTGTAAATCAAGGAATTTTCTCTAAGTAAAGATTCTATGTACCACTTAAAAATTTATGAAATTTCTCTATCTTGGCTTAAACATAAAACCTCTTTGGGAAGCTAACCGAAATGTGTTTCTATAGTACTGCAAAATTGTATCTTTATTGGCTGAAAGGTAAAGTATAACAGAAAAATGTGAGAGGATACAAAAAATGCATGCTTTGTGCTCTTCCATTCTCCCTAATATTCCAATATGCTGCTTTGGCACACTGGCTAGATTTGAGACACTCTGATACTTTATAGAATGATCAAACCATCATTCTACCCCTTGATAGAAATTTCTGTGAGTTGTCATGATATTGAAATTTCAGGACTAATCACAAATATCAGTGGGCAGATTATTCTTCAACTTGCTGCATTTGATGCAGACTTACCATCTTGAAACATTGTACTGCCTTTTATACTGCATTCTTCCTTATGATTGTGTTTGCTTGATTGTATGTTTCTGACATACACAACCCCTGCACAATTCTTAAATATTGATATTTCTGTTTGACCACATTTTCTTCTAACTCTACACACTCTTCCAGGGAGACACCATTCTTACTCTGACCACGTTTATTCCATTACTCACGAATCTGTATAGATAGATCAGGATCATCCCAAAAGCTACAGATTTATTTATTTAATATATTGCTGTAGATCTCTGTGAGTATGTGTCTTATGCATATCCCCAGAAAGTATACGAATCCACTCTCTCTCCTCCACTTGTACAACTCAACTCCCCAACTCTCCATTTTCTGCTTTCCTTTACACTCATGTAAATTAGATTTATCATTACCAAATTTACACATGGTACAATTGACATTTTGTGGTCCAGTTGTATGAATTATAAAATATTTATAAATTTGTGTAAACACAATTCCAATGAGGATACAGAACCATTCCATCATCCCAAGAAATTATATCATGCTGCATCTATTACTGCAAATCCTCTCACACCATACCCCTTTGAACCCCAACCCCGCAAAACACTGTCATTTAAATGTAATGACAGTATGTAACATATATATGTAGTCACTGAGTCTGATTTATTTCCCTTTGCAATATATCTTTGAGATTCATCTATATATCCATAGCTTGTTCCTTGTTATCATTATTTAGTATTCAATTGCATAGGCCTACCATAATTTATTTACTCGTTCGCTCATTAAAAGACATTTGGGTTGTTTACAGTTTGGGCAGTTCAGAATAGAGCTGCTATAACATTTTGTAGAAGATTTTGTGTAAACATAAGCTTTTATTTATTTTAGGTAAATACCTAGAAGTGAAATTGCTGGTAATACAAAAACACTTTGTTGACATTTATAAGAAACTGTCAAACTACTTTCTAAAGTGACTCTGCCATTTTACATTCCTACAAGTGACATACCTGCACACACAATAATGTACAAAGTGGGTTTCTTTCAGACAACATATCCTCTGATCTCGTACTTTTTCTTTGCATATTAGTTTTTTTTTCCTGAAAATGTCTGAATTTTATTAGAAGTGTTTGAATAAGAGCTCTAGCTGCTTCACATCTTTGCCAGCAATTGATACTGTGATTTTTAAATTTTAGCTGTAATTTTGTTTGTGATTCTTATAGGTATGCAGTGGTATTTTATTTATTTTCTCATTGCATTTCCCTAATGTATACTGAAGATAAGCACATTTTCCTGTGCCTATTTGTCATTTGTGTATCTTCCTAGGTGATATGTTTGTTTACATATTTTGTTAATTTTTATTTTCATTGAGTGGTTTGTTTATTGTTGAGTTTTGAGCATTTTCTTTTTTTTTCTTTTTTTACAAATTTTGGACGTGAATCAGTTGTTGAATATTTGGTTTGCAAATATTCTCTCTCAGTCTGTATCTTCTGTTTTCATTCTTTTAACAGTGTTTTTCATAGGGTAAATATTTTTTGTTTTAATGAAGTTAATTTATTAATATTTTATTTTTTAATTGTAAATTACTTAGAATGTATTATTTAATTTCCATGTTTCTAGAGTGTATTAGTCCATCCTCACACTGCTATAAAGAACTATGTGAGATGGGGCAATTTATAGACAAAAGAGGTTTAATTGATTCAGAGTTCCACACGCTGTACAGGAGGCATGGCTGGGGAGGCCTCAGGAAACTTACAATATTGGCAGAAGGGGAAAAAGGAAGCAAGCACATCTTCACATGGCAGCAGGAGAGAGAGAGAAGGAGATAAGAGGAAAGCACTACACACTGTCAAACAACCAGTTCACTCACTATCATGAGAACAGCAATGGAGAAATTTACACCCATGATCCAATCACCTCTACCAAGTCCCTCTCTCAACATTGGGGATTATAATTGGGGACACTGAGCCAAACCATATTTTAGAGGTTTTATAATTAACTTTCTGTTATTGATTTGTATTAAAGTTTGCTATGATGAGAATACATACATTTATTGTTTTAATTAGTTTTGTTTTATGACTTTGAATTATGGTCTGTTTTTGTAAATATTTCATGTGCATTTTATAATAATACGTATTTTGCTATCGTTTAGTGGGATGACTTATAAATGTTCCCTAAATCCAAGTTGTTGATGATTTTGTTCTATTTTCTATATGTTTGCTGATTTTACATCTGTGTGAATCTTTTTATTAATTATTGAGATAAATATGCTGAAATCTCTAACTAGAAATTCCATTTTTTTCTCCCAGTAAAATCAGTTGATTTTTATATATTTTGAGGCTCTATTTTTAGGTGTCTTTACATTGAGAATTGTTATATGTTCCAGTGAATATACTGTTTAAACATTATATAACATTTGTCTTTGTGTCTAGTAATTTTTTCTTTCTCTGAAGTCTACATTGTCTGAGGTAGACTTAATATAGACTTAATTTAAACTTTCCAGGTTTCTTTTGACTAGTGTTTACATAGTATATTGTTTTTGATCTTTCACTTTTAACCAGCACATACAATCATATATGAAGTGGGTTTCTTTTAGACAGCATATCCTCTAGTCTTACGTCTTTGTTTGTTTTTGCTCCTGAAAATGTATAAATTTTAATAAAAGTTTTGCTTAGATTTAATGTAAATTACATGTTTGCATTCATGCCTGTCATTTTAATGTTTAGTTTCTGTTGATTCCCTCTGATTTTAATTCCTCAGTTTCTCCTTTACTGCCTTCTTTTAAATGCTTTAAATAATTATTACTATTATGTTTTAATCCATCTATTAATTTTCTATGATATTTTTGAATCAAATTTTCAGTGGGTTTTCTCATGTTTACATTATATATTTAATTTTTCACAGCTTACTTATAATCACTACTTCACTATTCCAGATAGAAAACTTATCACATACATCACCTTTACTCTCTCTTCTTATGTTATGGTTGTCAAATGTATTTCACCTGCATGCACTGAAAATCCCATCAGAAAATATTATCTTCTTCTGGACAAAGTTTAGACTTTTGGTATTATCACACATGACTCAGATTCTGCTTATTTTTTACTCAAACTATTGTTCTTTCTCTTTCTTCCAATCAGGTAGTTTAAATTGTTCTACCTTCAGTGGGTAATTAGGGATATTATGAAATCATTTTCTGAGACAAATTATACTTGCAGAGGAGTTATATATAAATCATGTGCATAATTTTAGCAACATTGTATTAGTCTGTTTTCATGCTGCTGATAAAGACACACCTGAGACTGGGAAGAAAAAGAGGTTTAATTGGACTTACAGTTTCATATGGCTGTGGAGGCCTCAGAATCATAGCCGAACGCAAAGGGCACTTCTTACATGGTGACAGCAAGAGAAAATGAGGAAGAAGCAAAAGCGGAAGCCCCTGATAAACCCATTAAATCTCGTGAGACTTATTCACTATCATGAGAATAACAAGGGAAACACTGGTCCCCATGATTGAATTACCTCCAGCTGAGTCCCTCCCAAAACACGTGGGAATTCTGGCAGATACAATTCAAGTTGAGATTTTGGTGGGGACACAGTCAAACCGTATGAGGTATGTAGCTGGAAATAACAATGAGACATCTAAATATAGATATTGTTTAAGTATAGAAAAGAGTTTAGGACTACAGATAAAGCTATTGGAGCATGAATGACATTCTACGTGACGAATTGGATGACATTCTAAGAGGAGAGCACGGCATATAAGAACTGTGGTCCTGCCTAAGTATTAGACATTTATATTGAAACATTTAAAGTTATATGAAGTTCCCATCAGAATTTTAAGAGGAAAAACAGTAAGCAGCAGAGAAAGGTGGCATAGAAGCTACCAATTAATAAATAAACAAGCAAATAAAAGCTAACAGAAAAAGAGAGAATGTTCCATAAATGAGGGAGATATTCACATTTGACACATGACCTGGCCATTCAGACCAGGTACTCTTTCCCCGCCTTACTCTGTCTTCTTGGTTCAACATAAATTCCTCAAAATAACCACCATATTCATTATGATTATGGAACTATTGCCTGAGGCCCCCTATATTAGCTTCGCTTTTCAATTCCGGACAGTGTCCAGGACTCCTAACCTTCACAGGGACCCCCTTGAGTGATGCCTTTCTAAGCTCATACAGAACTTGAAAACGGGACTCAGGTAAAAAGGGATGCTTTTATAACAGTGGAATATCAGTCAGAGGGCAAAATGATTGAACACAGTGGTGCTGGAACAAGCTTTTACTGGCTCAGAAAAGCCAAATGTGCACATCTCTTGCTGATGCTGTGTTTAGAAATGTCATGCTGGTGACTTGAAACTGTCTTTAAGTGGTATTTGTCACCATAGAAATCAATGAACGCCATGAATCTTAGTTTTCTTTTTCTTTTCTTTCTTTTCTGATTTTTTGGAGTGACACAGGCTGACTTTTGTCTCCATAAAGTTCATATATTGAAGACTTAACCCCCAGTACCTCAGAATATTACAGTATTTGAGAGTAGTCTCTTTCAAAAGGCAATTAATTTAAACTGAAGTCACTAGGGTGAGCCCTAATTCAATGTAACCGATGTTTGTTTAAGAAGGGGAGGGACAGAGATATACAGAAGAGAGACCATGTGAAGATACATTGAGAAGACTGCCCTCTACCATCTAAGGAGAAAGCCCTCAAAGAAACCAGTCTTGATGGCACCTTGGTCCTTAGACTTCTCACCTTCAGAAACGCAAGAAAATAACCATCTGTTGTTTAACACATCATGTCTACACTAGTTTGTTGTGGCATCCATAGCAAACTTATACAGAGAGTAAGTTGTCAAAGACTGATCAGCACATCACTGCCAAAGAAACTAAAAATTAAAAACCTTCAAAAGTGATGAAAATGGCTTACATGTTAATAAATAATATGTATAGCTTTAAAAACATTACTTCACATGTATTGAGAGCTCGTTATGGGCCACCTGCTCTGCTCAACGTGAGATATCACATTAATGGCAGTACAGCTCTCCTCGACAATGGCAGAGGTGTGTGGGATTTTAGGTGGGGTAAAGGTAGGAGTTCAGGGAGTGCTAGCAGAAATATCTAAAGACAGTAAAATGAGTTCTTATCCTTTCTTTTTACTCACCTGCTGTGCAACCTGAGACTATTCATTATAATCTCTAGTCCTCATTTTTCTTCTCTATAAATGGAATGGTGTGATTTGATAAACCTGGCACCACAGGTCCCTTAAGAGTGCATTCGGCTTTGTCATATTTAAGTTTCTATTTCCATGATCTTAAACAAGGAAACAGCTATGAGTAATACCGAATACAGGCAAAAGGTATGGGGTTCCCATGGGGTTGACAGATAATAACCAAATCGATAAAGATATGTATGACCACATACTGGGAAGTAATATGAAACAAACAAACAAACAAAAAATTCTTCGTCATAGGGAAAAGCACCTGTCGAATTCCCTATCTTTACTCAGCACCCTCTCACTTAACCAGCACTCCTGCATCATTAATCAAATGTTGAGCCACTCACAAAGGGAAAAGGATAATTTTGTTAATTCTCTTGAGGAATATTACCGTCACCTACTGCATGGTTCCCCAGATTGCATTTCTGCAGCAACCATCTCCCAGAACATTAGTTCTTGGCTGTTCCACTGGACAGCAGGAAAATAATCTATCTCTACTTTGTAGCAACCATGACCTCAGTCACTGGGATTACTACAGTTCTATGAGAAAACAATCTATTCTTTTCAACTATACACTATTTCTTTGAATGATGCCTGCCTCACAGTGTTATTCTGTCAATTATATCAGAGATTTGTTGGTTAGAATACATTCCACAGGTGTGTGTGTCTGTGTGTGTATATATATCCTTTTTATTTTGGTTGAGCCTGCTTCGGAAACTATATTCCTTCTAGTTTGCCTCTAGAATTTCATCCACAGGTTATTTTAGCCTCCTAAGATTAAGAAATTGGATTCCAATCTCGTGAGGACTACCATCTAAGAATTTTACTTTTTTTTAAAGAAATATTATTTAAATATTATTTTGAAAACATTACTTTAAAAAAGAATTTTTTTTTTTTTTAATTTTAGGTCAGATGCAATGACTTTTGGGGACAACTTGTCTACTTGCAACAATTCTAGTTGAATCCAAAGAAAGAGTCACTAACATTCATTTTCTAATGGAATAAATATTATAATTATAAATGGAATGACCATTATAAATCATTTAATCACTTTATCTCTCTCTCTACCTACCTACCTACTTATCTATCTACCTACTTACTTATATATTTATCCTTTATTTTCTACCATATTCAAGTCACCACTTTATGTCTTCATCATATAAAAATAAATATGCAGCCATCACTGTTTGCAAATAAATTGAACTCTATTGAAAGTAGTAGTTGTATAAATAATGACATACCCGAGTCATTTATGCAAAAAGAGGGGCATATGCCCTTTTATACCACAAAGAAGTGATTTCTTGTCTGCACTATTTGGATGGGTCAAGTAAGACTTCCCAAAGACATGTCAGGGTTTTCATTAGGTTAAGAGTAAAATATAAGCACAGGAAATAGTATATGTAGCAAAATATTCCACTTTACAGATGAATACCAAAAATATCATGATGCAAAGATATGAAAATACCAATGGTATCAAGAAAATCTGGGTTCAAATTCCAGCCCTGTAATTTACTGATTTAATACCTCTTAACTTATGTTACATTATTAGTAAGATAGTTTTCCCTCCCACAATACGGTAAGTATCACATTCTCAGGAAGTGGGAAAATAGTATCCAACAGGATGGCAATGTGGTATAAATCTTTGGAATACTATTTATAGACCACCTTAGCTCTTTTTGGTACTGTAGATGTTGCAAGATGAGTAACTACCCTTAAGCATTTTGTGAAATCAGGATGTCTTTCGTCTTTTGTCCTTGGTTCAATTTGTTCCTGCAAGCTACCTCTCCACAGCAAATCACCTCTCTACAGCGACCCACATCATCATTTTTCTAGCAAATTTCCTTAATAGATAAAGCTTCTTTCTTACATCCATTGAGAATATAGGGATTTTTCAAGCCCATTCATGCAATGTGGGAAGCAAAGGACTTGTGAGAGCAAAATCATGATTTCTCCCTCCTGTGACACCATACTCTGTGTGGTGCATGGCATTACTGTCCCTAATTCTTCCTTTATATAGCTTTTAATACTGATTTTTCATCTTTTCCCACAAAAGGAACATAGCATATTTTTCTATCCATTGATGATGAATTTGAGCATGAGACTTACTTTACCAGTGGTATTTAAATAGACATGCACCCGAATAAGGCCACTAGTATTTCTACGATAACTGTAAGAACACATCCATGCTTCCTGGTACAAGGAAGCAAATGAGAAACGCTGACCAGACCAAGTTTTTCCATTTAGCTTAGCAGAGCACAACCTGAATCAGTGAACTCCAGCCAACATGCAGATCCATAAAAAATGTCTTTTGAACTTCTGAGATTCCCTGGATGCTTGTTACCTAACATTATCATGGCAACAGATAGCCGGCACACTCTCCTATGACTGTGAGTGTGATGAAGCTCCCTAAAAATATGTGGACCCGTCTCAGAATACATTTTCTCTCATCTGTCCAACCTTTAGAGTTTAACCTACTTTAATCATTTTCCAACCTCTGGCTCATAATCCACATATGTATTTCTATTTGTTCCAAGATGCTTATGTTTCTAACTTGCCGTTCATGTATGTATGTCATCTGAATCTACCCAATTAATATATTCCAAGTATCCTAGGATGCATCAATAGGAAATCATTAAAGGGACTACAGGCATAAAAAGGATAATAAAACATAAATTACCAAACAGACTCAAGAAGAAATAGAAAAATATATACAATTCTATGATTAGTAGCATTAATTTGTAACTAAAAACATTTTCATAAATTCAAATTTTGAATATGGAATCCTTCACTGGATAATTCTATGAAATATTTAGGAAAGAGATAATACATCCTTATGCATCATTTTCAGAAAATAGAGATGCAGCAGATGGAGAGAGACATATCCCAAATCATCTAGTGAGCCCATTATTATGCTGTTAACAAAATTAAAAAAAAAAAAAACTACAAGATACATCTGTGTAGTATGAAAAAAGAAATTTTAACTACAAGAAAGAAATCAACAAATACGTGTCATAAACATATATCTAAAAATTCTTACCCAAACATTATCACATTGAGCATAGCAATGTAAAACAAATTTAACTTCTTCTGCATGGTCAATAGGATGTCTTAGTCTGTTTTATGTTACTATAAAGAAATACCTGAGGCTGTGTAATTTATTTTTTTAATGGTTTGTTTGGCTCAGAGTTCCACTACCTGAAAGATTGAGTATTTAGTTAGGGCTCCAGGCTGCGTGCTCCCATGGTGGAAGGCAAAGGGGACCCAGGGTATGCAGTCCTCACGTAGCAGAAGAGGAAGCAGGGGGAGCAGGGGAGGTGCTGGGCTGATTTTTAACAACAAGCTTTCTTGGGAACTAATAGAGTGACAACTCACTCACATACCACCATCAAGGGGAGAAAGTAATCTATTTACGAAAAATCTGCCCTCATGAACAAAACATTTCTCATTAGGCTTCACCTTCAACACTAGGGATAACATTTCAACAAGAGATTTGGAGCGGATGAACATTCAAACTAGAGCAAGGGTTTTTCATAGGAATGCAAGGTTTATTTGACTTGAAAATCAATCAATGTGACTTGCTCTTTTAACAGAACAAACGAGCAAAATAAGGTGGCATTTTCAAAAGATGCAGAAAAAGTATTGGCAAAATTTAACACCCATCCATTACAAAAGCCCTCAGTAAACTAGAAATAAAATGAAATTTCCTAAACCAGATAGGGATATTTATACAAAAAACTACAGATAACATAATCTGTGATGAAAGATATTAAACTTATCCCCAGTAACAATATAAGCTAGATGAAAAAAGTCATCTTCTACTATTTTTATTTAATATGATACTGATAGTCCTAGCAAATGCAACAAAGCAAGAAAAAAGACAAAATGCAAACCCCAAAGAGTCAAATAGCCATTCAATGGGTGTAAATGTTAAATTATACAAGACAATTTAGTTCTAGAGGTCTCCTGTATAATATTATGCATATGGTGAACAACAATGTATTATATATTATAAATTTTAAGATAGTAGATCTATGTTAAGTGTTATTATCACAAGATAGATGATAGATAGATAGATAGATAGATAGATAGATAGATAGATAGATGATAGATAGATAGATAGATAGATAGATAGATAGATAGATAGATAGATAGATAAACAGTTTTGTTTTCTTGGTGGGAAAAATGACTATGTATGTAGTAACCCCTGAGGCATATACACAAAATGTTGTGAGCACTAATAAGTAAATGTGGCAAGACTGCAGAATACAAAGTCAAACTAAAAATATTACATCCCTATACACTGGCAATTGAAAATGCAAAACTGAATTAAAAGGAAAATACAATACTTTACAATATAATTTCTATTCTTGAAAACTTGGGATAAATTTAACAAAATATACATAAGACATGAAACTCAAAACTATAAAACTGTGCTGAAGGTACGTAAAACCCAAGCACATGGAATATAGATCATGTTTTGAACTAGAAGACTCAAGGTCTTCTAGTAAAGAAGAAGACTCTTGTTTCAAGAGTAAACAAGACTACTCTTGTTTAAGTAGAGTAGAATTAGAGGACTCTGGTTTCAAGACTTACTATATACAGATGAATAATAATAATAATGCTGTAGTGGTGTTAAGCTAGGCACATAGATCAAGAGAACAGAACAGAAATTTCAAAAATAGACACATTCATGGTCAACTGATTTTGACAAAATTGCTATGGTAATAGCAGAAATAATAGATTTTTAAAATAAATGTTTAGAAACTAAATATTTGTACAGAGAAAGAAAATTGTAAGCTTTTAACTTCACAACATACAGAATAACAATTTAAAAAAAATTAAGATAGTGTCTAGCTCTGTCACCCAGGCTGGAGTGCAGTGGATCACAGCTCACTGCACCCTCGACCTCCTGGGTTCAAGGGGTCTTCCTACCTCAGCCTCCCAAGTAGTGTGGGACCATAGACACATGTCATCACAGCTGGATAATTTTTTGAATTTTTTTGTAGAGACAGGGTCTCACTGTATTGCGCAGGCTTATCTCAAAGTCCTAGGCTCAAGTGAGCCTCCCACTTTGGCCTCCCAAAGTGCTGGAATTGCAGACAAAATATATATATATATATATCTTGAAATGGATTATAGACCCAAGATAAAAGATACAATTAGAAAACTTCCAGATGCATGCAAACATAGGAGAAATCTTGTGGAGAGAAACAATTCTGTAGATGAAAAAGGAAAATCATAACACATATAAAAATTGGTGAATTGTATATCATCAAAATTTAAAAATTTAGACCTAAAGTCATGGTTAGAAGGCAATCTGCAGAATACAGAAAATCATATGCAATCCATATATCTAACAAAAAATTCATAACCATCAATAAAGAACTCTTTCAAATCAATTATTAGAAGACAAATAATCCAATTAAACAGTAGGCAGAAACATACACTGCACCAAAACCTATACTAATGTTCAATAATCATATTTAAAAATAGCATTATTGGTCATCAGGAAATGCAAGTTGAAACTACAATGAAAAACCACAGTATATCTACCAGAATGGCTAAAGGCCAAAAATATAAGTGCTGATGAACATGTAGAAGAATTTCAATGTTCACACATTGCTTTTTGTTAACATAAATAATACAGCCACTCTGAGAAATGATTAGGTTGGTGTAAAAGTAATTGCAGTTTTTGCCATTAAAAGCAAAGTTGAAAACCGCAATTACTTTTGCACCAAACTAATGGCAATTTATTATAAAGTTAAGTGTGCACTGAGCATATGACCCTGTGATTCCATTCCTCTGTGTTATTGAATGCTTCTACAGAACCGTGCTGAAGATCACTCACACCTCCCTGACTCCCTGGAACTTCAGGCAATATAATGGTAGTGTCAAAAAGATTATTTTCACTCGCTTTCTTTGCTCCTTTTTGCTGCATGTCCTAAAAAGAAAACACAGTTGCTAATGGACAAATTAACATTAGCAAATAGAAAAAGAAAAGTCAGTGAACAAGGCAAATTTTCTAGCAAGCTTGAGAAAATGAATTCAAACTGGCCTCATGCCACTGAAAGTGCTATGTACGTCTCAGTCTCCTGATTTTATTATGGAACAAGATGTTAAAAATTTGTCCTGTTCTGAGTTTTTCTTTTCTAAGAGAAACTTGTATTTTCTGCTGAGACAATTCCTTTTCTCTTTCTTCTTCTTTGTCTTCACCTTCACCTTCCTCTTTTTCACCTTCCATTTCTTCATCCTCACCTTTGTCTTCTTCAAATTCTATTAAGTTTAATATTCTTTTTCATAATCTTATCTATATCTAGATATCATATGTGTGCCAAAATTGTTTTGCATTTTCCCTTCTTTCTGTTTTCATTACTTATATTTTGCTCTATTTTTATTTTTACTAGAGTATCCCACAGTCTAAATTTCAACATGTAATTGTTATATACATTTTATTAATATTATCTTCTAAATATTTAATAATATTTTACCTCCACTCAAGAACCTCTTACTGATAGCCTACATTTTGGAGATAAGACCTGCATCTATATGTCAGCACAAGCCATCTAGTCCTACCTTCTCAGTTGCTTATAATTTGCAACTCAACATGTTTTTTTTTTATTGTTATTTTCTGAGATGGAGTCTTACTCTGTCACCTAGACTGGAGTGCAGTGGCATGACTTTGGCTCACTGCAACCTCCACCTCCTGGGTTCAAGTGATTCTCCTGCCTCAGCCTCCCTAGTAGCTTGGCTCACAGGTGTGCACTACCATACCCAGCTAATTTTTTAGGGTTTCACTATGTTGGCCAGCTAGTACTGAACCCCTAACCTCAGGTGATCTGCTCGCCTTGGCCTCCCAAAATGCTGGGATTACAGGCGTGAGCCACCATGCCTGGCCTCAACATCTTTAAACTACAATGTATTATTTACATCCCAACAACAGTTTTATTTCTTCATTCTTTGATACTCAAATGAGAATGAGGCATCCAGGATTTTGTTAGGAGGTAGAAAATTGTTCTTCGTTAAGTTTAAACAGGACTTCTTTTGTTGTTTGAGTCATTAGCACAATCAGATTTTGTGTTCAACTTTCCACCAAGCAATTAGAAGCTGTGAGTAGTTGAGGTGCATTTGCCACTAATTTGCTGAGTAGGATGTCTGCCCACCTACCACTTCCATCTCTCGTCATCTTCCTAAGAGTATCATGATTTTTAAAATATCTGTGTTTCCCCTCTGTGTCCCACACATCTCAGGGAAGGCAGACCTCTTCCCCAATTTCAGATCATTCTAAACAGCACAAATCCATTGCTATGGCCTATAATGTGAGCAGGGACACTGGCTTAATCGCATCAACAATGCCCACAAGAAGATAATTACATCTGCATTTAGGAAATAAGATCTACACACATATATCTGTTCTTATCCTTTAGTCCTGAGTGTGGACTCAGGAGTAAACATATGTATGATCAAGGATGGAACAACGAAAGTAAAGGTAGATCAATCAGATAACCAGATACTTTGTGTGTGTGTGTGTCTGTGCGTGTGTTTTGACATAAGCAAGAACAATTTTGCTTTAAATGCTGCTCATAGCCATATTGGGATTATAAAAGACGACATCCTCAGTAAATGGACATGCTAAGGAGGACACAGGTCTAAGGTAATCACAAAGAAGAGAGGCAGAGATCTGATTATATTGTTTCTTGAGCCTTTAATAACTTTGGACCCCATTATAATAAACAATACGTGTCTCTCTTTCATTAAAGCCATTCACAGTTAAACTTTCAGTTACTTGCAGCCAAAAGCATTCTGATCATATGGACAGTCATCCTTTAATATTTGAGAAACATTAGTTTCAGGACCCCCTACAGATACAAAAATCCACAATGCTCAGGTCCCTAATATAAAATCAGTTAGTATTTGCATATAACAATGCACATCCTCATACATAGTTTAAATCATCTCTAGATCACTTATAATACCTAGTAAAATGTTAATTTTATGTAAATAGTTGTTATACCATTTGATTTTTAAATTTTGTATTACTTTTATTGTTGTATTGTTTTTTATTTTTTTCATATTTTAAAAATTTAATTGTATTTCTTTTGATTTTTTCATTTAATATTTTATTTTTAATATCTTTGGGTACATAGTATGTGTATATGTTTATTGGGTACATGAGATATTTTAATATGAGCATACACTGTGTAATAATCACACCAAAGTAAATATGGTGTGTATCACCTCAGACATTTATCACTTCTTTGTGTTATAAACATTCCAATTGTACCCTCTCAGTTGTTCTAAAATGTACAACAAATTGTTGATGACTGTAGTAACCCTATTGTGCTACCAAATACTAGATATTATTCATTCTATCTGATCATATTTTGGTGCCTATTAATCATCTTCATTTTTTCCCCCACCAACCCCACTATTCTTCCCAGTCACTGGTAACCATCATCAATCTACTCTCCACCTCCATGAATACAATTGTTCCAACTTTTAGCTCCCACGACTGAATGAGACCAAGTGAAGTTTATCTTTCTGTGCCTGGCTTATCTCACTTAACACGTCCTCCATTTTCACCCATGCTGTTGCAAATGACAGGATCTCATTCTTTTTTTAATGGCTGAATAGTGCTCCATTGTGTATATGTACCATATTTTCTTTATCCATTTGTCTGTTGATGGACACTTAAGTTGCTTCCAAATTGTGGCTATTAGGAATAGTACTACAATAAACCAATAAACACAGAAGTGCAGGTATCTTTTAAGTACACTGATTTCCGTTCTTTTGGGTATATACCTATCAGTGGGATTACAGGATCATACAGTAGCTCTGTTTTTAGCATTTTGAGGAACCTTCAAACTCTTCTCCATAGTGGCTGTACTAATTTACATTCTCACCAGCAGTATGTGAGGTTTTGCCTTTCTCCACATCCTCATCATCACTCATTATTGCCTATATTTTGGATAAAAGCCATTTTAACTGAGGTGAGATGCTATTTCATTGTAGTTTTTAATTGCATTCCTCTGATGATCAATGATGTTGAGCACCTTTTCATACACCTGTTTGCTCAATATATTTTTGATCTATGATAAGTTAAATCTGTGGATGCAGAACCTGCAGATACAGAGAGCCCACTGCAGTCTCCTTCAATAACTCTTCATAGTGCTTAACATTTTTTTTTTTGAGATGGAGTTTCACTCTTGTTGCCCAGGTTGGGGTGCAATGGCGCAATCTTGACTCACTGCAACCTCCACTTCCCGGGTTCAAGCGATTCTTGTGCCTCAGCCTCCTGAGTAGCTGAGATTACAGGCATGTGCCACCATGCCCGACTAACTTTGCATTTTCAGTAGAGACAGGGTTTCTCCATTATGGTCAGGCTGGTCTTGAACTCCCGACCTCAGGTGATGCGCCTGCCTCAGCCTCCCAAAGTGCTGGGATTACAGGTCTGAGCCACCGTGCCCAGCCACAACATATTAATAGCATATTATATCTCAGGGTATGGCACTTCCTTACCTCCACGACTGTATGTTCGACCTCTCTTTCTGCTATTCTACACCAAATATATTATATGTTGGTTAAGCCAAAATGATTTTTATCATAAACTAGATTTCAAACCACATTTTCTCTAAAGTTATATCTAACACCGACAGAGACACTCCTCTCTCTTCAAGACCAGATTTGCTTACATATCCCAACTTCACCTAAGCCCCTATAATAACCCTATCTTCTTTATATATTTGCTACCTGATATGGTTTGGCTGTGTCCCCACAAAAATCTCACCTTGAATTATAATAATCCCCACATATCAAGGGTGGGGGCAGGTAGAGATAAATGAATCATGGGGCAGTTTCCCCTATATTGTTCTTGTGGTAGTGAATAAGTCTCATGAGATTTGATGGTTTTATAAATGGGAGTTCCCTTGCACAAGCTGTCTCTTGCCTGCTGCCGTGTAAGACATGTCTTGCTTCCCCTTCACTTTCCACCATGATTGTGAGGACTCCCAGCCATGTGGAACTGTGAGTCAATTAAATTTCTTTCCTTTACAAATTACCCAGTCCTGGGTATTTCTTTATTAGCAGTGTGAGAACAAACTAATACACTACCCTCACCAGACTGTGAAAAACCTGAAGAGAGACTTGTTTCTGTGAGAAACTTTGTGACTCTAGAATTTGATATTGTTTCTAACATAGTGACTGTTCTCAAACTGTTACTTGGATGAACTAAAAGACCAACTTCCAGCTACCAGACAGCTTATAGATTAGAAAATTTAGGGACAGAGAATATGCATTTTATTTTGTATGAATTCTTGGATAAATGTAATTCTTTTTAACATGAAGGATTAAAAAATGAATCATAACAAATTTTACTTTTTAGAGACTTTCCTAGTTTATAACATGTTGTTTTATGAACTATCCTATGTCACTCTTAACTAATCACTTAATACATACTTATCGAGTGAATACTATGTGCCTGGAATTGGGCTAGGTTCTGAGGATATGATGTTGAACACACATGTAGTATTTGTTTAAAAGAAAACGTAAATCAAATGTTCACATAAACTAGAAAAGTTCTATAAAATAGAATCCTACCTGTTAAAATTCCTGTATAAAAGGGCCTGTTAATCCAGTGAAGGAAGTTAGGAAAGGCTTTTCATGAATTGAGATTTTTAATGGTGAATAAGACTGATAACTAGGCCAAGGGATAATAATGTTCTTGAAATATTCTGGACAGAATGTTCTGGAAATGATGTTCCAGGAAGAAGAATTCATTATGTACAAATCTCCTGGGTCAGAAGGAAATTTGCCCAGCTTAAGAGCATTACTGTTCTCCACTAGGGCAGAATGTGTTAGTGAAGGGACATGGTCTAGCAAGACTAATAGTAATACCTTCATTTTCTAAAAAGGGAAATGAGGGCCTAATAAAGTGTGAGTGTCTAGAATCATGATGAGTGGCTGAATCAAAACTCAAAATTGAGTTTGCTGGTTTTAGTTTTGCTGCATTTTTCACTCTAAGCTACCGTCTGTAAGGCTTGATTCACCTCTCAGACAACTTAAAGTTTAATGCAAATTAGACATGCAAACATAAACACGCAAAATAGACAGGCAGACATTTACTACAAGCCAGGATGAGAAAGACACTGTAAGTTAGAAATAACTGAGTTATTATTTCTTACACAGGAGGAGAAGATAAAGTGCTCTTTTGTAAGAAATTTCTTACACAGGAGGAGATAAAGTCAAATTTAATATTAGTGGAAGACTTCAAGGAAAAGTATGCATATCAGACATACGTCTAAAGCTCCATGATTCAAGGACAATTTACATAGGAACTTAAGTTTGGCAATCCAAATCAAAACATTTAAGGAAATAACCACCTCAGTAGATCAAATGAAGAACACAGCAATGGGAAGATTATGAAACAAATTTCCTAAAAAAAAATTTGCAAGGTAGCCTTGAAGGACATGACTATAAATAAAAAGAAAGAAGAGGACTAAGAATTTCCAGGAGGACATTGCTTTGGAGAACCAACACCTGGCAGCAAATTCAAAATTATTTTCTTTTTTGCTTAATGGAAACTTTAAGAACAATAGATGTTGGGAAGAAAAAGCAAAGAGAAAAAAATATTGTTAAGTAGGGACTGATGAGAATCTTGCAAAATTAGCTGTGTCAAAATTTGGGATAAGCAACGTATCATTGGAAAACGTATAGTGTAGAAAAAAGAGCAAGAATGAGTACACTAAATACGTGCACCTTCATGTGTGCAAACAGGCACATACAGATACACAAATTCTTTAGTTCTCTACAAGATAATGGGAGCCATCAATTTATTTCTATTCTTAGTATAGTCCATGGGTTACTGTCATTCCTTGAAGATCAAGTTCAGGAGCAGCAATAGCCATTTTTCTTTTGTTGTGGGAAGTCAGGGACCCCAAACGGAGGGACCTGCTGAAGCTGTGGCAGAAGAACATAAATCATGAAGATTTCATGAACATTTATTAGTTCCCTAAATTAATACTTTTATAATTTCTTACACCTGTCTTTACTGCAATCTCTGAATATAAATTATGAAGATTTCATGGACATTTATCCCTTCCACAATCAATACTCTTGTGATTACCTATGTCTGTCTTTAATCTCTTAATCCTGTCATCTTCATAAGGTGAGGATGTATGTCACCTCAGGACCCTGTGATGATTGTGTTAACTGCACAAATTGTTCATAAAGCATATGTGTTTGAACAATATTAAATCTGGGCACCTCAAAAAAAGAACAGGATAACAGTGATGTTCAGGGACCAAGGGAGATAACCATTAGGTCTGACTGCTTGGGAGCTAGACAGGACAGAGTCATATTTCTCTTATTGCTGAAAATGGATAAGAGAAATATCACTGAATTCTTTCCCCAGTAAGGAATATTAATAATTAACAGCCCTGGGAAAAGAATGCATTCCCAGGGGGAGGCCTCTGAAACGGCCGCTCTGGGATTGTCTGTCTTATGCGGTTGTAGATAGGGATGAAACACGCCCTGGTCTCCTGCAGTGCCCCCAGGCTTGCTAGGATTAGGAAATTCCAGCCTGGAAATTTCTAGTCAGACCAGTTCTCTGTTCTTGAACCCTGGTTCCTGTTAATATGTTTATCAATGACAATGCGTGCACAGTGGGACATGAAACTTCATCAGCAATTCTAGTTTTGACCTGGCCTTGTGACCTTGCCCTGCCCATTTGCCCTGTGATATTTTATTGCCTTTGAAGCATGTGATCTCTGTGACCCACACCCTATTCGTGCACTGCCTCCCCTTTGAAAATCACTAATAAAAACTTGCTGGTTTTGCGGCTCAGTTGGCATCATGGAACCTGCCGACATGTGATGTCTCCCCCATACACGCAGCTTCAAAATTTATCTTTTGTGCTCTTTCCCTTTATTTCTCAGACTGGCTGACACTTTGGGAAAATAGAAAAGAACCTATGTTGAAATATTGGGGGCTGGTTCCCCCGATATTCTTTATTGTACACATATTCTTATATTTTGTTTTTTTAATCAAAATTGGAAATCAATGAATTCTTCATTATTGTGTGGCAGAATTTGAGTTCTATAGAAACAAATTTTGCAAATATTAAAAGAGTTTTAAAGGCATATTTTCATTTGTAAAGCAGAATTTATTGACCTCAATATTACATTTTCTTTCTTTGCATTTGCCAGCTGAATACTTTTCTGAGCTTGAATCTCAGCATCTGCTTAATAAGTCACTTGCTGGAATGTGACATGATTATTAGAGGTTTTGTTTTCCTTGTATAATCTCAATACATCACATGCAATGACTTTTTGTTAGCCTGGGGAAAGCTGGCAAGTCTGATAAAGGGAGGGAATGAGAAACAGAGGAGAAAGGAGAAAGTCAATGAGGGTGAGATAATGGAAGAGGAGACAGGATCTGTTATGTGTTGACCACATGAATCAAGCCAGTTGTTCTCAATTATTTACCTTTTTTATGTGTAGCATAGCTCAACAAAGTACTAATGATACAAATAACATCATTCTCATTTCACAGATGAGTAAAATGATTCCAAAGGTGTAAATTCATTATCATGCAGAATGAGTGATAGTCAAAATTTGAAATCAGATATGCTACTTGGAAGTCACCTGATCAGCATGATTTTAATAAAATTAAATAAGCTCCTGTTTTAGTATGAATATTATTTTTCTGACAGTACAGACATGTAATTAATCAGAATAACAAATGATGTAATGTGTAAAATATTTTACTTTCTCCTGTTTCTTCTATGGTATCTCATGTTCTGATTTGTGAAATAAAATGGTTGTGCTAGATTATTTTTAAAGTCCCTTTAAGTACTAGAATTTTATGATAGATGACTCTGGAAATTTGTAGAAAAAAATGGGGAATAATTTTGTGTATTTAGTAGAGCTACATAAATTAATCCTGCTTTTTTGGAACCCAACACATTGTCAAGACAACTTAAACACTATATGTGTTCCAGGCTAACTGTTAGTTGCTGAAATGTAAACATAAAAGGAGTTGTCACTACTTTTCAAGAGCTCATTTATCTTAGGTTGGTGAAAGCTGTAATGGGGAGAGGAAGAAGAAGAGTAAGTAAGGAAGAAAATGCAATTTCAGGTTGTCTTGGGAGCTCAAGGAAACATCAACACCTACCTCCAACTGCCCTCAGGTTGCCATTAAAATTAACTAGCATAATGATATCAGGAGATGCATAGCCCATGATATTATGTCATTGGGTTCTCAAAATATGGTTGTTAAAGCATAAAATTAATTGCATTTTTGAGTCAATACAATGAATAAAACAAGAAGTGAGGAAACGTGGAATATGCAAACTATTCCACTTATTTCATGTCAGATGAGAGGAAAGCAAGGATATAAAAGGAGTGAAGAAAAGAGTAAAGGTGATTGTATAAATAATTTTGAGATCTGGTGAGATCAAACACTTTTACAACTAGTTATTACCATAAGGGAGTTGGAAGGATAGAGGCTATGGTCAGAAAGTGGGATGCTTGATACTGAGATTATGAAAATTGTTAAGTTAAACAATGATAGGGCTTGCATATGACCATGACATTGCCTTGTTGCAAATGAAGAGATGAAGTTCATGTAAAGGCAGGTATATACTACTTATGTGGATACTGGAATCACCAAAAATTAAAGTAAGAGCAAGGTGGAAAAGAAGGGCAGAGAATGTTGTGCTGAAATCTTTAGAGAATGAGAGGAATGACCTGGTTGATAGAGTGGTGACCACATCAAGGAAGAAGAGTGAACAGTACAATGTGATGACATGAGCTACAAATCTGGGTGGCTTTTGAGAGAAGTGGTACTTGTCGGAGGAGCTAGCCTTGGAGTGTAACATGCAGAATAAGGAATTCACTTCCTTCAACTCCTCATTCAGTGGTACTAGGGGCATGGAAGAGAACATAGGTGTTGTTGAGAAAGTTGCAGGGGAAACAGTGCCCTCCAAAAAAATAGCAGTTTACCTCAGAGCAAAGAGCATTGCTAATGATAGATTAAGCTTTTCAGATAGTAAAGTGCAAGTATTCGGGAAGATGGTGAAAGGAAGTGGTGTTAAATTAGGAATTTTCAGAGCAGTCGGGAGGTGATGACCCATAAGATCTTAGATTCTTATTACTAAGGATCACCCAGGCGTGAGTTCTGATGTTCTCCAATGTGGATTGCTGTGTGGTGTCGGTTTTCCTAAGGAAGGACAGGTGAGGACCTGGTTAAAAATGGGCAAAGCTCCTAGTTTTCCTTCATCCTGGTCATCAGGGGAAGAATGTCATCACCACGGACTCATCCTATTGGTGTCTTACTGACAAACAGTGCTTTTAGAATTCCTGCAAACTGGCAATGTCTCAGGAGACATACATGATGTTTAAAATCTTTTCAGAATAAAACATTTCCACTTTAGAACAGTGCTTTTTAAGAGAATATATAAATATTTCTGTGAGCCATACTGGGAGTAAGAGACACTACCTCAAAATATGGCACAGTAGACGTCATTCTCTGACCTTCTCCCACCCTTCTTTTTGAGAGCTCGCCATGAAGGAATTACCTGACCTTCGTCCCCTGAAAGCTGGTCATAAGACTTTCACATGAAATATTCCCCCCGATACCCAGAGGGAAGGAATAAAGACACAGGCCAATAAAAACCTGAAAACAACAAGTCTTGCTGACTTCCCTCAGTTTATTATTGTTAGACCACACCATTTTATTTAATCATGCTTATAAATAGCTGCCCATTCTTCATCAAACCTAAGAATAAAAATAAGTTCTTCATGGGTCATTAGGTCTTCATTTCTGAAGCCTTCTGTGTCACCTAAAACTTTGGTTAAATAAATGTGTTATGGTTTTCTCCCGTTAATTCATCTTTGGTTTTAGGGGTGTCAGCCATGAACCTTGAGATGAGTGAAAAAATGATATTATTTTTCTCTCCTATAGCCACATAAATAATTTTAAATTTTCTAACAGCCATACTTTTTAAAAGTAAAAAAAAAAAAGTTAATTTTCACTAGCATATTGTATTTAACTCAAAATATCCAAATATTAAATGTTACTGAAACAGGTCAGGGTCACTGGTCTCACTGTCTAAGATGTTATCCAAGTTCATCATCTCATGACCAAGAGAATTAAGGAGGGTAGACACAAAGGGTGAGGTTGGAGCGAAAGTTTAATAAGTGAAAGAAAAAAGCTCCTCACAGTGGAGAGGGGAGCCCGACTGGGTGCCGTTTTTACAGTGGAATTCAAAAGCTTTACAAGAAACTTCTTTCATCTCTGTAGCTGTTAGAGTAACTTCTCTTACCTGAAAAGCTGTCTGCATAACTCCCCCTTATCTATGTGGTAGTATGTCTCTAGGCAAGCACGGAGTGCCGCTTCTCTTGTTTGTATAACTGTGTGTTTGTTTTAGGTAAGCCCCCTCCTCACGGGCAAGTTCCCATGGAGTCCACTGTGTACATGTTTGAAAAGGGAAGGAAACTTTTTACTGGGAGCCCGCTAATCACACAAGGAACACAAGGCTTCTGTGCTGGGCCTTGCCTGTTTATCTGTGCAGGTGCAGCCTGAGTTTTTCCTCGGGCTGCTCTATTTTTGCCTGTAGCTGTGATTTTTCAGGCAGGCTGCTTCTCCAAGGACTGGCCTTAACTGTCTACCTAATTGATTTTTCCTTTTCTTCTCCCTTATTACCATTTAAGCATGTAATCAACACAATACAAAATTATTAGTGGAATAAGTTATATTCTTCTTACCACAGTAAGTTTTTGAAATTCAGTGTGTATTTTATACTTAATACATCTCCCTCGGATTAGCGACAATTGAAATTGTCAATGTCCGTCTGTGTCAACCAGATTAAAGAGTACAACTCTAGAACTTTATAATCTGTTCACTATAGAAGAATAGAACAGTTCTAATGTGAAACACTAATTTAGGATTATTTTTCCAAAGCAGTAAGCACAACCATGGCATATTCCCACTTTGATCTCATGTTAAGAATTAAATCTTTTTCACACTTTAATAATGATAATAAGGTGAGCATTATGGAAAGTGTATTTTCAAACTCATGTATGAACACTGATAGAGTACAACCTGGTCAAATGTTAATGAAAGTCTGGGTTTAGAAGTCACCAATCTACCTAGCATGACTGTCTGGATCCTATTCTGATAGCCACAAGTATAAAGGAAACTGATGACCAGTTGATACAAAAGCTAAGAAAATAAAGATCATGCATTATTATTAGCTCCTCCTTCCTTTAACCTCCCTTTTGTGTCTCTACCCTCTGGTGTTGGAATTTACTCATAGATTCCACTGACACTTTAAAGCCAGCTAAAGTTTCCTCTAAGTCTGTAATACTGTGATAATGCATAATAGCTAGTGATGTTCTGATAATCTTCCCAATACCATTTATTGGTCTGTGCCTCTGACTAGGTTTTGTATACTAGTATTAAACTGTTAAATAAAGTATGGTATTATTATTATTTTCATCATTACTATTATAACAGTTATTATTATTAGGTATAATAATAATTAGGTATAACTCAACGATGCTGACATAATTTGGAAGAAATGTGTTTTGCACAAACTATACATTGTTGTAGGAATCATTTTCCTGTTCTCTTGCTGATTTTTCAAATTTTTCAAAGCCTGGAATCTTTCATTTCACTCCATGCTTGGCCCATCAGGTAGTTTCTCCTCTTGCTAAGTGATGAGATGTGGGTGTGTAGACATATAATATCCTTCCTTTTTATCCCAGGTTTTGAAAACAACAAGTCAGAGAAATGGGTATCTATTATCAGCTTTATTATTCTCGAATACCAGTTTTTTTCTTAAATATTTGACCAATTCCTCAACCCCCTCCACCCAGTCTCAGGCAGAGCTGACACTGGTGTCAGTCAGTGAAGTCCGACTGCTTGCTGTGTGACAGGAAGAGCAAGCCTGCCCTGCCCCCTGCATGGTAGAAAGAGAGAGAACCCAGCAGGGACTGAGCTGCAGTGGTACAGTTCTTTGTCCCAGTGTTACTTGGCAGTTAAATCCTGTTTTTCTTCTCAAGAAGTAGAACTTTTTTGCTCTTGAGGGAAATGTGAGAAGTGCAGTATAAATTTTTCCTGCAACATCAATAACTGCCTGAGTTCCCCACCTCCCACTTCATGTTCTGGCAATTTTAGGCAGATTCCAGCCACCCCAACACCTTTCCTTCTATGGATGCTCAAGCTGTTCTCTCTGCCTCTTTCTGATTCACCTAGCTCCGTGGTTCTCTCGGTGGTTATGGAACCAGCCCACATCTCAGAGGTCTTACATGACTTGTGTATTTCTCATGAAGCTCCACATTTGGAATGAAATGGTGGGGATGAGGGTTGGTACAAGGCTGGGCCTGAAGGCCTTTAGTATCCCTGCATCAGGAGAAACAATTCCGTTCAATCACACACTCACTTTTAAGACTTCTTCTACATGCAAGAGACAAGCCCCACTTCTGCTCAAATCTCATTAATCAAAGCAAGTCACATGGCTATACCCGACATTAGAGGGAGGAGAAGTTCATTATATCATATGCCCAGAAGGAGCAGAACCCTGGACACATTTGGTGCACAGACTCAATGACAATCATAGGTGGCGAAGGGGAAAATCATGTTCCAACACCTGTTACCCCTCTGCTTAATGGTTAAGGGAAATAGTATGAGGCAACAAAGTGAAGAGTGAGGTTGGGTCCACACCAAGTCCTCTTTCTGTCGGACATATCAAGGAGTGAGTTATTTAACCGATAGCTTCCCACTCTCAAGTTTCATTTGAGATAATAGGGTGATGGCTAATGGAACAAGTTTTGGTCTTTCAGGATAAATTTACCTGCCTATCTTTGATTCCCGTTCACTGGTGGTGAAGCCTTATATTACAGACTGAGTTATGCCTCCCACAAAAATTCATAATTGAAGCCCTAATCCACAGGGTGATGGTATTTAGAGATGGGATTGCTGGGAGATTGTTATGTTTACTTGAAGTCATGAGGACAGGGCCCTCATGATTGGGTTAGTGTCCTGATAAGAAGGGGACGAGACCGCAGGTACTCCATTCACATGGGGACAGAGAAGATGACTGCAGGCAAGGAAGAGAGCTTGTACTAGGAAACTGAATCTGTGAGCACCTTGAACTTAGACGTCAATGCTCAAAAACTGTCAGGAAATTTTCTTGTTGTTTGAAAAACCACCTCGTTTCTGGTATTTTGTTATGGCAGCCTGAGATAACTGTTAGAGCAAACTCAGAGGCCTGAGAAGGACTCTGTACCTCTATATTTGAGTCCTTGTGGATGAACTGTAACCTAGTTTAATACGCAGACAAGATTGAAAAGCTAACTTAAGAGTACGTGCCTATAACAACAGCTGAGTGTTGGCCAATCCCAGAAGCCATACTTCAACCACTCATAGACTGCTGATTGTTCAAACTGTGTTGAAATAAGGCAAACGCTGAACTGTAACCAATCCAGCTGTTTCTGTACCTCACTTTCTATTTCGGTACGTCGTTTATCTTTTTATTGTCTGTAAATTTGTTCTGACCACAAGGCATCCCTGGAGTCTGTCTGAATCTGCTGTGATTCTGGGGGCTGCCCAGATTTGTGAATCATTCATTGCTCAATTAAACTCCTTTAATTTAATTCAGCGGAAGTGTTTCTTTTAACATGACTAATACACCTTATATACACCTCTGCCCTTCTCTGATTCTCAGCTCCGTCATTTGTGACAAGAACATTGTCCTTTCCACCCACCTCCCTCAAAGAGTTTTAGGGAGGAACTGAGTAACAAATGAAAACATGTCAAAAAAATTGTTTTGTGACCTATGCAAAAGTTACGCGAGTAGAGAGCCTGCCTGTCATTGCATTTCAGAGTCTCTTGTTTTTCTTTCTTCTTTGCTTTTTGACATGGAATTTCACTCTTGTCGCCCAGGTTGGAGTGCAGCGGCGCAACCTCAGCTCACTGCAACCTCCACCTTCCATGTTCAAGCGATTCTTCCACCTCAGCTTCCCGAGTAGCTGGGATGATAGGCGCCTGCCACCACTCCTGGCTAATTTTTTGTATATAGTAAAGATGGGGTTTCACCACGTTGGTCAGGCTAGCCTCGAACTCCCGACCTCAAGTGATCCACCTGCCTCGACCTCCCAAAGTGGTAGGATTCCAGGCGTGAGCCACCATGCCTGGCCTCTTGTTTTTCATTTGATATAGTTTGGTTCTGTGTTCCCACCCAAATCTCTTGTTGAATTATAATCTTTAAGGTTGGAGGTGGGGTTTCTTGGAAGATGATTGAATCAGAAGGGCAGTTTCTATCGATTTAGCACCATCCCCTTAGTGCTGTCTCAGGATACAGTTCTCACACGATCCGGTTGTCTAAAAGTGTATAGCACTGCCCCTCCCATCTCATCCTCCTGCCTCAGCCATGTGGGATGTGCCTGCTTTCCCTTTGCCTTCACTATGTTTGAAAGTTTGGCCGGGTGCGGTGGCTCAAGCCTGTAATCCCAGCACTTTGGGAGGCCGAGACGGGCGGATCACGAGGTCAGGACATCGAGACCATCCTGGCTAACCCGGTGAAACCCCGTCTCTACTAAAAAATACAAAAAACTAGCCGGGCGAGGTGGCGGGCGCCTGTAGTCCCAGCTACTTGGGAGGCTGAGGCAGGAGAATGGCTTAAACCCGGGAGGCGGAACTTGCAGTGAGCTGAGATCCAGCCACTGCACTCCAGCCTGGGCGACAGAGCGAGACTCCATCTCCAAAAAAAAAAAAAAAAGAAAAGAAAGTTTGCTGAGGCATCCCAAGCCATGCTTCCCATACAGCCTGCAGATCCATGAGCCAATTAAAACTCTTTTATTTATAAATTACCCAGGCTCGGGTAGTTCATTATAGCAATGGGAGAATGGAATAATACAATGAAAATGAAGACCTTTATGATGATTCATTTCCACTTAATAAATAGTAAATCTATTTTCTCTTCCTTATGATTTTCTTTTTGAGAAGAAGTCTTACTCTGTTGCCCAGGCTGGAGTGCAGTGGTGTGACCTCACTTCACTGCAACCTTAGCCTCCTGGGTTGAAGCGATTCTCCTGCCTCAGCCTCCAAGGTAGCTTGGATTACAGGTGCCCACCACCACACCCGGCTAATTTTTTGTATTTTTAGTAGAGATGGGGTTTCACCATGTTGGCCAAGCTGGTCGTGAACTTCTGACCTCAGGAGATCCACTCGCCTTGGTCTCCCAAAGCCTTATGATATTCTTAATAACATTTGCTTTTCTCTAGCTTACATTATTGCAAGAATACAGTATGTAATACATATAACATAAAAACTATATCTTAACTATTTATGTTATCAGTAAGTCTTCCAGTCAATGGTAGGCTATTAGTAGCTGAGTTTTTGGGAAGTCAAACTATATGTGGATTCTTGACTACACAGGGGTTTAGTGCCCATAACTCGTGTGTTTTTAAGGGCAATGTGTTACATGGTTTAAATGTATTTCTGCTGAACGTCACATGTCATATGTGGTGGGTAGAGTTTTGTCACGGTTACATAAAATACCATATTTGGAAGCACACCATGTCTGAAATCATAAGCCATCTTTTAAAAGGTAAGAAATCAGCCAGACATAGCTCCTGTACCAGTTCCATTCTTTCCCAATTGAATAACCCACCAGCCACTCTGCTTCCATCACCACTTGAAGTCCTTGAAACCTATTGCAAGGATCATGCACATTCTCTGATTCAACCCAAACTTCTGCCTTCATTCTTGAACAAAATAATAGCTACAAAGCTTTTAGAAGAGTACCAAGTACATTGATGTTAGCCACTGTTGTGTGTGTGTGTGTGTGTGTGTGTGTGTTTCTCCCCCATTGCCCTCGTGAGCTGGTAGCATAACACTGAACAAAATCTTTAAGGTTCCCTCTTTGGATACCTGTCCCTAAAACAATGAGCAAGGACTGACCTAAATGTCTTTTTGGATTCTTCTCCTCGGTGTGGCCAACAAACATAAAGGAAGAAGGCATTCATAAAGTAGTTCTGATTATACTTCTGAAAGATGAGAACTTCAAGGAAGTTGTTTCCATGGAGCCCCAAAATATCTCAATGTTGAGAAAATCTGTTTTCTAAGTTGAGAATGAAAAGTAGATATGAGATACGAGAATGAAAAGGTGTGTTAGTCTCTGAGGGCTGCCTTAACAAAATCCCACAGACTCAGTGGCTTAAACAATGGAAATTTATTTTCTCACAGTCCTAGAGTCTGGATGTCTGACCAAGATGTTTGCCGAGAGCTTTCTTTCTGGCTTGCATTTGGCAGCTTTCTGCCATGTTCTCACATGGTCTTTCCTTTGTGCATTCACAGAGAGAGGGAATAGAGGAAGACAGAGGGGGATCTCTGGTGTCTCCTCCTCTTCCTATGATGACACAAGGCCTATCAGCTTACGGACCCACTAATATGGCCTTATTAAATCTTAATTACCCCCTTAAAGTCCCTATCCCAAAATACAATTAATATTAGTGTTCAGAACTGTAATGTGAAAGTTGGGGTAACACAATTCAGTCTAACAGCTGGTTAGCATAGATAGATAGATGATGATAGATGTTAGATAGATGCTAGATAGATAGATAGATAGATAGATAGATAGATAGATAGATAGATAGACATGCATACATATAGCTAGCCATCAAATTATTAGTCTTCTGCACAATTGGCTTTTGACATAAGAGCAAACTGAATTTTCTCTTCTAGCAACAACATTGACCAAAATAAATAAATAAATATTATTATACCAACACATGAATGTTCACCATCAGTACATGTTTTTTATATATTTGAAAGTACATTTTATGGCAGTAAGAAAATGGATAATTTACTTCTGTTTTAGCAATTAATATTTAATGCATTTAATGTTACAAAATCAAAGTTTTGTTCTTCTGGTGCTTTTACATTTAATTTACAAATCATCCTGTTTTTTATTAGTACATCCAGAAAAATATTTAAAAGCTCATAAATAACCTTTCCAACTTAAGGTTCATGACCTGCTTTAAACTTTTTTTGTAAATTTAATGTGTTTATTTTTACTTTTAAGTACTTCAATTTTCTAATAACCTAAGTTTCCCAGATGCTTAATCAATTTTTATAAATTTAATAGATCAAAATTATAAGTATCTTGTGATACTTTTCACAGATATAGTAAAATTGTCTTAGACTATTCAAATTAGAATGACAAGCAAAATCAAATTTTCTAATCCACATTTTAAATTGGAATGAAATTAATCTGTTAGATACTGTAGGATGTCAAATTATACTTTAATATGCCAAAGTCTTCTAAGTTATGAGTGATTAAAATGTCAAATAAGCTCAGGTTATTTCCAAACTTAACCCAAAAATATTAACACTGTGAGTTATAATTTGCTTCATCATGTTCAGAATTAAGTCTAGAATTTCATGTGTTTAAACTACTCACTCAGGCATCAATTTATTCATACAACCTTCAGAGTCTGCCATGTGCCAGGCACCATCTGAGAAGCTCGATCTAAAACAGCAGGGAAAAAAAGACCAGTATCCCCAACCTTGTGAAACTTAAATGCAAGGGGGATGCAAAGCAGAAAGATCAACAAAGAACTACAGATTAAATCATGTGGTATGTCATATGGAGATTACCATGAAATAAAGAACACTGGCTAGGGAGTTCCTGAGTTATTATGGTGGCACTTTTACATAGCATAGTCAGGAAAGAGCTCCCGTAAATGGTGACAATTGAGGAAACACCTGGAGGAGGTAAAGAAGTCAGCCCATGGATATCTGGGTCAGAAGCACTCCAGGCAGAGGGATGAGCAAACACAGACACCCTGAGAAAGGCATGGAGCTGGCATGGTGGAGGAGTAGCCCAAAGGCCAGTGTGGCCCAAGCACGGAGAACCAAGAGAAAACAGGTAGGGGATGAGGTCAGAGAGAGAATGAGATCTAGGCTGGCTGGAGTTTTCCTGAGTATTTATTCTCAATGAGAAGGAAACTCAGTGCCGTGTATTGAGCATAGGAAAGACATGAGGTGTCATGATTTGATATGAGGTTGGCAGAATGACTCTAGCTGCTGTGTTAGGTGAGACTGTGTGTAGATAGAATGCCCAAGGGCAGAAGCCAGAAGGCCCGTCAGAGGATCCTGCAACATCCCAGATGAATGGCGATGGGCGTTTTGACCAGGGTAGAAGCAGTAGAGGTGATTAGCAGTGGGATATATTAGAAAGCAGACCCAAAGAATTGAATGCAAATTCTAATCTTTTAGTAAAAGATGTTTGGTCTGAGCCACTGGCAGAATGAAATAAAGAAGACTGTAGCAGAAGCCCGTTTAAGGGAAAGGAGAGAATTCAGTTTGGGCCATAAGTTTAGGAACTAAATTAAATATCATGTGGAGACACAATGTCGGGGTTAGATTTGTGAGCCTGGACAAAAGCAAAACAAAAATGTTCCATATTCAGCAAACTTGGTATTACCTATTTACCAAGCAAATTGGGGTTTCATATTAACCAGCAATTTCCACAGGGACATAAGAATTAGAGCTGTAAGTAGTAGGAGTGATTTTTTTTTTTTTCTTACAATGTTTATATGGAGAAATACGGAAAAGATCTCTAAGGCCATGGTCTGCAAATGATGTCTAATAGTTCACATCCCTGGGATTCAGCTAGATTTAGCTAATCTAGTTATTAAGCCAGTGATTGCTGTTGTTGTTGTTGTTGTTATTGTTATTGTTTCTAACAATTTAATAGGATGCAACTTGTCCATTTATTGTCTGATCCTATCATCTGTTTTACATTCTTCCTGTCTGACAGGGCTATGATTCTCGCTGATATTTATTTGATTGGGTTATATATTCACTTCTTGCTCTTTTTGAAATTAAGTTCCTACTTCTGAATGTCCAGTAAAACTTTTCATCAGCATTTCTTTTTCTTTTGTTTTGTTATGATTTTGGAGGTAAGCTCTGCCCTCTCCAGGCTCCTGTTTGAAGATACAAATATTGTGGGAAGGAGAAATACATTAAGATCAGTCATACTTTACTTTTTCTCAATCTGAGAGTTAAGGTGGCAAGAAATCCTTTTGGCTTTTCAAAAAGTGAACGGAAATGTTCCATGTGAAGAATTAGGGTATCCAAAGAACAATTTTGCCTGATTAATTGTGGTGCTGTTAGCCAGATCAGGAAAGCAAACTTTTTCAGGCTATGACATAGTAGGGACATATATCTTCTCTTAGAGCTCAGTTACCCAAAAGCCTCTACTGTGATCAACATTCTTGAAGAGAAAAAAAAAAAAAAAAAAAATGCTTTCTAGAGAGTCCAGTTAGCTTTACGTAAATCCATATGGCAAAGGTGTGTGCTTTACTTGAAATAATTCCCCACCTTCCCAAACCACAATAAAATGGTCTTTACACAAGTTTAACCAATGCTTGGTTATGACAAGAAAGAGACCAGCTGTTACCGGAAGAGCTATTAGAAGCTGGCGGTCAAATGTGAGTGGAGGCAGAAAGTGTGAAATTTACACACAGATTTAGCCATCTGGAATTACAATAAAATATCATGAATTTCTCAAGTAAACACAAATTTATTAAGAAGAGCCAAAAGCATTTAGTATCATTTAAGTAAGGAAGCAGAAACAGGTTTATAATATGTATATGGTATATGCTAAAAACAAATCTATAAAAATGGCTGAAAGATCAGTTTTAGCACTGTAATAAGTACATTTTCAATGATATGGAAAATATTTTCTGAGAATTCCAAATAACCAAAGGTTTGCTATAGAATAATATATTATTGCCTCTAAAAGGATGCTTCAAATGTATTTTCTTAGAGTGCAAACAGGTCTAAGAAGGTTAGGTGGTGTTTTCAAGACTACATAGCATGTTAATGTAAAAAGTTCAATTAAAATTGAATACAACAAAAATATCCAGGATTGAGATTTATTCAATCACATTTTGGGTTAAGATTTAACTTTCTATTCTTTTTTTAACCACAATCTGATTGTAATATGATTCTTTATAAGTAACTTAAAATGACATTTACCATTTTCTGTACTTCATAAAATGCTTTATTTTTCCTTGTTTGTGATCATCTGGATGTTTTTTCTTTCAAGTACCATATGCCCTTTTGCCAATTTTAGACTTGGCTATTTTTACTACATCTTTAGTGTTCTCTAATTAACCAGATTGCTTTCTTTTCATTTTTCTTGTTAAGTCCTAATTTTAAAAAGCATTCTGTATGCAGTTTAGTGCATTTCTCCATTAAGTAAATCTGCCTTCTTATTGGTTGGTTGTACTATGTTCACTCCTATTTCTCTTGTATCGAGTCAAGAGCTTAAACACTATTTCTTTTAATCATGCACTCTGTGTCTTTATGGGCATATATTTTGTTTCATTTACATTCCCTTTCCTTTATTCTTAGTATAAACTTTTCAGACCTACAGATAAATGTAGGTATTCAAAAGATTAAAAAAATAAAATAATGTAGCACTATATAGGGTCCTTGTGGTCTAATTTCTACATTAAAATTTTTTCATGGAGATATCATATTGGCAAGTAGAATATTTACAATCAACAAATCTAACATTTTTTCAAAGATACTGTTTCATTTCATTTTAGGTGATGTCTGAATCATTTCTACCACATTAGCACTTACTAAAGCAGGGGAAAATTGTTTATCTTCTATCTATAAGTCCCATGAAGGTAGAGGACTGATCCATTTTTTTTTTTTTTTTTTTTGATTCCTGACTTCAGAACTGCCTGATACCCAAAAGGGACTCTATGTTTCATCTTATGATAATCTAATGAAAGAAACATCATTAATATACCCAGGAAGTTCAAGCACCACCCACTATATGGCAGTACTGAGGGCTAGCTAGACTTCTCATTTCCACTTCCCCCAAAGTATTCCCTTTGTCATGGTCCTGTATGTGGACTGGTGGTCAAATCTGTCTCAAGTGTTTGGAAGACTGTCATTACACTAACAACAACAACATCAGAAATCAAGAATCAACAGAGAAAGCAATATTTTCAGTTGATGTTATCTAACTACTGAAAAGTTCATCACTTAATAAAATAGATTTTTTTTCTCATTTTAAACATTTGTAATGTACGTATTCCAGAAATATATCAATCATTTCTGTGTATTTTTTTTTAATAAACTGCACATGCTGTAAGCTTTCCATGATGCCTCAAGATCACAATCACGCATTGTAATTACCAAGTTATTCTGTCTAACCCGTATATCATCTGTGGCTTCTTTTCACTGAAGCTGGTAGATCTGCTTGAACCTACATTCTATACCTTGTGTGAGGTTTAATGTTTGTCTTAATCATTCCTGGCTGCTATAGTAAAAATACCATACACTGGGTAGCCTAAAAAACAAACATTTATTTCTCACAGATCTGGAATCTGGGGATTCCAAGATGAAGGCACCAGCCTTGGTGTCCTGTGAAGATCTGCTTTCTGGTTTACAGATGGTGCCTTCTTTCAATGTCCTCATATGGTGGAAGTTAGGAGGGAGGTCCCAAGGTCTCTTTTTTAAAAGCACTAATCCCATCCACGAGGGATCTACCGTCCTATCCAAATCACCTCTTAAAGTTCTCTCTCCAAATACCATCCCCGTAAGGGTTAGGATTTCAATGTATGAATTTGGGGGAACATAAACAATGTATAGCAATGTTCCAACCAAAATGTATGCAGACCCAGAGCATCAGTGTCTGCCCTCAGCTGGGTTGTCTTCCCATGTGATTATCTTCTCTATGCTGTAATCCTGCTCATTCTTCCTCCCAAGCATTTCAAACAAAGAGGGGAGGGGACTACACTGAGTTTCAGTGCAGGAGTTTAGGAGAGCTGGGTTCTTGGCATAATCAAGTTAGTAGAGTGAATTTGCATTTGTTTATGAGTAGCAGAGGGATGAAGGTAACTACATCATTTCTACCACATTAGTACTTACTAAAGTCGGGGAAAATTGTTTATCTTCTCTCTATACGCCCCATGAAGGTAGATGCCTGATCCATTTTTTTTGGATTCCTGACTTCAGAACTGCCTGATACCCACAAGGGACTAATGACTGAGTGAATGAAGGGAAGAATGAATAAGTAATCAACAGATAGGATCTACCTCAACTGCTTTACTTATACTCAATCATCACAGCAATACTATAAGGTAAATGCTATTTCTCCCAGTTTGCAGTTAAGAAACAGAAGTCCAAGCATTTTAAGTAACTTCCTTAAGAAAATTTACGTATCCAGGGCCCAAACCCAGGCAATGTAATCCTGAAGTCCTGCTTACCCTTATCATTACATGTGATTGTCCCTTCTGCCAATTTATCTCTGTGTTGGCATTAACTCAGACACCTTGGACATGACTCAGTCTTGATCCTTATGCACTGAACTCCTAACACTAAACACACACACACACACACACACACAAACATGCACTCACACATACAGAGTAGCTTTACTCAGTTTGTCCTGTTTTAAATGTATATGTATATACATATACAAATTATATTTCTGTGTTCTTAGTTCATATATATATATGTATGTATATTTCTTCTCTCTATTACAGTTAAAATTACTCTAATTTTTAGGGCCTCCATATTTTATAATTCTAATGACATTCTTATCTAGTGGGAGAAACAGCTTTGTACTAAATATACATAGATTCTTCTGTCTTGAGATAATGTATTTCATTTTGAGAGTTTGATAGTTTCTGCATTTTTCTCACTATCATCAGATTGTCAATGCCAGTTTATCATTTCAAACATAAGTCTAGTCTTAAATCAGTGATGAAATTTAAAATACTCATGTGCTAGTATTTGTGGATTCTACCATTTTCCAGTTTAGCAAAGATAACCTTTCTATGATCGGCTTGTTTTTCTCCAATTTCTTTTATATTACAAGTCTGTTTCTATGCTCTATGATTTCCAGAATTTTTTATGATGCAGAATTTGGTTTATGGCAGAGAAGGGGCCAAATCAGATATCCAGTTTTAATTATGTTATTATTTGTACATTCATGTGTTTTGTCTTTTATTCCTATGAGCATAGAGACACTTCTGTTTTGTTGGTTGTTCTATTCCCCATGCCTAGAATAGTGCCTGGCACATAGAAATCATTTAATAATAAATAAGTTTATTTTTCAACTCAATTTATATAAAACAATTACATGTATGCTGTTTCCTAACTATGAGCATGGTGAAATTTAATTTGCCCAGAGAAGAAAGCCAAGGTAGCAGAATGACCTATTATTTATTCTGTGCCACGTAAACTTCAAGCACTGTGTTAGGCATATTATAGCTATATATAATGTATGATTTAATTCTAATAACTGTCCGATAAAGTTATAACACTTAGAAATAAGGAAACATTAGCTTAGATGTATTAGGTTTTCTCATAGATTGTAAATGGCAGAATAGAGTCAGAATACCAAATCATTTTTCCTGATTTGTAAAGGTTTTTCATTCTGATGTTTCCAATGTGAATACCATAACAGTTCAACAACAACATGTATCAGTTTCCTGACAGAGACTTTGACAAGGGGAGAAGAAATAACCTGTCCAGCATGACATAGCTGGTAAGTACTTGAACTTGGCCCCAGTGAAGACCTTTAATAGCAACCTTGAGTCTTGTCCCTCAAAGTGTAGCATATCATCTGTATTAGCATCATATGGTAACTTCCTGGAAATACCATGTCTGAAGACCCACCCTACGAGACTGGGAGCCTTCCTAGTGATGTGTCTCTCAAGAACCAAATGAGGTGTCTGCATCCTAAGGATACAAATCAGGATGGCAGGTAAGTAGGACCGTATACCACAAGAATCCCAAGGTAACACATCTGCCCCAAACCCATTCACTACAGTAAGTTGTGCTGATTCCTCAGGACATTACACATCTAATCTTCTGAGACCCAACACATTCCAATTTAAGGCAGGGAGGATCCTGGCATACAGTTTCAAGACAAGGCACAATTTATTACAGGAATCATAATTTCTTCTCCATCTAAAGTGAGATAAAAAACTCATGGAAGATGCTCTTGGCACTCTGTTAATGGGTGCTAATTAAAGTCCTGCTTTGGGCAAAAGCAAACAGCTGAAGGAGGATTAACACAATACAACCTCACAGATGGCTCCTGGAACAAGCAAGGTGGGCCGGAGAGGCTATGTGATTAAGATACAACATTACGGAACTTTAAGCAGCCGAAGCTGTTCTGTTCTCCTCATGTATACACAGTATGAAAGTAATTATTCATATGTAAATTGTGTGATTTCTTTTCTGTCTTCTTTAAAAAATGCTTATTCACTGTAAATGCAAACTCCAACAAGTAAATCCAACTGAACATTAGTCTGTGGCTTCTTTTTTTATTTTCTTCTCTTTTTCTTCTGTTTCTAATGCCACCTCTTTTTAGATGTGGCTTTACAAATAGAAAGCACGTAACATCTGGAACTGCTTAACATCAATTTCTTTTCTCCTTTATTTTTCTGTTCTATAACTGAAAATGGACTTTCCAATTTGCATCATGCTTTTTTTCTCCCTTTCCTTTATAAAATAAATAAATAAATGCCATCTGGTCTAACAGCACAGTTGCCAATTATCAGCCTGAGGCAATCCAAAACTGCCAGATAGTCAACGCAGAAAATATGGTTTCAAGAAGAAATGCTAACAGAGCCTTTGCTGTAGTATGGCTTGGCACTATGCCAAATTACCGCCCCATGCAAATACTGTCTTATCTCCCAGGGACTTGCAAGAAATCCTTACAATCTGTGTTCTGGTATATTAGCACCTTGACTTACCTTAATGAAGATGTCTTGAAAACTCAACTGTTTGATAGTTAGTGGAACATATTGACAGCTCAGAAAATCAGATCAGCATTCTTCTGATGGAGCTGTGGAGTTCTCAAGTGAATGAATTTTCAGTTTGTTCATTTTACTGAGATCACAGTAGCTTTTTGATCATGGCCAACAAGGAATAGAAGCCTTTCCCTATTGTACTCAGCTGAGCTACGGCTACGGACTGCAACAGATATTATTAGTCACTGATCGTCTCATCAAGAAATAATCACTTGGCCTATGTGATTTGAGTGCTAATTGGGTTGCTATTTAAAATTACAACAATAGAAGGTTTGGAATCATCACAGAGACCTTACTCCCCTGCATTCTGTATATTTGAAGCCCACCGAGTCCTGGAAATTCTACTGCCAATATTATTATGCCATTTCAGTCTTCACTGCTACTATTCACGTTCAGCCTAATAATATCGTATGCCTGCTTTCCATTCAAAACCTTCTATATGGTCTTTTATTGTCCATTCTTCCTTCACAGCCAGTCTTTATTGATAAAAGAGCACAAATTTAGGGTCTTCTGAAAATATGAGTCATGCCATGTTATTCCTCTGCTGGAAATGAGACACGTTTTTTTCATTGCATTTAAGAATAAAACCCAAAATCTTTAAAAATGGGCTCAAGGATCTCTGTGATCTCATCTCTTGGATCATTTTGATCTTTTCACTATTTCTCTCCACAAACTGGTCTGTTGGATCTAAAAGATCAAACATGTCTGCTTTGTTCCTGTCAATCATTCCTTTTTGTAAATTTTACCTAAAAGTAATTTTGTCTGTGGAAAGTATAATACCTTTAAAAAAACAGATACATGTATTCAACTGCAATTCAACAGATATGGATTGGGGTCTTACTTTGTTCAAGACAAGATTCCTGGTTTTGATTCCGAATTATTTTTAAATTTTTAAGTTTTTGAAATGAGCACATAAAAATCATGCATGTTTGTGGGTTGCATAGTGATGCTGCCATACATACAATGTATAGTGATCAAATCAGGGTAATTAGCATACACATAATCTCAAACGTTTATTATTTCTTTGTATTGGAAACATTTAATATCTTTCTTGTAGCTATTTGAAACTATGTAATACATTATTGTTTATTATAGTCATTCTACAGTGCTATAGAAGACTAGAACTTATTTTTCCTATCTAGCTGCAATTCTGAATCCTTAAATCTCTCCCTATCCCTTTCTTCCCCCTACCCTTCCCAGCCTCTAGTATCCTGTTCTACTGTTTTCTTCTATGAGATCAACCTTTGTTAGTTTCCACATATGAGAGAGAACATGCAATAGGTAACTGTAGTAGTCACTCAAATACTCTCTGAATTAATTCAGATTGAATGTTGATTCTGTCACTTCCTATGTTTGCAGTTTTATCCTGAAAAGTCTAAGCCTGAGTTTCCTTATCTACAAGATGACATAATTACTCCTCAAAATTTTGCTGGGAGTATTAAAGAACATGCTTGTAAAGCTCAGTCAGTTGATTTCACAAGAATGTCATTGAATACATTAATGTTAGACAAATATTTTAATGCTGGCTCTTTCACTTACTATCTACGTGACTTTAGCCAAATCTCCTAGACTTTTTAAGTCTCCTTATCCATAGACTGGGATAATAATATTTTCAGAAGAGATTCCTTGTGAGCAATTAAATCATAAAAATATGGGTAGCAGAAACTAGCAAATAGTAAGTGTTCAATAAATGGTATAACCACCGTTTTACTGTTATGGATTTGTACCATAAAAAAACAAACATGGTGAGTTCACTTTACATCACTAGTTTCACAGAATTTTACTCTTATATTTCCTCCTGGCACTATTTGTTGTGCCCCTCACCTCAGTCCATTAAAGATACAAGGCTACATGTGAGAAGCCTGTACCACCATGTTATCGAAAACTTATTCAGGATCCTAGATTTATAGCTCTCCAAATAATCCTTTTGCTACTGTCTCCTTGCTTTCGGTTCCTATCCCGCCTCTCATTCCCCAGTTTTCTTGGTTTCAAACACGTCGTATTCATACCTTGACCTCCTCTGCTTCAAGCTCCTTAATCAGTGACCTGTGAAGTTTGCCACATCAGTTTTGCCTTTCCTCTAAGATGCTTCTTTCAGATTATGTCGTTCACCTTTTGTTAAGTAACCCACATTTCCAGCCCTGCTGGCGTCCCCTTCAGACACTGTTAGGTGTGCTATGTGTGCTTTCCTAGCAGCTTCCCTCCATGCCAGCAGACATCAGACCACACGTATATTGTCCACTATACTGTCTTCCTTGTGAGGATAAAGAGCTGATCTATCTTGTTCACTCCGCACAGTGCCTGCTACGTGGTTTCTAAATCAATATGTGTTAAAAGAATAAAACCACAAGCTTGATATATCCCAGTTTTATGTCCCCAAATACCTGTGAGAGACATTCAGTTCTGTTTGAGCCAGTCGTTGCTGCCGATCAAATATACATTTGAACATTGAGGAAAGACTTCTGCATGGGAAGGTCAGTATACACCCTACTTGCAACTTTTGAAAAAAAGGAGGGTGAGACTTATGTCCCTTCTCAGAGCATCATTTCTTCATCTGAGTAATAGAGATGACAGTGGTAAGTACATAAAGTTGTATGTATTGAAACATTCATAAAGTATTTAAAAGAAAACTATACATTAATTTTGTTCGTCCTTCTTGTATTCAAGTGAAAAGAAGACATCTTACAGAAAGTTATAAAATATGCCAAAAAACATTTTAAATTGACCATTGATATCCATATGCCTGTTTTATAATAGAATGAGTTTGGAGTTCCCATCTTCCTTGAAGTGCTGCGAACCATCTGTATTGCATCCATATATCCAGGTGGAGATAAAGGATGGGACAATGTCCTTCCTGCCACTCACAGAGAACTGCTTTGAGCCTCAGGCATAAGATCTAATTATTGTTACTCTCTCACTTTGCATAGATAAAAATGTTGTGATTGCTCATGAAATTAAGCAACATCTTTTCCAATCTGTTGACATTGATTGGCTTGATGTCTTAAAATAATATAAAGGATAAAATGAAAATATGAAAGAACTGAAATAAAGTCCAGGCAGTAGTTTTTATACCCAGGACTTTTCAAATTTCAGGAGTTTAGACGACCACTTTGTACACAGTAAAATCAGTAAGAGAGTGATAATGATAGTTGGAAAACTTGTATTATGTTTGTTAAATTATTTAGCCATCATAAATATTATGGCATTAAAAAAATGTCAATACTAACCAAAACCTAAATTCTTTCTTTCTGCAGGCAATAATGTTGGTATCCATTATTCATTGTGACATAATTGACTTTATCAATACAATGGCTTCCTACGAGGCAGCTATACAAAGCACAGCATTATCTCATCCATTAAGATGCAACTGGAGAGAACATCTGTTAGGATTGTAGAAATTTTGAATGAAATAATTGGTGATACATTATTTGTCACAACAGTATTCATGTGCGTATTGCAACTTGAACTAACAAATTATATGTCTTCAATACATTTTATGGAACTTCTTTATTGATAAAAGAGCACAAATTTAGTAACTAATTATTCAAAAATTTACATGGACCTAGTGCCTCCCAAAACATAGTTCTAGTGGCTGAGAATACACAGATGAATAAGTCATTTTTTAAAAAAACACTAACAATTACAAAGTTTACTCTTGGGCTAACAAGCATATCGATAATAGTAGGAATATGTGGCAATTTTTGTCAAAGATATAAAATGTGGAAACACTACAATGCCATCAAAATGCAAAAGGGGTGCAGAAATCTGGGAGTAGGAGATTAAACTAGGGGAAGCTTTAGAAAAAAATGTATTATTTGGGCTGAATCTCAATAAATAAATAGCAATACCAGGGCTGGTCATGAGAATGTAAGGGAGGAAGCACATTTTAAGTTTCCCTGCTTAAGAAGAATATTCTTTTTATATATATATATATTTTTTGAGACGGAGTCTCGCCCTGTCACCCAGGCTGGAGTGCAATGGCGCGATCTCAGCTCACTGCAACCTCTGCTCCTGGGTTCAAGCAATTCTCCTGCTTCAGCCTCCTGAGTAGCTGGGATTGGATTACAGGCACATGCCACCATGTCCGGCTAATTTTTTTGTATCTTTAGTAGAGATGGGGTTTCACCATGTTGGCCAGACTGGTCTCAAACCCCTGACCTCGTGATCCACCCACCTCAGTCTCCCACAGTGCTAGGATTACATGCATGAGCCATAGCATCCTGCCTAAGAAGAATATTCTTAAGACGAATAGTTGAGAAGGCATAGTTTTATCAATTTCCTATATTGAGGGAATTTCAAAGCACTTCTCCTGGCTGCAGTGGTACATGTGAAGCAGAGACTGGCCGAAGGCATTACTTGACATGATACAGACTAAATCACATAAATTATAAAGGGCTTTCCAAATTAAGACAGGGAGTCGAAACTTTCCCCTGAAAGTTATGAAGAGTCATAAGGATTTCCAGCAGAAATGAGATGGCATTGGATATTTGTTTTAAATTATTAGTTTGACAAATGTCTGCAAGGAGAATTAAGGAAATCCAGGTGTCAGGCAGAAGCCCAGTGGAAGATGATATTATAGTAACTCAAGTGGGAAATGATAAGTTACTCAATAGAGGGATCAATGCATTAAATAAATAGACTACGTAGAATCACTGAACAGGTGTGGTGGTATTTGGTAAGACTTGAAATTGCATGACTTGACGGATAGTGCTACAATTATGAAATAGGACAGGATGAGTAGATTTGGATCACTGAGATGAGGAGATTAAATATTATATCTGAAGACATGTTTTATGCTATTAATTATAGTTGCATATGGTTTTTCAAAATTAAATCGTAGTATACTTTCCTTATGTTATGAAATCATTGGGTCTCATATTAGTGATGCTTTGCTTTTGTTATATAAAATAATTAGCGATTTAAAGTGAAATGAGCCATCATGTATTTCTTCAGCCTTATCTTGCAGATAACCAAATAAGGTTCAAAGAGAAAAAAATATGTTCAGTTTCCATAACTCCTGAGAATAAGAATAAAGGCAGCCACCACATTAAATACTGATGAAATTATCTACTAATACAGTGTCAATTAAAGATCAGGGAACTCTATAGTCTCATCCTGATTCTTGCCCCTTTTCCAGCACTCTGAACGTAAAACTACTCGTGCAGTCTTGTCTAGGTGTTATTTCAGTTTCTGAGCCAATCCTGAAGAAAGTTGGGAAAACAGACAAACAAAACATAGTCCCAAACAAAACATTATGGGACTTAGTTCAAAATTTGTCAGTGGACAGAAGGCAAAATTTCTACATGAGCCTGAATACACCTAATAGAGTTTGTCTTCTGCCGCGACCTGCAGTGTTGCTTCTTTAGGAATGATTCTTTTCTTCTCTAGATTTCAGCCCCATCGGAGTTGCTTGCAAAGGGTAAAAGATACAGGCTGCAAGTTTCCACAGGTGGGAGTTTAACACCCCAGGGGTGATGTTGGGTGAAATACTTATCTACACTCAGTTTCCTTTCCCATAGAACAAGAATAATCAAGGTGCACGCCTCAAGAAACGCGGCTGAGATCATATATATGACATGACATAAACTTTGGAAAAGGGAAACTGCCCATTCCCTCACTTTAACACCTGTCCGTTAACTAATATTATAACTTGGCATAATATTTTTGTTGCTGTTAAACCCTCAAGTTTAATCTCTCTTTCTGTGTGCTTCCACATTACCCTGCACATATTCCTACCATGGTACCTATAAAAGACATCATTGCAGATATTCGGTGGTGGTTTCAGAATTTAGGAGCTGAACTTCAACACTGAGTTTCCTGATCATCCACTGAACCCATTAATCTGCATTACAAAAATTATTCCAAGTCCCTCTTTTTCCCTGATTATAGTCTATGAGATCATCTTCCTCTTTAATATTCCACTTTCTAGTTTCTTCCTGGTCTGAAGGCTGGATCTTTACCTGCTTGTCCAGGTCATGAAACACCACCTGTATCTGCCATCATTGAGGTCATTGCAGTTCCCAGTGAGTCCAGGTGCAGGAAACCACCACATCAAGCATGGTCAGATTATCGTCATAACAACCAAAGCCAACCTATGATGGCTGCCCACATGAACAGTGCTTTCTTCACAAGGGATTTCTTGAGCTGTACATAGTTTTTAAAAATATTCTTTGGACACTACTTTGCACCCATGGTTTCCATTGCCGGTGCTATCATGAGCCATAGCAGCCTCAGCATTCTCTGAGCCCTGGGAGATTCTTGTCTTCTCCCAGAAATGTTAGAAAGTCAAAGGCATGGGCTTTGGAACCAGACAGATCTGGGTTAAAGTGCCTACTCAGCTTGTGCAACAGCTGAGTGGCAATTTCTTTTAGTTAAAATACTAAATCACTTGGAGTCCTAGTTTGCTCATATTTAAAATGGGCAAAATGAAACTGCCTCACAAAGTTATGACGAGCACAGGATGTGAAGCTGTAAGTATTGTTCATATACTTGTATTCAGCAACACTGCTACAAGTCGTTCAAATCATTGTCTTCATAATGCTGGGCTTCACAGTGGAGTCCCAGCTGGCTTTTTAGGTTCTAGTCTTCACCTAGAAATCCATTCTCCACACAACAGTGTTTTAAAAATATTAGTGATGTTACTTTATATTGTCTTTAAGCCCTGCCTTTCTTTTTTTTTTTTTTTTTTTTTTTTTTGAGACGGAGTCTCGCTCTGTCGCCCAGGCTGGAGTGCAGTGGTGCAATCTCAGCTCACTGCAAGCTCCGCCTCCCGGGTTTACGCCATTCTCCTGCCTCAGCCTCCCGAGTAGCTGAGGCTACAGGCGCCCACCACCTCGCCCGGCTAGCTTTTTTTTGTTTGTTTGTTTTTGTTTTTGTTTTTGTTTTTGTTTTTTTTTTAGTAGAGACGAGGTTTCACCGTGTTAGCCAGGATGTTCTCGATTTCCTGACCTCGAGATCCGCCGGTCTCGGCCTCCCGATGTGCTGGGATGCCTTTCTTTCCATTGCATTGGCAATGAAAACCAAACACACACCAGGCCAAGGCTCCTTCCTCTTGCCCCTGCCCCAGCCTGTTTCTATGACTCCCCACCCTGCTCAATGTGTCTGAGGCACACAGGTTTTACTCCTGGCCCTTGAGCATCTCATACTAATGCCCAGACATACGGCTTCCTGCAGTTCCTCCAGCAGGAAGGCAGTCCACCTGGCTGACTCTCTCAGGTCTTACCGCCTCTATGGCTCATGCACTCAGCCTTTGCTGCTCATCACCCTCTCTTCTATCTCCTTGCATTATTCTTTGCAAATAACTTCCCGTTCTGAATTATTGATTTTTCTGGAAAGTATGCTTTATTGCGTACTTCTTTGTTCATGATCTATTCATTTTTCTTTTATGTGAATGTCAGCTTTATGTGAAAAGGGGCTTTGTCTGGCCTGTTCCAGGATAACAGAGCTTTGAAGAATGTAGACACTGGAGTCAGACTTCCCAGGATTAATTCCTAATTTTACCTCTTAATCATTGTGTGGCTCTGGGTAATTTATTTACACTATTTCTCTTCTCTATAAAAAAAAAATCAACTTATGATAAAGTGCTTAACTGACAACAGTGCCTAGCACATAGTAAATTATTTATAAATTGTATTATTATAATTGTTACCAACATCATCCCACCTATAATAGATATAGGTAAACAGAGGTACTCAACAAATATCTATTAGCATAGTGTTTGGACCACAATTGGTGATCCAAAAATGAAGTTTGCTCATGTTGCTGTCAATGCAAACAACAACGATAATAATAATATAATAGGGCCTTTCTATCGCTATCAGCAGAAGCAGCATTAAGTGTGCTGAGTATGAGAATGTTGAAAAGGGGCACAGAAACTATGAAACTGTACTATCTTTTCTTTTGTTTTTCTTATTTTGTTTCTTAGTAATGCCCAGGTATTCAATACCTACAAGATGTTTTCAAGAGTCAGAAAATGAAGAGAAAATAGACTTGTCCAAATGGATAACACTCCAGTGCAGATAAGAGCATGTAAGGTAATCACCCTGTTCTTAGAGAGATAGGAAGGGTTTTGAAATCTTAAAGAAAGTGATTCCCGCTTCTTCCTAAGGCGGGTGGAATATTTTCCTAGAGTAGGCACCCAGTGAATTGTAGTTGAAATAAAAATTAGAAATTCTTATAGTGAAGAAAATAGAAAGGTGATTCCAGGAAGAAAGCAAAAAAGGATTGTGATGGTATAAAAAAATTCAAAGAAATGGGAGATCTAGGAGGATTTGTAATACTGCCTAAAGAGTAGAAAACAGGGTATGGGGATTCAATTGCATATCAAGGCCAGACTAGCAACTGTCATGGTTTTGGGATGAAGTGTTATAGTAAATATCAATGGGGCAATATTAAATTTTTTTAAATGTAGAATTTTTAAAAATATCTGGAAGAATTTAATTATTTTAAATTAAATTAATAATTTTAATCATTGTTAATTAATTAAATAATAATATGCATTTGTTTTGGACAAGGGCAAAGAGAAGAATTTCATTTTGGAAACTTTTATAATATTCATAATCTGAATTGCTGGAAGACAGCATCTATGAGGAAGATAAAAAGGAAGCAGATTTTAAGGGATTTAGGACAGAAGGTCAAACAAATTTGGCATCGCTAGGCATGTGAATATTGAGGGAGGAAAAAATCCAAAAAGATACTGGTATGTCTATTTTGGAAGATATATTTTTTTATGCCAGACCTGTATATAGGGACTACAAGGTTAGTGATAGCCCAGTGGTATAATATTCTGAATTTGAAAGTGTTATTTTTGATTTGTGATGAATTGACCTATAAATTTTTAATTTGTTAGTAATTTATTAATGGTTTCCTACGTGAATATGTTTGTGCAAGGGCTTTTACGTCGGGTAATTATGTCAGTTTGGTTGGGACAGTCTTTGTTTTTGACTTACCATACTGGAATAATTATTACTATCACCCCCTTTTCTTTATAAATGTTTTCTGCTTTGGATCATAAATTATATGGTGACTTAAGTTATAAGGAAATACAAAGCTAAAAAGTTGAGAGGTCTCTACCTCTTAGGAATTTATAATACAGAGTAAAAGGTAGACATCTTTGAATAAAATATTTTCTAAAAATTGTTACTAGAATAAAATAAAATGTGTGAAGATTCTAAAGTCTGGAGTAACTGTTAATTTTTATCCTGGCTGCACGGGCACTGCTACCTTGATGCTGAACCAGCAGATGGCATGTTTTTACAAGGACTTCTCATTAAATGTCATTCCAGAAGGATGGCCTCAGGTAAGGCTTAGCATGATGTCCTAGACATTCTGAAAATCCTTGCAAAAACAGTGTGAGGTAGGTATAATTATCTCCACTTAGAGAGCTGGAACCCAAGAAGCTGAGCGATAAACTAACTTGTCATGTGGAGGCAGATTTGAATACCTGAAGGCTGATGTCAAAGATTCTTACCTTCCACTTTTCTTCTACTTCAGAGGACTACAGCCTTGTCTGGAGAAGCTGTGTGGAGAGATGCATGAATGCAGGCATCTCAAATGAGGGTCCACACAGTACGTTGGCATAGGAGAAGGAAAGAAGGAAATCACTCTCATCAGGAAGGGTGGTTGCTGTTGAGCAAACACGAGTGAAACCCACTTACCGTCGATTCAGTTGAGCTGACATAATATTCAAAGTGATCCAGGAGGATGTTACAATCAACAGTGTCAAAAGTAGCATTAAGATCAAGCAAAATTAAAATATTCAAACTGTCAGATGCCAATTGCATTAATAAATCATTAAAAAGAAAATCTCAGGCAAATGCTGCTCTGCTGTAAGTGATAAAAAGCTAGATTTAAATTGCTCTGGGAGATTATGTCTTTTCCTTAAAAAGAACTTGTTATGGCTGACTGTGAATGTTCTGGTCCAAAGAGGCACATTCAGTACCTAATCCAATGGCTGCATGTAGCACAGTAGTTTATTTCTTGAGACTTAATTGTACTTTTGAAAGAGTAAGGAGGGAAATTCGTTCACTGAACAACCGTTTATTAGTTTTTGACTCAAATGAGCATGATGACAGGTGCTGTGTGTACAGAAATTGCTTAGATACAACCCCTAGATTCAAGATACTTATGGACAAGGGGACTCAACATTTTCCTTAAACTTATTAAATAATATAATACTTAATGTCAAAAGAGTAGGGATATTTGAGAAAAGCCGGAAGGAATAGGTATGGCCTCTGTCCTTAAGAGTCTTGCACTCCCTTTGAGAAACAAAAAGAAGTGACAGCTTCCAATTTCTTAAAATATGCTTCGTGGGATTTTACTCAATGAAATAACCACAGCATTTATCATCCAGACTGCACTTTTACAAAAGACGAGGACTATTATTAATGATTACATTAGGACAACAGAAGTAAACTAGCACACAATAAATCAACATATAGGCTACGTGTTGATTGCCTGTGATCACCTGTGAATCATAGAACTCAATATGAGAGACTGAAACTTCCTAAGAATCTGGGATAGATTTATTTGGACTTGACGAGTAGTGCGAGTGTTACATCCCATACTCAAGTTATCTAGGTCATCTTTGTAAATGCAAGACCAATCATGGTTGTCACTATCATTTGGAAAACCATGAAGTAGATATGGTGTACCAACAGAGGAAACAAATTTACCCATAGGGATAATAATTCACACAATGTCCAAATTATTTCAATCTTACATGGAATTTCTCATCTTAAAACATTCAGCGTATGCCTGTAGTCCCAGCTACTCGGGAGGCTGAGGCAGGAGGACGATGTGAACCCAGGAGGTGGAGCTTTCAGTGAGCCCAGATCGCGCCACTGCACTCCAGCCTGGGAGGCAGAGCGAGACTCCGTCTCAAAAAAAAAAAAAAATCATGTTTCTTACTTGATGTCTTGATGTGCTCACTGTTTTGTTTTTGTTTTTGTTTTTGTTTTGTGAGAAAGAGTCTTGCTCTTGTTCAGGCTGGAGTGCAGTGGCACAATCTCAACTCACTGCAACCTCTGCCTCCTGGGTTCAAGCCATTATCCTGCCTCAGCCTATTGAATAGCTGGGATTACAGGCATCTGCCATCATGTCCGGCTAATTTTGTAGTTTTAGTAGAGACAGGGTTTCACCAAGTTGGCTAAGCTGGTCTTGAACTCCTTAAGTGATCCTCCCACCTTGGCCTCCCAAAGTGGTGGGATTACAGAACCTGAGCCACCACGCCCTGCCTGTTGTGACTTTAAATGTTGCTCTAAAATCCTTTGACAATAAGTACCGGAGGAGCTTCATATTTTCATAAGCCTGATGAAGCTGATGAAATGGGAGTTTTCAGGTTCCTGGTAGGAAGGAAGCTTATTTTGCATTTGGGAGGAATCATCTGATCCCAGAGGGATGACTGGCTATTTTAAAATGTGGCCTCAAAATTACTTGACAATCTTCTCTAACACATGGTTTATGGTTCTCCTCCCCTTGAATCTGGGCTCTGTGACTGATTTACCAACAGAATACGGTAGAACCAATATTGTTCTATTTTTTAAGCCCAGGCTTCTAAGAATGCTCAGTCTAGGAATCCAGCCTCCATATTGTGAGGAAGCCCAAACTAGCCTATATGGTAGATAACATGGAGAGGCCAAAAACAGGGGTTCCAGTCAACAGCCCAGTGGACAGCTGCGTTGACAACCAGAATCAACTACCCCACAGGTGAGTGAGAATAGCTTCAGATAACTCAAACCTACAGCTTTTGAGCTTTCTCAAATTAAATTCTAGATATCATGGGGCAGACATAAGCCATACTTGCTGTACCCTCTCTGAACTTGTGGCCCATGGAAAGAAAGTATGAGGCATAATAAAATTGTTATTTATATCAGTACATTTTTCGGTAGTGGGTTGTACATAAATAGATAACCAAAATACTAGCATTAACCTATTTTAAAAGTCACTTTTCTACCAGGAAAAAAGGAATTTCTCATTTGGTTCTCAACCCGTAAAAAGGCTTTTGATCATGTTTTTAGCTTTGAATCAGATTCCAACTCTTTGTGTGATGGAACAATTCTGACTCTAAAGATACAAACTGTTGAACCGATATCGCTTTATCTCCCCCATTAGCCAATCATGAAAATTGCTCATCTAGTAAATAATCAATAACTCTGTATTAAATTAATAAGTTATGTAATCTGGGCAATAAATTTGTGAAAACTATTATAAAAATAAATTTTTTTGCATTACTTATTTTAGAGTTTTGTATTAGATTCATTTGGTCTTTGTATAAGGCTACAAAAGCTTCACAAAAATGGAAAACTATTCTACTCTATTTTATTTAAATCAGAGACTGTGTAAAATTGGTGTAATTTTTCATAAATGTTTGGTAGACTACTCCAATGAAACCATAAGGATATGAAAGCTTCTTTGGGGAAGTTTTGCAACTACCAATCTGATTTCCTTCAATGCTATACTTTGAATATTTTTGTCCTTTCTAAAAATCATGTTGAGACTTAATCCCCAATGTTAGAGTATTAAGAGGTGAGTTTTTAAGGAGGTAATTAGGCCACAAGGGCTCTTGACTTATACATAGAATTAGTGACTTGATAAAATACCTAGAGAGACATATGTAGACCTTTTTGCCTTTCCATCTTCTGCCAGAGGTTTGCCTCTTGTGAGCGTGCAGCAGCAAGGTGCCTTCCTAGAAGCAGAGACCAGACCTCAGCAGACACCAAACCAGTTGTCAACTTAATCTTAAAGTTCCCAGCCTCCAGAACTAGAAAAAATAAATTTCTGTCTTTTATAAATTACCATTCTTGGATTTTTTTATAGCGGCAGGCACAGACTACGACATTTCATAAATATAAAACTCTTCAAGTTGGCCGGGCATGGTGGCTCAAGTCTGTAATCCCAGCACTTTGGGATGCCGTGGTGGGTGGATCACTTGAGGTCAGGAGTTCGTGACCAGCTGACTAACATGGTGAGACTCCGTCTCTATTAAAAGTACAAAAATTAGCTGGACGTGGTGGCAGGCACCTGTAATCCCAGCCATTCAGGAGGCTAAGGCAGGAGAACTACTTGAAGCCGGGAGGCAGAGGTTGCAGTGAGCCGAGATTGTGCCACTGCACTCCAGTTTGGGTGACAAGAGCCCATCTCAAAAAACAAAGAAACAAAAGTCTTCAAGGTATCTTTTTCATATTGAGTGAGTTACAGTCGTTTTTGTTTTTCAATAAATTAGTCCATTTCATCTAAGTTGTCATGTCTTTATGTTTTCATTTTTATTCAGGTCATTTTTAAATTTCCCTTGAGGCTTTCTTTTGAACCATTAACTATTTGGGAGTATGTTGTCGAGTCTCCAGCTGTTGAGGGCTTTCCTTTTATTTTTCTGTGGTTGATTTCTAGTTTGATTGCAGGATGATCAGAGATTATTTCAATTATTTTAGATTTTTCAAGGTTTGCTTAATGTACAGGATACAGTCTACCCATGCACATGTCCTTTTTATACCGAAAAGAATATAATTTCTGTTGCTATGTGAAGTTCCTATGAGTGTCATGTAGATCTTGCCTTCTGAGAGTGTTTATGAGCTTTTCTATATTCTTGTCAACTTTTCTGTCTAGTGCTTCTATCAGTTGTTCAGAAAGAGATGTTAAAATCTCCAGTTATTAATATTGATTTATCTATTTGTTCTTTCAGTTTTATCTATGTTGCTTCATATATTTTTGCAGGTGTGTGATTTGGTGCACCATTAGGATCACTATGCTTTTGTTTCTTTTACCCTTTTCTTATTATATAATATATCTCTTGGTCTATGGTATTTCCTTTGCTCTGATATCAAGTTTATTTTATATTGATATAGCAATTTCTGCTTTCCTTCATGTAATATCTTCATAACATAGCTTTCCCTATCTTATCATTTTCAGCCTGCCTATATTGTTATATTTGAATTGAATTTCTTGTGGACAACATATTGTTAGATCACATGTTTTAATATACTCTGACATTCTCTGTCTTTGATATGTTTAGACCATTTACATTTAATGTCATTTATATGTTAAGGCTTGCAGCTGCCTTTTTTTCTGCTTGTTCTCTCTGTTTTTCCATTCTCTGTTATTTGTTCCTTCCTGTGGACTACTTTAACATTTTCTTAGAGTTCAACTTTTATTTATTCATAGTGTTTTTGGGTATATTATGTTTATAGTATCTTAAATGGTGAATCTAGGTATTGCACAGTCTATGGTGCTGTTATTTTACCAGTTCAAGTGAAATACACAGGACTTACCTACTTTATACCCCTTTGTCCTCCCCCATTTATAATAATGTTCTTAAGTGTTTTCTCTACACTTAACGCCTCTAAGATGCTGTTGTAATTTTTGCTTCAATAGTAAATAATACTTAGAAAACCTAAGGAGACGGCCAGACATGATGGCTCATCCCTGTAATCCCAGAACTTTTGGAGGCCAAGGTGGGTAGATCACTTGAGGCCAGGAGTTCTAGACTAGCCTGGCCAACATGGTGAAACCCCATGTCTACTGAAAATACAAAATTTAGGCATGCATGGTAGTGCATACCTGTAATCTCTGCTACTCAGGAGGCTGAGGCAGGAGAACCATTTGCACCTGGGAGGCAGAAGTTGCAGTGAGTTGAGATCAAGCCACTGCACTCTAGACTGGATGACGGAGTGAGACCCTGTCTCAAAAAAGGAAAAAAATAAAAACCTAAGGAGATGAAGAGAAGTCTACTGTAATTACACCTGATTTTGCTTATCATTTTTTTCCTTCTATCCTACTCTTCCAAGGTTCTTACTTGTATTATTTTCTTTCTGTTTAGAAAAGTTTCTTTAGTCATTATTTTTAGGGTGAATCTACTGGTGATAGATTCTCTTAGCTTTTCCTCATCTTAGGATTAATTTCCTCCACCCCACCCTTCATTGCTGAAGATAATTTTACTCAACACATGATTCCTAGTTGAATTCTTTGTTTCCTCTAAAAACTTGAAAAATATTATATTCCCTTCTTTGTTTCCTCTAAAAACTTGAAAAATATTATATTCCTGTCGTTTTGGCTTCCATGGCTCCTGATGAGAAATCAGCTCTCACTTGAATTACTGATTTCCTCTAAGTAAAATGGTGTTTCTTTTTGACTGGTTTTGAGATTTTTCTTTATCTTTAGTTTTTATAAATTTGTTTATGTGCCTTGGTTTTCATTGAGGAGGTGGAAGTATGTTGTGCTGGTTAGGGTTCACTCAGTTTCTTAGTTTGCAAAGGTTTCATTCATTATTTTGAGTGCTTTTTTAGACCTGTCCTTTCTCCTTCCCTTCTGAAACTCTTGTGATCCAAATTTTAGATATTTTTTAATAGTCCCAGAGGTCCTAGAGGCTTTGCTGATTTTATTTTTGATTTTCTGCCTGTTGATTAGATTAGGTAATTGGCATTGTTTTCTCACCCAGTCACTGACTCTTTCTTCTATTCTGTTCATTCTGATGCTGTGCCCACCCGCTGAGTTTTTGGTTTGTCATTGTATTTTCCAGTTCTATAAATTTTGTTGGATTCTTCTTTATATTTATTTATTTCCTGGAAGTTTCTAATCCTGTTCGAAAAATTTCTATTTTTTTTTCATTTTTTTAAAATTATGTTTGCCATTTCCCATTACAATGTTTTTAGGATGGCTACTTTAACATCTTTGCAGATAATTTTAACATCGCTGTCATCTTGATGTTGACATGAGTATTAGTTTCCTAGGATTGTCATGGTAAATTGATGCACACTTGGTGGCTTAAACCAAATAAATGCATTCTTTTATAATTCTGGAGATTAGAAGTCTGAAATCAAAGGTTCAGCAGGGGCATGCTTCCTCTGAAAGATCTAGGGAAGAATCTTTTCATGTGTCTTCCACCTTCTCATGACCTTGTGGTGGTATAATTTCAATGTCTGCCTCTATCCTCACATGACCTCTTCTCTTAGTGTTTCTGTGTCTGGTAAGGACATTATCATTGGATCTAGGGCCCACCCTCATCCAAGACGACCTTACTTTGAGATCTTTACCTTAATCTGCAAAGACTCATTAATTCCAAATAAGTTCACATTGTAAGGTTTTATGTGAACATAAATTTGGGGGGCTACTATTAAACCCACTATAACATTTATGGATTGTATTTATTATTTAGTTTGAGATTCTTCTGGTTTTTGTTATGACTAGTGATTTTCAGTTATAACCTGGACATTGTAGATATTATGTTAGTTATGAAACTATGGGTATTTTGTAATAATTTTGTGTTATCTGGCTGATGTTGAAATTCTCAGTAAAGGAGGTGAAATTTAGCCCTGTTACTTCCCAGTAAGGGTAGAAGTAGTTCAGGCTCCCCACATAGTTTCCACTGATAGCACAAAGGGGGCTAATTACCTCCACTGGAGATAAAGATTTTAGCTATTGCTATTGATTTGGCTTTCTTTGGAACTACTCTAGTGGGAATTTGGAGGCATCTCCCTATAGTCTGGTGACAGTAGAAATCTAGGCTCCTGCTTGGCCTTTGCTGATATGAGTGTGTGGGGTCACCAATGATTCTGTGTGTTTGGCAGAATTATAGCAACTATTGTCTAAAGTCTTCTGTCTGCAGTGCTGCATGTTTCCTAGTCCTTTGGCTAGAGAGATCAGGCTTCTTTTGTGGCTCTGCCTGCGCCCATGGGAATTTCTAGGTCGCCATCTTCTTCAGCGTTGTGTCAGGGATACGTGAGGCAAAAAGGAAATTCAGAGACCTTGTCACTGTTGTTTCTTAGCTCCTGAGTTTTCCATCTCGTCTGCGTTTATCTCTCCACCTTCCAGAATGTTCTTATGTCATACGTTCACACACACACACACACACACATACATGTATTTCTTGATGGAAGAAATAAGAGAAAAGTACATGTATTTCATCTTTCTGGAAGTGGAGGTCTTTCTGTGTATGTACTTTAGAAATACAGATTCCCAGTCTTCATGCCTAAACTTGACTCAGTAGCTCTAAATCAGAGTTCATGAATCTGCAGTTTAAACAGTTTCCATCGAGATATCTAGTCACATCTAAATTTGATCACTAATCTTTGATTCCAAATACTTTAAAGAATTATTTGATTCCTGCAATTTATGGATAAGGGCTCACCTTATCTGCAAATAAGCTTAGCACAAGGAAAAAATAATCATCAAGACCAGGCCGGTTTCATAACTTTCAACAATTTTTCACATACATTTGTTTGATTTCTCTAATGACTTTATAACTTTTCTAAAGAAAAGCCTGGATATCATGTTAATTCTATATTTATCTTTGCCTGTTCTCTCCTTTTAAATTTACTATGTACATAGTAGATGCTTAGGAAATATTTGTTTAATTAAAAACCTCCAAATAACTCTCATCTTCACACCATCATGTGTTTTTCAAAAGTTCAATCAGTAATAATTCAGCACCTGCCAAAAAACCTTCCCAGAAGACTTGCCAACTAGAAATAGCCAGAGAGAAGTTAAAATGTTGCTAAAATTACAATAGACATTAAAATTAATTCCAACTGTTCGAATCTTGGATACATAGAGATTGATTCTGAAAGTTAGGGAGTCTCATCAGACATCAGAGCATGTCATACCCTACATTCACCTTCCGTGATACTCAGAGTCTACAGTGGTCAGGAAAAGAAAGAACTGTGCCTTTTCTCCTGCTTTGCCCCCAAAATGCCACCATCATTCTTATGCAGGAGTTCAAATACTAGAAGAGTATAAGCAGTCAGACAAGGCATCATCACAATGACGCAGCATAGTTATGAAGTATGCTGCATTCTTATGACACTGTATTTACAGTGCACAGAAATTTTTAGAGATAGATGGCCAGAGTTTAAATTTCTATTTCACCATGTCCTATCTTTGAGACTAAGCCAAGCTATTTTTCCCTGAGACTCCATTTCTTTATTTGTAGTAACTTAATAATAATGGTCTCTATCTTATATGATTGTTCTGAGCATTCGGTTCATGTAAGGATATTGATACATGACCAATAATGAATAAATGTAAGATGTTTTTTCCATGACCATCTTGCATTAATATAGAGTCTTTTAGAAACCTAAAACTAAAAACCATCCCTGGCATGTGTAGTTCAAAGGAGAAAGTTATTGGTTCAGCTAATGGTAAAGTCAAGTGACAAGGGTAGCTTGCAGCAGGCTTGCATCCAGCTACTTAGACAATTTGTCTTGTACAGCACCTCTTCGTTGTTTCTTCATGTGGAGTCAAAGATGACTCATGCAATTGCAAGGATTTTTTTATCATGTGCTCTCATAAGAGGGAAAATACAGTCTCATTAAACATGCTAATCCCTGCAAAAAGAGTGTCATGTATTTGAATGCATCCCTGGGCCTTGGCAACAGGGTAGAGCAACAGGGTTGTCTCTCTGCAAAGTCTGAATTATGATTTTATCCACTCCAATGGAGGGAAAGTTGGGGGTACTGTGGTTGATAACTTTGCTTGGTGAAGTCAGACAATTCAAAAAAAGTTGCAGGCAATAAAGGAGAAGGGTTATCATATTAAGAAATTGAAGAAAGGGATATTGGTTAGGAATCAATTAGAAACATCCACTATAGTCCACCTATAAGTCCTCTAGCATAAACACATACCATTCTTTCCAGTTATATAATTTTTCAACTATCTACCTGATATAATACAACCATTGCATGTTAAAACTGAAACATAGTTCATCTATCCTCATAGCAAACAAGCTAACATCAGCATTGAGATCAAGGCTCAGGCTTTCTGGCACATGTATGTTGAATGACTTTACAACATCCCACAGAGAGTGTCATAAGAAAATCAGAAAAAACTTCCTGTTTGACAAGGGGAGAAAAGTGTCCTATGTACCATTGCCCAGCCCGTGGTCCAGGTGGTGCTGATGGAATGACTACTTGGATCAGGCCATCAACAATGCCTCCCAGTTCTGCTCTCCAGGACAATCTCTTTAGTTCATTTTCCTGAACAGCATTATTTGAGAGGCCTACTGGGGAGGATTTTCATAACTGAAAAGAACACCAAGAAGTATATGTCTTCCCTTTTGGAGGTTGTGCTGTTTTAAAACCCATTTTCACTGTATGTTTGGAATTTGAGGGCTATCTACTATTTAACAAGATTACATATAAATACACACACACACACACACACACGTATACACATATATTGGTCTTTGTTCCTGGTTTCTGACACAGAGTTCTTAAACCCAATTTTCATAAGTGATTATTGTAATAGAAACATCTTTATTATGATATTTGTTTTTTTTACAAAGCTTCTAAAACCCTTGAAGATTTCTAAGCTGTGATTCATAACAAGCCTTTTTGGTCATACCTGCATTTATGTTAATGGGGTGACTTAGAGTGAGATCCCAAACAGCCTTCAGGTGGGGCTGGTTACCAGAAAGACCAAGTGATCAGAGTCTGAGAGAATTGACTCTCCCTTTGGCAATCTTCAGGAAAGGGAGGGGTTGGGGGCTGGAAATCAAGCTCTATAAAGCCTCTTGGACAACGAGATGAGCTTCTGAGTTGCTGAATGCATCTGCGTGCACAGTCACCTTCTCAGGGCCAGGGGTCCTTCTAGACCTTACCTTATGTACCTCTTTATCTGATTGTTCATTTGTATCCTTTATAATTTTTTTTTTTTAAATAAGAAACTGGAAAACATAAGTGTTTGATTTCTGGGATCCGTCCTAGCAAATTAATCAAACCCAGGAGGGGGCAGTAGGAATCCTTGTTTGAGCACCTACTATATGCCAGAAATAAACCTAAGTACTAGGAAGAAAAAATAAGGAAACAAAAAAGAGTCTTATTTTCATAAATTTATAAAAAGGGTTGAAATAAAACACAATCAAGCAAATTGATATTATATTATAAAATTAATAAATTCCATTATATGACTGGTGTAATGCAGGAAATGGGGGGTAGTAAAATCACAAAATTTCTATAACAATCTGAGAAGTGTTCTGTTAGCTCACAATATTTTAGCCTGAAAATTAAAAGTGAGAAGGGGTTAATCATGGAAAGAAGTAGGAAGAGAAAATCCTAAGTAGAGGGAATACTAACTGAAAAGGCCACGAGCAGAGGGAAAACTTAGCAAGAGAAGCTCAGTGTGACTCAACCACATGAGGTGACCACAGTTCTGGAATGAGAGGCAGGTAGATGAATTAAAAGTGAAGATGCACATTGACCTTCTAGGATGCGTGGGCCGTATTACCAGCTCCAGTTGAAGACCTCCGTGATATTGGTGGAGCCACCCCAATCCATTCCTGGCTCTCATTTTTCTCCTCTGTCAATTGTGCCTCCCTTGACCCAATTCCGGTGGTGTGACTGTTAAATACAAGATCATCTCTCTGAAAAAAAACTTCATCCAGGGGATCTCCGCAACAAACACACCATCACTTCGGGGTGGAGTTGGGTGGTGACAGTGTACACAGCTTATAAAGCAAAGATAAAGCTGTTGCAGGACTTTTTTCTTAGTTCAGCTAAGACCCGGGTCCTTATCACATGGCCATGAAAAATTAGGCTCGCAGATGACTTGATGGGTGAGAATAATAGGATTTATTGGGCAAAATGGAAAAAAGGGGGGAACAGGAACTCTCCGCAAGGTCAGGGTTCCCGCTAGTGTAGGCTTCCCACATCATAGACTGAATTTCAGATTCCACCCAGGAAGAGGAAGGGCCAGGTTCCTACTCACTGCCAAGAGCATGAACTTCTGTGGCTCCACCCCAGTGCGCATTCATCCCAGCGCATGGGCTGGTTGGAGTTTTGAAAGGGAGCCTCTTCCCACCTGGCTGCCTCAAAACTTCACTGAGGCCCCATGCAGTGGCCCAGTGAATCACCTGATTCACTGGCGGGTGGATCACCTGAGGTAAGGAGTTCGAGGTCAGCCTGGCCAAGATGGTGAAACCCCGTCTCTACTAAAAATACAAAAATTAGCTGGGCAC
>NC_045440.1:139953237-139968663 GCF_002776525.5 Piliocolobus tephrosceles | reverse complement strand
GGAAGGAAGGAAGGAAGGAAGGAAAGAAAGAAAGAAAGAAAGAGAGAAAGAGAGAAAGAAAGAGAGAAAGAAAGAAAACACAAACAAACAAACACCCCATTGAGGAGTTCTGTCCTAGGAAGAAGACAAGGAGAGGTCTGTAGAACCTGGAAGGTAGGAATGTTAGAGGTTTAGGAACTATGGAGATCTGTGCCCCATTTGCCTGTTGCACCCCTGTACTGGGAAGGTTCCAGTATATCTGTGAAGAATTAATAAAAAGACCGGAGGCCTCTGAGAGCTTTGCTAAGAAACTCTGCCAGCACTGAGACCCGAGGACTTCATTCTAGCGCACCGTGGTGGAAGGAGCAAAGGCAAGGGTGGTGACCTGCGGTGATTAAAGACCACACTTCTTTTAATTTTGGAGGAGTGGCCTTAGCTCTCAAGAATGACAGGTAGCCCCCATATGACAGACTGAACTAGCCACTGACTTGGTCAGTGGGGGCTCAGGTTTAATTTGATTTAAAACAAACAGAGAAACTATGTTTCCATGGATCTAAATACTATAAGACAAATTATTAGGATCTCTTCAAGGAAAACTAAGACATTTTTCCAGATCACGAATGTTCTTAAATAAGGTAAGAGCAAAGCATGTGTACAGCCAATTATCACCTTAGGAAATGAAATAAGATTTGTCAATGGGTAGGGAGGATGGGGAGAGTTGAACGAGAAACTATTTAGTTGTGAATTGCCAGATAGGAAGATGGACAAAGTGACCCTGAAATAAATTCCCGATGATAATCCCTGGGACAGATAACTCCTCTGATTTCAGGCAAGGAGGCAGGAAAAGAGAGATGAAGAAAATGCTCCAGAAACCATTTTTGTCTATTTGAAAATAAAGAGAAATGCAGTAAATAGAAAAAAAAATTCATCTCTTGCTAATTTTTCTATTTCCTACAGGAGAGAAGGTAGCAGCTCCCTTACAAACCACTTTAACGTGTAAGTAACACTTCAGAACCTTTTGATTTGAGGAATAAAAAACAACTATAGACTCCATCAAATGTCAGAGAAAATTGCTTTGTTCCAAATGGACTATCTTTAGCCACATTTGTTACAATCTATTACTAATTCTATGGACAGTGCATGAATTAGCCTCCCCTTAATTGGCAGTTCCAAAGAAGTCTCCCCAGGAAATTTCCTTCTAAAGGAAGATTTAAAATTCCATTAGCAGCAATGACAATATTGTAGCCAAGAGGAGGTGGAGCTGATCTTATCTTTTGTTTAAAATATTCAGAGTAATTGATGAGAAAGCTAGAGAGCCAGAGCCTGAGCAAGAGTGAGGCAGAGAGAGCAAGAGTGAGAGGCCTTTGGCTGAATGATTGATAATGGAACCTTTCTAATTACATCAGCCCTTTCCAGAGGAGACAGGTCATGGAACTTATAGATCCACAGCTGCAAGTTTAAGAGTTTTTTTGACAAATAACTATAATTTAAAATACAATTATTAAAAGATAAGACGGATGTGAACAGCTTGTTTCTTTTTTCACGTAGGAGTCCAAGGGGGATAGGGGAAACTTTGCTGCTGTAATGGAAGTAAGTGTTAAAACCTCAGTGACGGGCCTTGGGGTGGGTGACATTAGATCACAAAGCACTAAACCAGTGAAACTGAGATTACCTTTAACTCCATGAGACAAATGTATACCCTCCTGCTTTCCATCCTCTCAATATGACTTACTTTAAAATGGTATTTTATTATCTAATTGTTAACAGCGTTCATGCTCCTTATAGAAGTTTACAATAAAATAATAAAATAAAATATCTTCCACAATCAGCTGTCATGGTGAACTTCTGCCAAAGTATTTTTCCCCTTGATAAATCGTTTTAAATAGTTAAGATTTACATAACCCATGCAATAACCTGATTTTGTTCCTACTTGGTATTAAAATACATTTAGTAATGCCATTAGAAACACTTTATACACTTAATTTTAATATGTCCTGAGTGTACTGTTTTGACATTTGAGTTTTGTAAGTCTGTTTTTAAGTTGAATAAAAGAAAAAAATCGACTGACCAAATATACTTTTTAAGATTTGCTATGAGGAGTTTCATTTGTTTACGATTGTAAGTAATTATCTGATAAATAACTTCATTGGATAATATCAGTTTTCCCAAATTGCTTTTCAAAACCTTTGTATCTGTTCTGTACCTTCACCATACCTCAATAAGCAAGAACTAATTTCATATTTGAAGTCTTTCTGACTCAGGATTTGAACTTTACGAAATTACATGATGTTTCCTCAACCCAAGTCTTGCATAAATTCATCTCAAAGGTGAATCACTAACTAGCAAAAGCATACTCAGGTTTGGAAAATGTCTCCCTTTCAATCCAGGAGTCGTTAGATTTTCTATTTCAGTCCTAGTTCTCTTCAAATTCCATTGATACAGGAGGGGGGCAGGGAAGTGATGGGTAGAGAAGGGCGGGGTCCCTGGCAAGGGCTCCACCCCCAGGCCTGTGCCCACCTAAGTGAGAATAGGCACACTTATTTTTGTGCCCAAATGTTACATTTTCCAAGACCACTCTGGACTGCCACACCCCCCATCCTGTGCCCATATAAACCTGAGACCTTAAGCAGACACAGACACAAGTGGCTGGCCATTGAGAGGAGCAGAGGAACACACTGGCAGACACCAGCAGACCAGAATGACATGGATGCCAAGGGGAGTTCAGCCAGAGTTGGTCAGAGTAGAGTTCAGCCACTGCATGGCCTGACTCCATGGGAAGACCACCTTTCCACACCATCCCCCTTCCAACTCCCCATCCACTTCCCTAAGAGCCACCTCCAACACTCAATAAACCTTACACTCAACCTTCCAGCCCACTAGTGATCTAATTTTTCCAGTACACTGGGGAAGAACTCAGGCTGTCACACTGGCCTCCTGTGCTTGTTGTAAGTCAGAGGGTCTATTGAGCTGACTAACACAAATCATCTGCAGACGGCACAGCTGAAAGAGCACAGTGTAACCCATGGCCACTTGGGCTTTGGGAGTCCTAGACACCACCATGAGGCTAGAGCCCAAAAGCACTCCCCATGGTCTCTGCACCTGCCCATCTGCAAGCTCCCACTAGGGATTTGAGCAGTGGGGCATCCTAAGAAGTGAGCCACACCTCTGTCACATGCTCTTCCTGCGAGGGGGTAAGGGAACTCCCCAGTTCACCACGTTTCTTCAAAGTCTTCCTACATTAACTGTAAAAGAAGCAGTAGCAGTTCTTGGCCCTACCTTACACCATCAGAGTTTGCATGATCAGTCTTCTAATTTTGGAAAGTTTTGCTTTGTTTTTCTCCTTTGTGAGAGTGTGTGTGTGTGTTTGTGTGTGTATGTATGCACATTTGTGTGTCAGCACGTGTGTGTGTGTATTTGTATATTGCTTGCTGTATTTACCATTGGACAAGTGGTAATTGATGATTTGTGGAATTATTTGCATTGATAAACATTATTTTTCCTGCTAATATTAATACAAATAATAGCCAATTTGCACTGAGTGCTTTTATGTGTAGGTTGTGAAGCTGATTTTACCAACCTAGCTGTGGCTTAATACCCTTGAACAAGTTTCTATACCTCTCTGTATCTCAATTTTATACTCTGGAAAATGGGAGGCAATCCTAGATTTCTTTCTCATGAGTTATGAAGACTTTACAAGATAATGACAACGAGGTTTTGTTTTTTTTTTCTGAGACAGAGTCTCACTCTGTCGCCCCAGCTAGAGTGCAGTGGCACGACAATGAGGATGTTTCACAAAGAATAGCAACATGATAAATACTTGTTAAAAGGAAAGATTGTTGGATTCTCTCATTTCGCTGATAAACGAGAGTAAATCTTGACATTTGTTCTGACAAATGCACCCTGCACATGCTATGTCATTTGAGCTTCACAGCACTGTCTGACATATATCCTTATATAGACTGGAAAATTGTGACTCTAGGAGATTAAGTCACATGCCCCTGTCCTCACTTGTAACCAAGTCAGTATTCAAAGCCTGTCCCTCTCCCTAAAAGACCCATGGGTGACCCTAATGCCTCACTGTTGCCTTTCTTTATCCCCAAAGCACATTCTCCTGCATTTGGTTTTCTTCCAGTTTTGGGCCGGGTACTTTTTTTGATTTGTATTGGCATGGCATTGTGGCTACCTAATAGAAGATTTATTTTTTCCTGCAATGTGTATCCCTTCCTCTGGAGTTGGGCTCTCATGACATTTCAGTTGTAGAAAACATTCTCTTTGTTTAAGTCTTGTCTCCTGCCTGCACAAAAGTGCTCATAATAGTGGAAACTCTCCCATGAGACATGGGATCTGCCTCTACCACAAATCACCTGGGGTATGAAAGCATAAGAAATACCATAGGCAGTCATGGGTGAATCAGGATTTTTCCTGCAAGATTTACCTCCTACATTAATTCTCTAATCAGACAACTATACTTCATATTCCCATAAGCCCAGTTCAATATATTAAATTGAATTGATTATTTTTAATATTTAGTTCATATTTGGAATTGCAATAGTTGCTGTGGATAGAGAGGCTCAAGACAAGTGAACAGGGAGAAAATCCTTACTTTCCAAAGTAATATCAAATTGCTTCTTTGGAACATCTAGTTCAGGTCCCTGGATAATACCCAGTCTCCCCCAAATATTTTCTGATCTACAGTCCCATGCAATCATCCTTCTACCAAAGCTACTTTAACAACAACTTGCCATCAATTTATTCAGGTGGTCATCTGAGTAAATAAATCCTGAAAAACTGTTGTGCCAGGCACTGTTCTACTTGTTCGGGAAATATCAGTGAGCCAAACAGAAACAGATCCTTTTCTTTCAGAACTTACATTCTAGTAGGGGAAAGGGACAAATAATTATTAATAAGCATGGTACATGTGCAGATTAAAAACCATGTAAGAATAAATAAGTACTTTGGTAACTATATGGATGGAGTAAGAGGCATCAAAAGACAGATTGTGGAGAAGCTTACAGCAGTAACTAGAATAGGTCACATGAGTCTAATGGAAAGCTTGGGCTTGAACAAAGATTTGATGGGGATAAAGAGGAACTACAGCCAGCAGAGAGGTGGGAAAGAGCATGTCTGACAGAGGGAAGACCAAGAGCAAAGGCATAGAATGTTCCAGAATTTGTGGCCATGCTGGGTAAGGCATGTTGAGCAATATGGTATTTACTTTGAGTAAAATGGGGGCTCATTAAAGAGTTTTGAGTAGAGAACTGATGTGAGCTGACTAATATTTTATCATTGGAACTCATTGGTGCCAGGCTGCTTTGGACTGAACGTTTGTGTCCCTTCCAAATTCATAAGTTAAAACTCTAACCCCATGTGATGGTGTTTGAAGGTGGGGTCTTCAGGAGGTAATAAGGCTAGATGGGTTAATGAGGGTGGGGCCCTCATTATGAGATTAGTGTTCTTTTAATAAGATGAAGAGGACAGAACTTGAGCTTAGCTCTTTCTCCATGTGAGGACACAGCAAGAAGGCAGCTGTCTGCAAACCAGGAAGAGGGTGCTCACCAGGAACTGGATTGGCTGGCACCTTGATCTTGCATTTCTGGCCTCTAGAACTGCAATATATATATTTCTGTTGTTTTATGTTACCGCATCTATGGTTTCAATTTTTGTTGTAGCAGCCTGAACTAAGACATGAGCCTTAAATGAAGTTATTGATTTTCAATTATCAACAATCCTGTCAGACAGTAGTAGTATCTTCTCTTACAGATAAGCAAACAAAGGTTTTAAGAGATTAGATGCCCAAGGAGTGATGCTCAAGGAATGACATAAGTAAAATCCAAATCTACTAAAGCTGCACCACACAACACTGCTTCTTACCCTTGTCAATTTTCCATGTTTTTCCTCAGACATCTGCAATCCCACCTCCCAGCTTCTTCTGGAGTCTCCTTATCTTTTAGAGCTGAGCTTGAACTGAGCCTCCTCAGTAGGGTCAATCCAGAAAATCCTGGTTACTGCTGCAAGTTCTCCCCTATGCTGGGCATGTAACAAGCCCCCCTTTTTTTTTCATAGTTCTTATCACAATCTGTATCTATTTATTTGTTTACTTACTGATACTCTATCTGCTACCCCAAATATAAGCTAAATTACTATAATTGATTTGTGAATGTTGCAAACCTAGCACAATGCCTGGTATTTTGTGGGTGTTAAATAAATATTTATGAAAATGGAAAATAATGAATACTTAAAACAATATCACAAGAATAAATGGAAAGTTAGTTTCATTATTTTTACAATTAAAACAAAAATGCCTCTTGTATTAATCAGTTTTCATGCCGCTGATAAAGACATACTCGAGACTGGGTAATTTATACAGGAAAACGGGTTTAATGGACTTAAAGTTCCACATTGGCTGGGGAGGCCTCACAATCATGGCGGAAGGCAAGGAGGAGCAAGTCACATCTTACATGGATGGCAGCAGGCAAAGAGAGAGAGAACTTGTGCAGGGGAACACTTCTTTATGAAATGATCAGATCTCATGAGACTTATTCACTGTCACAAGAACAGCATGGGAAAGACTTCCCCCCCATAATTTCCTTATCTCACACTGGATCCCTCTCACAACACATGGGAATTTAGGATGAGATTCGGGTGGGGACACAGCCAAACTATATCAGTTCTTTACTGTCTACAGACCAAAAGTTCAAGCCCTTCCTATATACATGACCCTCACAGTCTACCACCAAACTCTTGATCTCCCTACTGAAAAATATCTCTGATATATCTGAGCCATTATTTACCTTTGATGAAGCATGTAATTTCTGATGCATTAGTTTCTTAACTAGAATTAAGTTTCTAAGGTGCAGAATCTGTGGTTTAGTTCATACTTCAAATTTTACTAACTCAATGCACATAGAAAAGTACACAGAAAAATACATTATATATAATGTATATAATGTATAGTGTATATAGCATACTTATATATAGTACAACACATATGTACATATACACATATATACATATAGTCATACTTCATATAATATAGTATATAATATATACTATCTATAATTATAACTTATTTATATATAGTACATATACTATATTATATATAATTATAATTATAAATTAAAATACATATTATATAATATCAAATTGAAATGTTTAAAATTAGAAAGAGTCTATTATATTAATGTTGGACATTCATGTTGTTCTTCCATGAACTCAGGACTTTGGTCACTCTGCATTAAGTATTACTTAAGCCACCATTGATTCACCCGAGGGTTCTCTGCAGTAGGTACTATGACTATAACCTTGTTTTAGAAATGAGGAACCTGAAGTGAAGGAGGTAGACATTTGCCTAAGAACGCCTATGTGGGAAGCAGTGGGAAGGGCATTTGTACGGAGGTTGTCTGTCACAGGAGCCTATGCAGTTAAACACAATGGAACAACTGCCTCCTCATTACACATATAGTAGAAGGTAATGCTGTTCCTATTTTCCAGATGTGGACTCTATCAGGAATGACAGGGTACAAAAGCCCTTGTTATTTCTGTCAAATAAACTTCCCTGCCCTGGCTTAACTTTGTTGTCTTTGTCTGAGAATTGTAGATTCTAGAATTTTCAAAAGTAGTTACACTGAAATTTTATCAATATGTCTATGAAAAGCAAATACACTGAGCTCTATGCAAGTTTGTGTAAGAGCAAAAAGCCAGTGAGATTTACCCCCCAGGAACTCCCAATAGAAATGAGACTTGCTGAGCTAAATGAGACTATGTGTTAAAAATGAAAGCGTGGAGGCCTAGAGAAAGCCAGAAACTCGTTGTGTGTCACAGACAATGAGATTTCCCCTGCCTGGGAAGCCAGTTCTTCTAACTTTACCGCCTTAACCTCTACCCCTCCCTGAAAGAGCCAGGTAGATCTGAAACCATTAGTTTGGTATTAGAACAAGCTGAGTCATCCTCTCTAAAGTGACGTTAAAGAGATAGACGTGCAAAAGGTCAAGTTGCTTAGTTGAAACAGAGACTTTCTTTTATTTGATTATTATGATAATACTGACAGTTATAATAATCTCTGCCACAGAACTGATGCTGGCTATTCAATAAGAATTGAATAATGTACCACAGCTTTTTGACACTGCTGCCCTGCTTAATAGAAACAGTGTGTAGAAACACACATATACACAATTATGAAAGTCTGGCAAAGGAATTACTGCAAATGCAGAAAATCAAATAGCTCATTAAGATCAATGTTAAGCCTTAAAACTACCAAGAGATTTGAGGAAGCAGGGGGTCTAGAATGCCCCCTACCACTCCTAGTGTGAGAAATCTTATGTAAGAAGATAAGGCTGGGCGCAGTGGCTCACACCTGTAATCCCAGCACTTTGGGAGGCTGAGGCGGGCGGATCACGAGATCAAGAGATTGAGACCATCCTGGCCAACATGGTGAAACCCTGTCTTTACTAAAATACAAAAATTAGCTGGGTGTGGTGGCGCATGCCTGTAGTCTCAGCTACTGGGGAGGCTAAGGCAGGACAATCACTAGAACCTGGGATGCAGAGGTTGCAGTGAGACAAGATCGCACCACTGCACTCCAGCCTGGTGACAAAGCAAGAATCAGTCTTAAAAAAAAAAAAACAAAAAAAAAGATAAACAATCAGTGTTAAGAATACTTAACCTGCTCCTTCTGGCCATAGCTCTTGGCTACTCCAGAGGAAGCCTGCTATATTGTAACAGATATTTGTCAGAGCCCAGTGTGGGCTGAGCAGGTGGAGAGGCCATGCCTCCAGGAAAGGATGAGTCTAAGTGGACACAATAAAAAATATGTGGACATGTGTGATGGTCTGTAATGAATGACTAAAGGGAATGCTAAAAATAAGGTTGCTGAAGAAACACTATGTGAAGACACTGTAGCTTGAGAGGAAAACGGGTACAGGTTCAAAACTAGAAAATATGTTTTCCAATCATTTTTACAAAGCCCTACATCAACTTTGTATCAAGCTCTTTCAGAGAGTACAGATGAAAATACAAAAAATGCTAAGACCCCATCTTTAAGAATATTACAATACAATAATGGGTAGGGAGAAACATAAACATTTGCAATATAATATGGTCTTTGCAATACAAAAATGGTGCTCTGTGAGCTCAGAGAAAGAGCCCTTCAGTTTGCCTGAGCGAAGCAAAACAATTTTTTTTCACTGGAGAAAAGAGACTAGCTTAACACTAAGTTGAATCTAAGACCAAATCAAATAAAAAGGGATGATTTAGAGCATGCAATAACATAGTTGATCGAGGTGGGAGGTCACAGACAGTTGCATGGAGTATCAGCATACATTTGAGGTAGGGAGTTGTTGGTAATTGGGCAGGAGAAAATTCTGGAAGAGCCAGGGCCACAGGTAGAGGCCTTACATGCTTACAGAAAGAAACTTACTTGCTCTGCTCTAGATAGAGTGTCGGGGCATGAAGGGGTCAGGGAGACCAGACTAACTCCAAAGGTGAAGTTGAGGACATGGATACTTCTAATAAATGAAATTTCATTTTATAGACTGTATATATTAAAGAATTACAATATGAAGATATAAAACTTTTTAGAGATTATACAGTTTTCATTATTTTCAGCAACAAAATCACACCATGTTGGAAACATTTCAAAGGATCATATACAATATGCTGTGTATTTAATGAGTTCTTATGGTAAAAGAGATATTCATCACTAAAATGCCATCTTTTCCCTAAAGATGTGGCTGTGGATACAGAGATAGACAGAGATACAGAGATATAGATAAACACATGTATATAGATATGGGATCTAATATAGATTAAAACATAGGTAAAGATTTAAATAGATGTGTAAATAAATAATTATTTATCTTTGAATTCATATAAACATAAGTATGTAAAGACAAATATAAACACAAAAAAATGGATATACATTTATCATTACACAGATATAGATATATGCTGTACCAGTCAAGCTTTTCATAAATATAGAGAGAAGAGAAAGAAAAAAGATAAAAAAGAATGAGATTTCTCTTAAGGAATTTATTATTGTGATTGTTAAGACTGGCAAGTACAAAATCTACATAGCACGTCAGCAGATTAGAAACTCATGCAGCTTTTCTTGAGGCAGAATTAAAATCTTGAGGCAGAATTCCTTCTTTTCCAGGAAAGATACGGTTTTTGCTCTAAAGACCTCTAAATGAATGGATGATACCCACCTGTATGATGGAGAATAATCTCCTTTACTTAAACGTAATTGATTATAGATGTAAATCACATCTACAATATACCTTTACAGCAATATCTGAACTTGTGTTTGATCAAACTGCACACTATAATCTAGTCAAGTTGACACAAATTTGACCATCACATATATTGCTAAATATAAGACAGAGACAAATATTTACCTGTTTTTATCAATTTTTAGAGTAATGTAAATATCTATATATTTATATTTATCTATATACCTCTGAGATGGATACTTAGATCTATCCATCTTTATCTGTATTTAGAGACATAGACATGCAGGCATGCCTGGATATCTTTATCTATCAAGATATACATATCTACATCTATCAAACTATCTGTCCATATCAATATAGAAATAGATGGATACAAAGATACAAAGATAGATAATCTGAATTTTTTTTTGAGATGACGTCTGGCTCTGTTGCCCAGGCTAGTGTGCAGTGGTACGATCTCAGCTCACTGCAACCTCCACCTCCTGGGTTCAAGCGATCCTCCTGCCTCAGCCTCTTGAGTAGCTGGGATTATAGGCATGCGCCAACACGCCCAGCTAATTTTTGTATTATTAGTAGAGATAAGGTTTCACCATGTTGGCCAGGCTGGTCTCAAAGTCCTGACCACAGGTGATCCGCCCGCCTTGGCTTCCCAAGGTGCTGGGATTACAGGGGTGAACCACCGCTCTCAGCCAGATAATCTAATCTTAAGTAGCATATTAGTAATAACTACATCTCAACACGGAAAATGCCAGCCAATGTGGGACATTTGTATAGAACCAGGGCTTCTAGTTGACAATCAAAGCTGCTCTGGTATGTTAAATACATACAATTTATCAACACAGCCTTAATTGGATTGCAGTATTTTGGGGAGGGTTTGAGAGCAGAGTTTGCACCTCAGCTTCTGTGAATGATGTCCAGTAAACATAGAGTCCATCTGATGATGGCCCCACTGCTGCCTCCTGTATGCACTAGACATCACAGTTTGCACAGCAGCCACCTCTGAGCCCGGGCCTCAGCTTTGCAGTCATGGACACTCCAAAGACTTCCAAATAATCTGTCATGAGATTACCAAGCAAATGTCACACAGTTTAAAGTTTGACATCATTGCCTACCATCTCATTAAAAGTCATTTAAAGAGTCTGTTTATTGTCTTTGTTTAATTGATGTCACCATATCAATGACATACTGTGACTCTTAAATGACTGCATGTAATAATAGCTCAAAAAGGGATACACGAGCGGCCCCCAGTAGTTAGACAAGATTGTGGAATTTCCATCCTTCTTTCAGTAGGGTTTATTGCTCCTTGTCAATTCTTGTAGAATTCTTAATATGTTCTTTTCTTAATTTTAGATTGAGAAAATCATATAAATCAAAGCCTTCTTATTTGCTCCCTGCACAATTTACAGAGCCCTGACTTGTGGTGCTTGCCACAAGGGGCCTGCAGAAACTGAAGATTTGGAAGAATATTGCTGTGCAAGCAAGAAGATAGAGTGGTTATGGAGAAGCCTGTGGAGAGAGAATGAGGCCAGACCATAAAGATATCTGGACTCCAGGTTAGGAATTTTAATTTTGAATGTGTGTGAGGGGCGGGTAGGGCTTCCAGGTTAGACTCCTTTTGTATTTTGTGAGGTATACTGGCCACAAAGTACATCTTGTGGCTAGAGAATATTTATCAGGCTATTACCATGAACCAGGTAAAAGAGGGGTTGGAATATAGGGCAAGCCTGAGGCAAAGAGGTCAAGGGGTCACTGGAAATCTTACGTAATGAGGAAGCATATTGTGACTGGTTGTTACCTGTGTTTTGTTAACTTTGCAGCTGCTTTAACTAAGATGGTAACAGACCCTCTACTTATATATTATGCAGATGCTGGCATAGTGCAATTTCCAAAGTCTATGGGTACTCAGAAACTTTTTCAGAAGATTCTCTCCTCTATGGCACATGAGAACTATAACCATCAAACGATGCCAAGTGTGTTCTAAAGCATGGTGTTGGTGGCTTCTGCCATGACTTACCCACCTGGAATAGCACCTAGTATAACACTGGACTCTAGACTCTAATGGAGCAGTCCCATCTCTTGCTCTGGCGTTTATTATCTTTATGATGTTGAGTGAATTTTCTTCACATTTTTGAAGGATCAGAAAAGATTCTTATCCTCTGACATTCCCTATACAGTGCAATAAGAATTAAATGGACTGATGTATGTCATAGTTATCACAATATCCAACACAAAGGATGTGATTTCCACACCATGCTCCATTTGCACTCCCCTCTTTAAATTTTACTGATATTATATCAATAATCTCATCCTATGTGATTAGAGAACAAAAATATCAGAGCGTTGCACAGGCCACACACAGAACAGAACATTTTTTAGAGAGTCACTAAGATTGAAAATATCCATCTTAATTAAACAACAGTGTGCCCATTTATGCAAACCTAGCAATAGACTTAACCTGAATTCCATTGTCACAACCCAATAAGTCAAACCAAACAATTACCTTTTTATAGGCATCCTTGTAATTGCAACAAAGCTTTAAGATCAGATTCTCAGGGAGACCTATGCTGTGAATATTAAAAGCATAGATTAATCATATAAAATTGCTCTTTGTATTGGTTAAAACAAGCAAATATTGGCAATATTGTGTATCTTAACTTACTACCATCTCTGAGGTAGATTCTGACAATTATGTCAAAACTCAAAAAAATAATGACCTTTCTCTCACCTACATACAGTTTCCTTTTTTATTCTTTAATTTTTTGTGGCTACATAGTAGGTATATATATTTATGAGGTACATGAAATATTTTGATACAGGCATGCAATGGGTAGTAATCACATCATAGAGAATGGAGTATCCATCCCCTCAAGCATTTATCCTTTGTGTTCAAACAATCTCATTGTACTCTTTTAGTTATTTTAAAATGTACAATTAAATTATTAGTGACTATAAAATGAGATGATATCTCATTGTAGTTTTGATTTGCATTTCTCTGATGATCAGTGATGTTTAGCACCTTTTTGTATGCCTGTTTGCCAGCCATTTGTATATCATCTTCTGAGAAATGTCTCTTCAAACATTTTGCCCATTTTTTGATCATATTATTAGACAATTTTTGCCTATAGAGTTGTTTGAGCTCCCTATATGTTCTGGTTATTAATCTCTTCTCAGATAGATAGTTTGTAAATATTTTCTCCCATTCTCTGGGTTGTCTCTTCACTTCATTGATTGTTTCCTTTGCTGTGCAGTAGCTTTTTTACTTGATGTGGTCTCATTTTGTCCATATTTGCTTTGGTTGCCTGTGTTTGTGGAGAAATTTTTTCCTAGACCAATGTCTTATAGAGTTTACTCAATGTTTCCTTTTAGTATTTTCATAGTTTGAGGTCTTAGAATTAAGTCTTTAATACGTTTTGATTTAATTTTTGTGTAAGGTGAGAGATTTGTTAGTTTTATTATTCTTCATATAGATACACAGCTTTCCCAGCACCATTTATTGAAAAAACTGTCTTTTCCCTAATATATGTTCCTGACACCTCTGTTGAAAATGAGTTCAATGTAGATGTGTAGATTTGTTTCTGGGTTCTCTATTCTGTTCCACTGGTCTATGTGTCTGTTTTTATGCCAGTGCCATGCTGTTTTTATTATTATAGCACTACAATATAATTTGAAGTCAGGTAATATGATTCCTCAAGTTTGGTTCTTTTTGCTCAGGAGAGCTTTGACTATTCTGGGTCTTTTGTGTTTCTGTATAAATTTAAGGATTGTGTTTTATATTTTTATAAATAATGTCATTAGTATTTTGATTGAAATTTTCACTGACTCAGTAGAGTGTTTGGATAATATGGATATCTTAACAAAATAATTCTTCCAACCTATGAACACAAAATATCTATCTTGTTGTGTCCTCTGTAATTTCTTTTATCAGTGTGTTATAGTTTTCATTGTAGAGATCTTTCACTTATTTGGTTAAGTTAATTCCTATGTATTTATTTTTATTTGTGGCTATGGTAAATAGTAATACTTTTTAAATTTCTTTTTCAGATTGTTTACTGTTGGCATATAGAAATGGTACTAATTTTCATATGTTGATTTTTTTATCCTCTAACTTTATTAAATTTGCTAATCAATTCTAATAGTTTTTATGGTGGAGTCTTTAGGTTTTTCCAAATATAAGATCATATCATCTGTAAACAAGGATAATTTGACTTTTATCTTTCCAATGTGAATGGCCTTTAATTCTTTCTCTTATCTGATTCCTGTAGCTAGGACTTCCAGTATTAATTGAATAATAGTGATGAAAGTGGGAACCCCAGATGTGTTCCAGATCTTAGAGGAAAGGCCCCATTCAATATATTAGCTGTGGTCCTATCATCTATGGCTTTTATTATGTTGATGTATGTTCCTTCTGTAAGTAGCCATTTTCTTGAGGATTTTTATCATGAAAGGATGTTAAATTTTATCAAATGCTTTTTCAGCATCAGTCAAAATGATCGTGTGGTTTTTGTCCTTTATTCTGTTGATATGATGTTTTTTTACAGTAATTGATTTGCATATATTGGACCACCTTTGCATCCATGGGATAAATCCCACTTGGTCATGATAACTGATCTTTTGAAATGTATTGTTGAATCCTACTTTGCTGGTATTTTGTTGTGGATTGTTGTATCAATATTCATCAGAGATACCAGCCTGTAGTTTCCTTTTTTGATATGTCTTTGTCTGATTTTAATATCAAGCTAATACTTTGTAGAATGAGTTTGGAAGTATTCACTCTTGCTCTATTTTTCAGAATACTTTGAGTATGATTGGTTTTAGTTCTTTTTCAAAAGTTTGATAGGATTCAGGAGTGAAGGCATCAGGTGCCAGGCTTTTCTTTTCTTTATTATGGCTTTGATTTCATTACTTGTTATTGGTCTGGTTAGGTTTTGGATTTCTTCAGAGTTAAATCTTGGTAGGTTGTATGTGTCTACGAATTTATCCATATCCCCTAGATTTTCTAATTTATTGCCATATAATTACTATTTTTTTTTTTTTTTTTTTTGAGACAGAGTCTTGCTCTGTCGCCCAGGCTGGAGTGCAGTGACGTGATCTCGGCTCACTGCAACCTCCACCTCCCAGGTTCACACCATTCTCCTGCCTCAGCCTCCCGAGTAGCTGGGACTACAGGCATCTGCCACCATGCCTGAAATTTTTTTTCTTTTCTTTTTTTTTTTTTTTTTTT
>NC_045440.1:139930295-139953137 GCF_002776525.5 Piliocolobus tephrosceles | reverse complement strand
TTTTTCTTTTCTTTTTTTTTTTTTTTTTTGTGTGTGTTTTTAGTAGAGACAGGGTTTCACGGTGTTAGCCAGGATGGTCTTGATCTCCCCACCTCATGATCCGCCCGCCTAGGCCTCCCAAAGTGCTGGGATTACAGGCGTGAGCCACTGTGCCCGGCCCATACAATTGCTTCTAATAACCACTAATGTTCCTTTGAATTTCTGCTGTATCAGTTATAATGTCTCCTTTTTCATCTCTGATTCATTTATTTGATACTTTTCCCTTTTTTATTATTCTTTAGTCTGACTAAGATTTGTCAATATTGCTTATCTTTTCAAAAAGCCAACTTTTGTTTTTGATTTTTTGTATTGTTTCATTTATTTCAAATTCATTTATTACTCCTCTAATCTTTATTATTTCTTTTTCATTACTAATTTGAGATTTAGTTTGCTCTTGCTTTGCTAATTCTTTAAGATGAATTGTTAGGTTACTTATTTGAAGTTTTTCTTCTTTCTTGATGCAGGCATTTATAAACTTCCCTCTTAGTACTGCTTTTGCACATTCCATAGGATTTGGTATACTGTGTTTCCATTATCATTTTTACAATAATTTTTCAAATACCTTCTTAATTTCTTCCTTCACCCACAGGTTGCTCAGGAATATATTGTTTAATTTTCATGTATTTGTATAGTTTTCTAAATTCTTCTTGTCATTGCTTTCAAATTTTATTCCATTGTGGTCAGAGAATATGCTCGATACTATTTCAATTTTTTGAATATTTTAAGACTTGCTTTGTGATCTAGCATATGGTCTATCCTTGAGAATGATCCACATGCAGAGGAGAAGAATGTATATTCTGTACTGTTCAGTGAAAGATTCTGTAAATATCTATTAAGTCCATTTGTTCTGCTTCTTTGTTGATTTTCTGTCTGGGAGATCTGTCTAATGCTGAAAGTGGGGTGTTGAAGTCTCCAGCTCTCATTGTACTGAGGTTTATCTTTCTCTTTAGCTCTAATAACATTTGCTTTATATATCTAGATGCTCCAGTGTTGGGTGCATATATATTTATGATTGTTATACTCTCTTGCTGAATCACTCCTTTATCATTATATATGACCTTTTGGTGCCTTCTTACAAGTTTTGCCTTGAAATCTATTTTGTCTGATGTAAGTATAGCTACTCCTGCTTTTTTGTTTTTTTCTTTTTGGTTTTCACTGGCAGGGAATATCTTTTTCCATCCCTTTATTTTCAGTCTGTGTGCATCTTTCTAGGTGAAGTGTGTTTTTTGTAGGCAACAGATCATTGGGTCTTATATTTTCACCCATTCAGGCACTTTATGTCCTTTGATTGGAGGGTTAAGTCCATTTACATTCAATGTTATTATTAATAAGTAGGGAATTACTCCTGCCATTTTGTCATTTGTTTTCCTGTCATTTCATTGTATTCTCTGCATTTTTTTCCTTTCTTCCTGTTATCTTTTTAGTGAAGGTGATTTTTCTTCAGTGTTATAATTTAATTTACTGCTTCTTATATGTTGGTATCTGTTGTATGTTTTTTGATTTGAGGTTACCATAAGGTTTGAAAATACTATGTTATAACCTATTATTTTAAACTTATGTCAACTTAACACTGATTGCATAAATTAACAAACAAACCAAAAGAAAAACTAATAAAGGCTACACTTTAACTTCACACCTACCACACACACTGTTTAACTCTTTGTTGTTTCTCTTTATGTCCTATTATACTATTTCTTGAAAAGTTGTTGTAGTTATTATTTTTTATTGGTTTCTCATTTAGTCTTTCTACTTTTATGAGTACTTGACACACAGCACAATTATAGTGTTATACTGTTTATTCTCTGTGCTATAGCCAGTGAGTTTTGTACCTTCAGTTGATTTCTAATTGCACATTAATGCCCTTTTTCTCAAACTGAAGAACTTTCTTTCTTGTAGGACAGGTCTGGTGCAATGAAATCCCTCAGCTTTTGTTTTCCTGGGAAGGTTCTTATTTCTCCTTCATGCTGGAAGGATATTGCCACTGGATATTCTATTCTAGGGTACAAGTTTCTGTTTTTCTTTTTTTCTTCAGCAGTTACATATGTCTTCCCACTCTCTCTTGGCCTGAGGTTTCCACTGAAAAGTGTACTACCAGACATAGTTGAGCTCTATTATTATATGTCATCTGTTTCTGTTATATTGTTTCTTTTAGGATCCTTTCTTTATCCTTGGCCTTTGGAAATTTGGCTATTAAATGTCTTGAGGTCATCTTCTTTGGGTTAAAATCTGCTTGATGTTCTATAACTTTCTTGTACTTGAGTGTTGACACCTTTCTGTAGGTTTGGGAAGTTCTTTGATATTATCCCTTTGGATAAACTTGCTACTCCTATCTCTTTATCTACTTCCTCTTCAAGGCCAATGACTCTTAGATTTGCTCTCCAGGGGCTATTTTTTAGATTTTGCAGATGTGCTTCATTGTTTTTTATTCTTTATTTCTTTTGTCTCCTCTGACTGTGTATTTTTAAATAGCTTGTCTTCAAGCTCAGTAATTCTCTCTTCTGCTTGATCAATTCTCTATTAAGAGACTCTGAGACATTCTTGAATATGTCAATTGCATTCTTCAGATCTAGAATTTCTGCTTGATTCTTCTTATTTCAATATCTTTTTAAATTATTTCAATAGTTTTGAGGAATATGTGCTTTTTTGTTAAGTGGAAAAATTCTTCAGTGGTAATTTCTGAAATTTTGGAGCCCCCATCCCCCAAGCAGTGTACACTGTAGCCAATGTATAGTGTTTTATCTCTCACCCCCTCCCTGCTTCCCCTCAAGTCCCCAAAGTCAATTATATCATTCATATGCATTTGTGTCATCAAAGCTTATAAGGTCCCACTTATAAGCAAGAACATACAATATTTACTTTTCCATTCTTGAGTTACTTCACTTAGAATAATTATATGCAACTGAATTCAGGTTTCCGCTAATGCCATTATTTCATTCCTTTTTATGGCTGAGTAGTATTCCATGGTGTATACATATGACATTTTTTTTATCCACTTATTGAGTGGGCATCTGGCTGGTTCCACACTTTTGCAATTACAAATTCTGCTGTTATAAACATGTATGTACAAGTGTCTTTTTCATATACTGACTTATTTTTTCTCAATAGATAACCAGTAGTGGGATTGCTGGATCAAATGGTAGTTCTACTTTTAGTTCTTTAAAGAATCTCAATGCTGTTTTCTTTTCATAGTGGTTATGCTCATTTACATTATCACCAGGAGTGTAAAAGTTTTCCTTTTCCACTACATCCAAACCAACATCTATTATTTTTTCATTTTTAAATTACAGTCATTCTTTCAGGAGTAAAGTAGTATCACATTCTGGTTTTAATTTGCATTTCCCTGATAATTAGTGATGTCAAACAGTTTTTTTTCTTTTATTCATGGGCCATTTGTATATCTTCCCTTGAGAACTGTCTTTAAATTTACATGATAGAATGCTGAATTCCTTCTCTATGTTATCTTGAATTTATCTGAGTTTTCTCAAAACAGGTATTTTGAATTGTTTTTTTGAAAGGTTACATATCTCTGTTTCTCCAGGATTGGTCCCCTTGTGCCTTAATAAGTTTCTTTGGTGAGGTCATGTTTTCCAGGATAGTCTTGATGCTTATACATGTTCATTGGTGTCTGGGCATTGAACAGTTAAGTATTTATTGTTTCCTTCATAGTCTGAGCTTGTTTGTTCCCATCCTTCTTGGGAAAGCTTTCTAGCTATTTGAAAGGACATGAGCCCTAAGCCTAATAATGCTGTGATTTTTTTTTTTTTTTTCAGACTCATACAAGTACTGCCTTTGTGGTCTTAAATTAGATCTAGAAGAATTCACTGGATTACCAGGCACAGACTTTTGTTCTTTTCCTTTACTTTCTCCCAAACAAATGGAGTTTCTCTCTGTGCTGAGCCACCTGGAACTGGGAGTTTGATGATGCAAGCAACCCTGTGGCTACCATCACTCTAACTGTACTGGGTCAGACCTAAAGCTAACAAAGCACTAGGTCTTGCCCAAGGCCCACTATAACCACTATCTGGCTACCATCTGTGTTTATGCAAGGCTCTAGGGCTCTATAATCAGCAGATAGCAAAGCCAGTCCAGTTTATGGACTTCCCTTCAGGGCAGCAAGCTCCCCCTGGCCCCAGACAAGTCCAAAGAGGCTATATTGGAGCAAAAGATTGGAGTAAAAAACCATAGAAATTTACCTGATGTACTATTTACTGTGGCTAAGCTGGCACTCAAATCACCAGACAAAGTCTTTCTCACTTTTCCCTCCCCTTTCCACAGACAGAGGAGCTTCTCCTTATGGTCACCACCACCACCAGTCAATGGGGGTACTCTGTTAGGTCACTGCCAATGTTCTCTTAAGGTACAAGGGCTCTTTCATCAGTTTGTGACGAATGCTGCCAAGCCTGGGGCTTACTCTGCATTGGGCTCTCCTCTGCCTTAGGGCAGGTCCAGAAGTAATGTTCAAGAGCCTAGGCTAGGACGTGAGGACCCCAAGATCCTCTTTATTGCTCTACCCTACTGTGGTTAAGCTGGTATGTATGGTACAAGACCAAGTCCCCTTAACTTTTCCCTGTGGTTTTTTGTTTTTTTTTTTTTCCCCCAAACAGGAGGAATCTTTCACTGTAGCCACTATAGCTGGAAATGTGTTGGGTCACACCTGAAGCCAGCATGTCTCACAGCTCAAGACCCACAGCATACAACCTAGGTATCACTGCTGGTTATTCAGGGCCCACAGGCTCTTTTGTAAGCAGATAATGAATCCCACCAGGACTTGTTTTTTCCCTTCAAGGCAGCAAGTTCCCTTTTGGCCCAGAGTGTGTTTAGAAATACCACCCATGAGCTAGGATCTGGAACAGAGACCTCATGACTCATCCTGGTGTTCTATATTTCTGTGACTGAGAGGCAAGACAAAGTCCTCTTTACTCTTTGTTCTCCTCTCTTCAGGCAAAAGGAAGGAGTCACTTTCATTGCTGTGAGCTGTGCTGCCTAGGGTTGGGGGAGGAGTGACACAAGTACTTCCTCAGTTGTCATGGCTTGTGTCTCCCTAGGTCATGTGCCTCCCTAGTCCATTGGCTCTAAGCCCAGCCCAGTACTAACACTTTCCTAGAAATTGCAGTCTTTGTGTTCTAGACTGTCTTTCAAGTTTACCTAGGACCCCAGAGCACTTTGGCCCATGGTAGCCAGGCTTTCCAAGAACCAAAGTTCTGCCTGCTGAGATAGGCAATTCCCTTCTGGCTAGTCCAAATGCTCCCTCCTTGTGTGGATGTTGGCTGAGCCCAGCATGGCCTTTCTCTTCACTGTGACCCGGCAACACTGAATTCAATGTAAAGTCCAGCAGTCATTTCACCCTCACTCCCACAAGTGCATAGACTCTCTGCGCTGAATAGTCACTGCCAGTGGATTGGGGAGGGGCGGCATTGATTAGTCAAGACTGTATCTCCTATTCTTTTAAATGCCTCTCTCAGTGATGGGAAGTTAAAACCAGGTGTGCTGTGATTGTTCACCTGATTTTTGGTTCTTATGATAGTGCTTTTCTCTTTTCTGTGTGCGGATAGTTGTTAAAATTTGGTGTTCCTGTGGGACTGGGAACTAATTGTGTAGGCTTCTATTCTGCCATCTTGTTCTGCTTCCCAAGCTTCTTAATGTGATCCTATTTTTATAAAAATTCAATACACAATAGAATATAGGGCACTGAGTATTTACTACAAAATGAACAAACAATAGACATGATTTTTATTTCCAAGGAAGTTTACAGTTCAATGGCATAAACTAAGAGTTATAAGTGACATTAGCAAGATACCCTACTAAAGTTTCCTGGTGCTAGTCAGCCAACAGAAATAAACCAAGACAATGAACAAACAACCATATTTCTGGTTGGAATGATTAAGGAAATATGCTGGAGAGAACCAGAGGAGTGATTAAATTCCTGTAGAAGATGGTCACCTAGGACAGCAACATAGAATGGTGAGTGAAGCACTCTACCTCTACCATACATCTCCCAAGCTGGGATCATTGGTAGGCTGGAGACTTCCAGAAGTACCCATTGCAACTACAGATGCCTGTAGTCCTTGCTACAGGAGAGTCTCACAGTCCTCACAGATTCCAAATCCAGTTTTGAGAGTTACCTGTAGATCATTCAACCACATTGCCCCAGAATAGGAGCTTAAGTTGAGGACACCCCATCCTTGAAACCCAAGATGGCTCCATCTTGAAACTGAACCCATAGCTAGATTATGTCCCTGCCCTTGGGGCCAATGGCCACTGCTTCTCTGTGTCCCTGAATCTCCATTATCATTTTACCATGCTCAGGCAGGTCACTGCAGCAACTGGCCATGGTGATGTGAAAACTAGGTCTAATGACATGGCTTAGACCCCATGTGTGAACCTACATAGAACCCCAAACCCCAAGAAAAAGGGATATTTGTAGAGTGAGAAAGGTGACACACAGCTGGCTGGTCCACCATGCCTATACACACCTGTGTACATCCACGTACAATATGCCCCACCTGACCACCAGTAGAGTGGTAGCTCAGGTCCCTGGAGAGTTAACAACACAGTAGGCCAGTCCATGGGTCACCATGCTTAACAGCCAGAGCAAAGATGACCGCATCCCCTGGAAAGTCCATAGCATACCAAGCTGGTCCATGAAGCATGCATATTTTTGGCCTGACAGCCAGTGTGGCACCACTTCCATCAGCAAAAACTACTGCTCTCATTCCTGTCACCTAAGCCACTGATACCATCACAAATATCACTGATGTGGATTATAGCTGAAGAAACATCACAGAGACCACACTACTGAGTTTAGCCAGAATCAAACCAATGCACTACACCCATCCAACACCCTAGGACCCATCTACATTAAAAATATCTTCATAAAATCAAAAAAGGTGGCTGTTCCACTCTATGTGCAGATGTCAAAGTAGGGACACAAGAAATATGAAAAAACAAGGAAGCATGACACTCCCAAATAAATATAATAATTCTCCAGTAACAGACCCCAAGTAAAAGGAAATTTCTAAAACACCTGAAGAGGAATTGAAAATGGTGATCTCTAGGAACCTCAATGAGATATAAGACAACACAGGCAATTTAATGAAATCAGGAAAACAATTCATAATCTGAATAAGAAATTCAAGAAAGATAGATATCATATAAAAGAACCAAACAAACCTTGGAGGTGAAGAATTCAATGAATAAAATAAAAAGTACAACAGAGAACTTTAGCAACAGACTAGATGGAGCAGATGAAAAAAAAAAATCTGAAGTTGAAGACAGGTCTTTAAAACTAATCCAGTCAGAGAAACAAATTAAATTTAAAAAGAATTTTAAAAGCCTATGGGACTTATGGAACACTATTAACTAAACAAATAAGTATTTACATTATAGGAGTGTGCATACAGAAGACCTGGAGAAACAAATACATTTAAGAAAATAAAATTTTCTAAAAAACAACCTAATGATGCACCACACAAAATCTGCAACATAAAAAAAAATAAGCCCCAACTTTGCACAATGAAGAAAATATTAAAGCTCAGAGCAGAAATAAATAATATAGAAACTAGAACATCAATTTAAACCATCAACCAAATGAATAATTGTTGTTTTGAAAATATAAAAAGATAAATCATAGTCAGATTTATTTAGAAAAAAGAGAAAAGACACAAATTAATAAAATCAGAGGTGAAAAAAGAGACATTACAGCTGATACCACAAAAATACATAGATTTAGAACAGACAATTATGAACAACTATACATCAACAAATTTTCTAATGTAGAAGAAATTCTCGAATACATACAACCTTCCAAAATTAAATTCTGAAAAAATAGAAAATTTGAGCAGACCATTAACAAGTGAGAAAATTGAATTGATAGTAAAAAGTTTTCTAACCAAAAAAAGAGTCTAGGACCTGATGTCTTTACTGAGGAATTCAATGAAATATTTGAGGAAGGACTAATACCAACTTTTCTCAAATTATATCAGAAAATTTAAAGAAAGGCAATACTTCAAAATTCATTTTCTGAGGCTGCCATTACCATTATATAAAAACCAAACAAGGATAAAACAAACGGAAAAAAAAAAAAAGATAAACAAATGTCAAATAAACTTGGTGAGTATAGATGCAAAAATTCTCAACAAAATACTAACAAACCAAATTCAACAGCACATTTAAAAGATTATTCATTGTGATCAAGTGGGATTCATCTCAGGGATGCAAAGATGGCTCAACATAAACAAATCAATAAATGATTTATCACCTCAACTGAATAAATTACAAATATTAAATGATCATTTCAGTAAGTGCATAAAAAGCATCTGACAAAATTAAACATTCTTTCACAATAAAACCACTTAACAAATTAGGTGTAAAAGAAAAGTGCCTCAATACAATAAAGTCCATATATGACAAACCCACAGCTAATATACTGAATGAGGGGAAGCTGAAAGCTTTTCCTCTTAGATCTATAACAAGACAAGGATGTCCACTTTCACTCTTTCTACTCAACATCGTACTGGAAGTCCTAGCCAGATCAATTAGACAAGACAGACAAAAATAAAGGGAATATAAATTGGAAATGAGGAAGTAAGTCACTGTTTGCAGACAACATGATCTTATATTTAGAAAAACCTAAATACCAAAATATCTCAGAACTAGCAAACTAACTCAGTAAAGTTACAGTACAAAAAAATTAATATACAGAAAGAATTAGTGTTTCTACATGTTAATTGTGAACTATCTGAACCAAAATTACAAAAACACTTTTATTTTAATAGCTACAAAAATAATAAGATACTGTATGCTAATTTTGTAGCCTGCAACTTTCCTGAATTAGTTTTTCAGTTCTAAGAGGTTTGTGATGGAGTCTTTAGGTTTTTCCATATATAAGATCATGCTGTTTTCAAATAAGGACAATTTTACTTCCTTCTATCCAATTTGTATGCCTTTTCTTTAGACTAATTGCTCTGGCTAGGACTTCCAGAACTATGTTGAATAGAAGTAGTGAAAGTAAGCATCTTTGTTTTGTTCCAGTTTTTAGAGAAAGGGCTTTCAGCTTTTCCCCATGCAGTATGATTTTAGTTTTGGGTTTGTCATATATGGCCTTTATTGTGTCATGGTACTTTCCTTGCAAAATTATGTATATCTTCCAAATATTGAGGTACTTTCCAAAAATTATATATAGCTTGCAAATATTGTGGTGCTTTCCAAAATTTATATATAGCTTGCAAATATCGTGGTACTTTCCAAAATTATGTATAGCTTGCAAATATTGTGGTACTTTCCAAAAATCATATGATAATTTCCATAGATTCAGAAAAGCATTTGACAGAATTCAACATCCTTTCATGATATTGAGAGTTTTTAAAAGTATTTTGTCAAATACTTTTTCTGTATCTACTGAACTGATCACATGATTTATGTCCTTTATTCTGTTGAGGTGATATATCGCATTTATTGGTGTATGTTGAACTATTCCTGTGTTCCTGGAATCAATCCCACTTGATCATGGTGTTGTTCTTTATTTTTTGATGTGTTGTTAGACAGTTCACTAATATTTTGTTGAGGAATTTTGCATCTATTTTCATCAAGGATATTGACCTGTAGTTTCCTTTTCTCTTTTTTCCTTCCCTGGTTTTGGTACTATCAGGGTAATGTTGGCCTTGTAAAATGAGTTAGGAAGTATTCCTTCCATGTTAAGTTTTTGAGATGAATGTAGTTTGAGATGAATTAGTATTATTTCTTCTTTAAAACTTGCATAGAAATCAGCAGTGAAGTTATGCAGTTCTAGACTTTTCTTTTTTAGGAGACTGTATTACTGATTCAGTCTTGTTACTTACACTTTGAAGAAACACTAACAGTGGCTATATGTCGGAGAAAAGGTAATGATGGTATGTACATCAACTTCTTAAATAAACAGGTATGGAGGCATGCATTCTTTGGCTGTTACATATGATAAAAAATTTCTTCTGGGTCCTGCTTATTTGAGTAGCCTGGTTTTCAGCCTTCTTATAATTATTTCAGCTACCAAAAACTCTTTTACTAAATTCCTTTTTTTTTTTGCTTTAGTTAGCAAGAGTTGCTTTCTATTGCTTGCAACCAAGAAACTTAATGATAAAAGTCATTATTTAAATGTAATTAGAGTGTGGCAATCAGTGTGCTAGGGCTTTTACTGAAGTTTGTGAATTTAATCCTCACAAATGAAGTTTGAATAGTGGGAATCACTCCCATTGCATAGGAAGAAAACTGAAGTGGAGTGGGGGTGTTGCTTAGAAGTTAAAGTCACAGTCCTTGGAGCTGAGCTACTTCAGAGCACAGTGAGTTACCATCATTTTTTTCTGGATTGTTTTCATTGTCTAAGAAATGGAAATAAAAATAGCATTAATCTGAAAGGGTCCTTATGAAAGTTAATTACTTATACATGTAAACCAGTTAGATCAGTGTCTGGCAATTACAGCTTCTTAGGAAGTATGAACTACCATTCTTACTGGATAGTTCGGCGAAGTCCTTTGAGCTGAAAAATGTCAGAACTGACGTCAAATATGACTCTTCCTAACCCCAAAGGCTGATCTTTTTTCATGATACTTTTCTAAGAATTCGCAATTCTTACTTTCAAGAAAACACTTTCCTGAGTAGATCCCTTGCCTACCTGGAGTTAAGTTTATGGGAATGACTCATGCTTCTGTTTTCCCTGATGTATCCATAGAAATCACAAGAACAAAAAGAATTTGATAAAATATCAAAATTGATAGCAAAACATCAAGAGTAACAGCTTCCACTTATTTATTGTTTCTATGTGTCAGGATATATTAAAGAGATATACAATTAAGACTTACAATAACACTATGAGGAAGGCAATTTTTTCTTGAAAGATACAAGTGTATTAACAACTAGAACTCTTCTCTATTTTTTGATAAAATGAAAACAGACTGGCTAATTGACTTATATCGAAAAAGGCCCACCTGTAATCCCAGCAATTTGGGAGGCCTAGGTGGGAGAAATTTATTGATGCCAGGAGTTCGAGACTATCCCGGGCAACTAAGTGAGACCCCATCTCTACACAAAGTAATATAAAATAAATAAATAAATTAGCTGGGCATGATGGCATGTACCTATAGTCCCAGACACTCAGAAGGCTGAGCTATGATTGTGCCACAGTACTCCGGCCTTGATGACAGAATGAAACCCTATTATTAAAAAAAACAAAAAACAAAAAACGGTAAGATTGTGAAGGCTCAAATATACCTCTATTGCTAGTAAATCTGATGATGAAAAATGTCCTTATTTATGCAGGAAGGTAGACTTCCTGCCACTGAACTCCAGATTTAGACAAATCAAAACACCAAGTAGTTACAGACCATGAAAGCGGGCTTGAACTCAGGCCGTGTGGCTCCGAACTGTTCTGAATACTGTGGCATATGCTGCCTGACAACTGTAGTGGATAGGGCTTCACTCAGAACACAAAGTTGCAGACAGAAGACCATGCTCAGAGAATAGCCAATAACACATTTCTCTGTCTCATTACTGGTTGAGGTTCACTTCACTTTCCTTCCACAGTCTTCCCTTGAACGTCTCTCCTGCTGATACCTGAATCCCACTTGTCCCCTCCGAACGGAGCCCTGAAAGTATACTTTTTCAACTCTCAAGTTGCTTTTCCCGAAGCCTCACTTTCTGCCCCAGGCTTTGCCTATTTCAAAGGTGGTTAAGTATCCACTCTCAAGTGCCAACTGAGACACACAGGTAGGAGCTTTTGCAGGAGTGGAGTAGGCCCAGTGAGTGGACACACAGATGGCCTAGAGCCATGCTGGGTAACTGAATGCCAGTATTGAGACCATTAGACTCAAACTAGAGTCTGCACTTGACTTAGATTGTTTTCCTTACTTAGGATTGTTTCAAAAAGCCAGCAGTCTGAAACGAGACACAGAGGACATTCATGTCTGTGTCTTAGAATAACTCAGAAAGTCACAATTGATAGCCATTTGCATTGTTTTTAACTGTTGTTTGCTTTTAGACTGAAATGAGAAACTTAAGAAATATTTAGCTCCTGAAGATAATGTACATCTCACTGCAGGCAGAAAATCTTGCAACCCAAGATTTGTGCATTTATAAATACAGTATATGACATTTATGTGGATAAATAAACACATCAACGACATCAGAAGAAAGCAGACTCTGAACAGAAAGCTCTCCTTTGTCCAAGCCACCTCCACTCAATCATCTTCAATAATACCACATGAAGCATGAACACCATTCTCCCTCAGTGTTTAGAGTTAGTATTGATCATCTGTAAAGAGTTAGAAGGGCCGGGCGCGGTGGCTCAAGCCTGTAATCCCAGCACTTTGGGAGGCCGAGACGGGCGGATCACGAGGTCAGGAGATCGAGACCATCCTGGCTAACACGGTGAAACCCCGTCTCTACTAAAAAATACAAAAAACTAGCCGGGCACGGTGGCGGCCGCCTGTAGTCCCAGCTACTCGGGAGGCTGAGGCAGGAGAATGGCATAAACCCGGGAGGCGGAGCTTGCAGTGAGCTGAGATCCGGCCACTGCACTCCAGCCTGGGTGACAGAGCAAGACTCCATCTCAAAAAAAAAAAAAGAGTTAGAAGGATGAACATTTGTGGAACACTTATTTAAAAAATAGAATTTTTACTTTGAATAAAGTAAAGCATCGTAGGCAGGATTTCTTTATATATTTTTCAGACTCCTTGTAGATAATACCATAGTTTTGTCTTATGGCCAGTTCTGATAGATTTCTGGCAACATCTTGGAGGTTATAAGGGATGCGGATTTCACATCACTGTGTAATTTTACCATCTTGTGTGCTGTAGTTTGAAAGGATCCCCTCTAGCTCCTCAAGGGTGGCCAATGTGAAGTTATGAAGAGGTGGGGACTTCAGGAGGTGATTAGGCCATGAGGCCTCCTCCCTTGTGAATGGGGTTAAGACCTTGATTAAAAAGGCTCATTTCCCCTTTGCCTTCTGCCATGTGAGGACACAATGTTCCTCTTCTCCAGAAAATACAGCAACAGGCTCCCTCTTGGAGGGAGAGACTGGGCCCCTCACCAGACACTGAACACCCATGCCTGGACCTTGGATTCCCCAGCCTCCAGACTGTAAGAAAATAAGATTCTGTTTTTTGTAAACCACTCAGTCAATGGTATTTTGTCCTAGAAGCACTAACAGACTAAGACAAAAATTTTACTCTTCTATGTTACACAATAAATATTCATTTCCTATTGTTCGCATATTATTAGGGTACACGCTCTCTTTAGAATACTTGATAAAAATTGACTGTCATTTAGTGCATAGGAATGTTTTGTAACATTTTCTGAGTTTCTCAGGACATGGCATCTTGTCTTTGGTGAGGAAAAGCAATCTCCCAGGTGCATGTGTCTTTGTATGTTGCTGTTCGCTGTTGCTGCAGCGGCTGAGGGCCATCGTGGGCTGGCTGCCCCAGTAAGCACATCTGTCTCCACTGGTGATTGTGGCCACTGCCCTTACTCCAACCAAAGGGATGGTTACTCATCTAGCTCCTTGGGTCACAGGACTCCCAGACAGCTTTGCTATCTAAGATGTGAACATGTCTAGAAACTGGATGTTTTCTGTTTTGCTCATGTTAATTTTATCATGGAAGCTGGAGGAAGGCAAAGATAAATATGAAGATAAGAAAAAGAGTAAGAAGAGGTGGAGGAAGGAAAAAAGGAAGAAAAGAGAAGGGAAAGGAAGAGAAAGAGAAGGGGAAAAGGAAAGGGAAAGGAAAATGAAAGGGAAAAGAAAGGGGAAGGAAGGAGAAGGGAAGGGATAGGGGAAGGAAGGGGAAGGGAAAGGGGAAGATAAGGAAAGGGAAGGGAAGGGAAGGGAAGGGAAGGGAAGGGAAGAAAAAGGGGAACGGAAGGGAATGGAAGAAAACGGATGGGAAGGGGAGAGGAGGGAAGGAGAGGGAAAGGGAAAGGAAGGGGAGGGAAGGGAAGGGAAGTGAAAGGAAAGGGAAAGGGAAAGAAAGGGAAGGGGAAGAGGAAGGGAAGGAGAAGGGGAAGGGAAGGGGAAGGAAGGGGAAGGAGAAGGGAAGGGAAGGGAGGGGAAGGAGGGGAGAAGAGTGGAAGGGAAGGGGAAGGAAGGGGAAAGGAATGGGAAGGGGAAGGAAAGGGAAGGGAAGAGAAGGGAAGGGAAGGGAAGAAGTAGGGAAAGGGAAAAGGGAAGGGAAAGGGAAGGAGAAGGGGAAAGAAAGGGGAAGGGGAAGGAAGGGGAAGGAAGGGGAAGGAGAAGGGAAAGGAGAAGGGGAAGGAAGGGGAAGGGAAAGGGACAGAAGGGAAAGGGATGGGATGGGAAGGGAAGGAAAAGAAGGGAAGGGAAGGGAAGGGAAAAGGGAACAGAATGGAACGGAAGGGAAGGGAAAAGAAGGAGAGAGGAGGGGAAGGGAAAGGAAGGGAAAGGGAAGGAGAAGGGGAAGGAGAAGGGGAAGGAAGAGGAAGGGAAATGGATGGGACGGGAAGGGAAGGGAAGGGAAAAGGGAACAGAATGGAACGGAAGGGAAGGGAAAAGAAGGGGAGGAGAGGGGAGGGAAGAGGAGGGCAAGGAAAGGAATGGGAGGGCAGGGGAAGGGAAGAGAAGGGAAGGGAAGGGGAAGGGAGAGGAAGGGAAGGGAAGGGGAGAGAAAGGGGAATGGAAAGGAAGAGAAGGGAAGGGAAAAGAAAGGAAGGGGAGGAGCAGGGAGAGGAGGGGAGGGGAGAGGAGGGAAAGGGAAGGGAAAGGAAACAGGGAGGAGAAGGGAAGGGGAAGGAAGGGGTAGGAAAAGGGACAGAAAGGGAAGGAAAGGGGAAGGAAGGGAAAGGGGAAGGGAAAGGGACGGGAAGGAATAGGAAGGGAAGGGAAGGGGAAGGAAGGGAAAGGGAAAGGAGGGAAAGGAAGAAGAAGGAAGGGTTTTCAGTTGCCATCAGCTTCCAGTATGCTTTGAAGTAGTTGGGTGAGTTCATGCCTACATGCACTTTTCACAGACACTGGCCACATTCATCTCCAGAACCAGGCCTATCAATGCCCCTCTTACTCTCTTTTGTTTATTGTTCAGTCCAGACCAAGCTGAATTGATGAGGCCACAAGACTCAGGGAAAGCCAGAAATTCTCCTTGGACTTCACGGCTAAACCACAAGCACCAACCCAAGCTTTCTAAGACTCTGCATGCAGGCAGTGAGTTTGTACTCTTTTACATTAGATCAACTTTTTGATTTCTAGTCTGCTATCACTATCATCTTGTATGTCCATAACTCCCTTATAAATCCTGAAAGAAGACAGATATATCAGTCAGTTGTTACCATAATTATATTCTATAATAGGCAACACAAACTCAGTAGCATAAGACATAAATCATTTATTCTTGTTCATGTATTTGCTGGTCAGTTTACTGTCCAACTGCAGTATTCAGCCCAGATCTACTTGGTCTTCCTAGAGCCAATGGCTCCCTGGGGTGCCTGTTGTTATGGTGATGGCAGAAGTGCAGGAGGAGTAAGTAGAAACACTAGACCTAGTCTTGGAACTTTTGACCAAAATCCCATGCAAGCACAGCGTAAACAAGACTGACTTTAGTAAGAGTAACTGCAAAGTCATATGGCAAGAAGCCAGGATACTAGGAGGAATAAAGAACTGAGAACAATAAAGCAACCCACCATAGGTGAGATCAGGCATTACTAGTTGCCAATAATTACTCTATTAAATAGCACTAAACCTTGGCCCATAGCCAAAATTAGGCACCATATAAATCACTGTCATTTTCAAACTGATAGAAAAGTGGGTAGGTTAATAAATCAGAGTAAAACTGTCATTACTTATTAATAATAATTTCATGGAGGATTAAAAACTGAGCCTCACTATTGTAACCCAAATATTTTAAATATATATTTTTATATTCATATATAAAGACATGTACTATATAATATATAGTATATATAACACATAAAACATATATTTTATTATTATATATAATCGTATATGTGATATAATGATTAACATATAATATATTAATATATAATTAAATACATATGATAAATATTTAATTTTATAGATAATGTATTATATTATATATGATGGTAAATTGTTAAATGTAACTATTATATGTAATAGTTATATATAATATATAACAATATTATATATCATAATAACATATAATTATTATATATAATAAAATGTATCATGAAACTATTATATATAACTATATGATATATCATAATATATAATTATTACTATATAGCTATATTATATATCATAATAATATATAACAATATTATATATCATAATATGTAATTATATAATGAAATGTATTATATACAACTATATAGAATATATAACTATATATAATAATTATATATAACTATATATAATATATAACTATATGTAATAATTATATATTATTATGATATATCATATTTTATATTATATATAACTAATATATATAGTTACATATATAACTATTATATATTACTATTATATATAATAGTTACACATAGTTATATATATAACTATTATAGGTGATATGTGACATAATGATTAAAATATAACATATAATATATTAATATATATTTAAATACATATAAGAAATATTTAATGTAATATATAATATATTATATTATATATAAGATGGTAAATGATTACATGTAACTGTTATATATTATACATTATATATATTATATATAATATATGTATATAGTATACATTGTATAATATACAACAGTTACATATGTGGCCATTATATATAATACATTTTATTATATATAATTATATAATACATTGTATTATATATAACAATTATATATTATTTATAACTACTATATAATACATTTTATTATATTTAATATATTATAATATATATAGTATTATATTTATATATTGCATATATATTACACATATACTATATATTATATATTATAGAATTTAAGTGATTATATAAGACTATATAAGATTATATAAGACATTATATAATGTATGTTATATAACTATTATATGTAATATGTTATTTATAATATGCTTATTATATATTTTTGCTGAGAAAATAAACTAAAAACTAATTTACTAAAGAGTTTCTCTCTTTTTCCCTGAGCAGCTTTTCTTTTAAAATAAATAATGAACAATATTCTTGGGTAACATGGAACAATATAAATTTTTTTCTGGGTGATGCACGTTCTTATTGGTTATAAAATAAAGAGAAACTTCCGGTGAATTTGACTAGTCTCAGAAGGTCTCCAAATAATACATCAGTTGGATAATTAGAAACATAAAATATAGATTGTACAATGATGAATGAAAACTTCATAAAGACAAATTAAACCTCTGCTGATTTGTTGGCAAGGAACCTGGAAACTATTGAGAACATTAATGTCTTCAGAAATCCAAGGGTCCACCTCATTTATAGCGCACTTTTCCTTTACCGATCACTGTTTGAATATCCACGGAAGATGAAGACCCTTTCCAGCTACTTGGGAGGCTGAGGCAGGAGAATGGCGTAAACCCGGGAGGCAGAGCTTGCAGTGAGCTGACATCCGGCCACTGCACTCCAGCCTGGGGGACAGAGCGAGACTCCGTCTCAAAAAAAAAAAAAAAAAAAAAAAAGACTGGGTGGGTAAGTAGGTTGTATCCAGGATTAATTAGAGAATAGAAAGTGTGATATTGTATCATTAAGAATAGCAATGTGGAAGAAATAATAAGAGCATGGTGGAAGGAACAGAACCTTACCTAGATTTTATCACCTATATTTAGATTATGAATATAGGTGATTCTGGGTGGAGAGACAAAGTAAAAATTTACTATATAAACCGCAATTCCATTTTATTAAAATTGAACCTCCTTCTAAATTTTCCACCTAAAACTTGCTTCACTTACTCTCTGCATTCCTAATCATGGTAGAATGCTATCTTCTAAATTAATCTCCCAGATAAAAGGACATCTGTGTGTGTGTGTATCCTTTTATTCTCACTGATTTATCCTTCTGATTCCCACTTTCAGGTATAGCCTGGGTTCCACTACTAGAATATAACACAGAGGATATTTCCTTGTTGTATTCTTCTAGTGGAGCCCAGGCTATACTTGAAAGTGGAAATCAGAAGCCTTTATTGAGTGAAACAGGGGGAGGCTGGGTTAGGAACTAACAGATATCTAAGTGAACAGAAAAGATGACAAAATATTATATGTCTTCAGGAGTCATAATATTCCACTAAGGGAAATATAGAATAATTTTAGCCATTTGATTTAGGCATGTGTACTTGAATTTTCATTTCTATTCATCAGTGCTCCAGACCCCTGTTCTGAGTCAGTGAGAGGGGAAGAGGCAGGACTCCCACGTATAACCTGCGTGCAGTCCTCAGTTGGTGAGGGAGTAATTAAGATGGACTTGAAGTTCAACACAACTTGACTATATTTTAGACAGCCTTTAATTAATTAATTAATTTTTTCCTGGCCCTAGGCTCCTGATCTCCTCTTTCTTAAAGCATTTACTTCAGAAAAGAAATTTTCAATTATAAATTTGTTAGCCACTCCTTTTGGGATGTAAATCTTCCAACCTACTTCCAGTTGGACTATCCGGTAACATCTTTCTTAAGGAGTGGAAGTCATTTCTTTGAAATGTAATTGTGCGAGGAGAGAGCACATCCTGTCTTCCCATATCTGCAGGAGGGCAGGAGCCTAACTTTAAGGAGTGCCAATTAGCAAACACAGATAGCCTAATCACACAGACCAGCCTCCTTCCTCACTTCCTCTGATACCGTTCCACTCGTTCACACCAAATGGCAATAGACTAATTCTGGAGTGAAATAAAGGAAGTAAACTCGAGTGAGACAGATGATCTTCCCGTTCCAACTTGGAGGACAAATAGGTGATCAACCGAATGAATAAGAGAATGTAAATGAGGGACACGCAGGCCGGGCACGGTGGCTCACACCTGTAATCCCAGCACTTTGGGAGGCCAAGGTGGGCGGGTCACGAGGTCAGGAGATCGAAACCGTCCTGGCCAACATGGTGAAATCCCGTCTCTACTAAAAATGCAAGAATTAGCCGGGCGTGGTGGCGGGTGCCTGTAGTCCCAGCTACTCGGGAGGCTAAGGCAGGAGAATCGCTTAAACCCAGGAGGCAGAGCTTACAGGGAGACGAGATCACGCCACTGCACTCCAGCCTGGAGACAGAGGGGGACTCCGTCTCAAAAACACGATAGAGGGACACACAGATTGATATTGAAGCGTGGGCCAACCACATGCCAGCTGAGAAACTGCTTTTATTAACAAGGTACCGCTGTTCTTTTGCTGCAGTAAGGATTCGCTTTGACTGTGGAGAAAATATACCAGATAAAGTTGACGCACCAACAACGTAAATTGAGCAGTGTGGGTGTTCAAGCAGATTAACCTGAGGCTCATCATCTTTCCAGCAAACTCTCCTCCTCCCCTTGGGTCTGCAGTCATTTAAAGGCGTCTCTCCATCGGTGCAGCTTCTCAAGTGGAACCTCCAGGCACCCTGAGCTTTTCCTCTTTTCCCCGACCTAGGGCTTCCTCTCATTCCCCAGCATAGCCTCAGGGTGATGCCAAAGCGAAGATAATCAGAACCCTTCTCCTGTGTTTTGCTTTCTGGACTAAAAGACACCTGGATGAAAAGGGAATCGTTAGAATGTGTAATTCCAGTAGGTGTTCAGTTCGCTTACACATCAATGGTTTACTTCTTGTCCGCTAGCAAAGAATCTGCCTCTCGCACTTCCTCCTTGCCTTCTAGAAGGCAGAGTGGGAATTTGAATTTATGAAGAACTGTGTTGCCAAGGCTGTGGATATAGTAGTTCGCATACATCATATTTATTTGTTCATTTATCCTGGGGAGAAAAATCATCTCCTGTTTCAAAAGGAAGAAATTAAAACTCATAGGAATTAAGCAATATGTTAGAGGTCATAGAGATTGTAAGAAGCTGAGTCGGGATTTAAAACCAGGAACTCTAGGCTCTAGTGCCAGTACATTTTCCAAGAACCCATATGTAAGACTTTTCCCAGGGTAATTGTCTTTTGTAATATACGCATTTTTTTTCCCTCTACCTCTTTTTCTTGTCTCCCCAGTGATACCTGGGTGTATTAGGATGCTGCACCTTTAGCTGCAGGTGACTCGTTAGGCATTTGAGTGCCTTGCATTTGTCAGCAATTCAGGTTAACTTGCTCTTTCTAGTAAAATCCTTTCTAGCAAAATTCTTTCCTGTTGCAAAAATTCAATAAAAGCTGAAAGGCGAGGAGCAAGATTAGAAGGCTGAAAAAGGAAACTAGATAACTAAGGAAGAAAAGTCCCAACAAGCCCATATTTCTCTCTCATTGGAGAGTTTGTGAAAGGGCCAGATTGGCAGGAATGAAAAGGAAAGTCCTTTTTTATTAAGCTCACCTGTATAGTATTAGTTCTTCAGAGGTGTTTATGAAAACATTCACACACAGTAAAAGATGCCTCTGTAGACCCAGTTTTTATTGAATTTCTTCAGCTCTCCATCAAATTTTAAAATCCCTGTCTATTACTCCATCTCTACATAAATCATACCCCGTGTCCATTGGATTCTGACTTAGCTGCAATTCTCTGCAGCTCCTGGTAATTTGATATAGAATTGTGTATCATGCTGAAAAGGCACCTCTATCCTGGCCTTTCAAATCACCTGGGGATGCATGGCAATTGTCTTATTTCATTTCATGGGGGAAAAACAAAAACAGAATCTGGAGGAAAAGAAAAAAAATTACTGGCAATTTTATTACCACAGAGCCTCAATTACTTAAGTGCTAATGACTCATCCTCCTACTTAAACACCATCTTGATCCTCCTGCTGAGAGTACTCAGAGGCTGCCTTGGCCTTCTGTGTGGCTGATCTTCACAGCCTCAGGAAAGAGGAGCTGGGCAATCACAGAGCTGGGGTGATGGAGCATTATCGTTGTGAGTGAGGGAGTCAAACACAGTGACTCATAGGAGGTGCTACTATGGATTTCAGGAGCTGAGAGTTGAAGGCAGCCCTGGATATCACTCCCTAGTATCATGCCCTAAACCAGATTTTATCTTGAAGGGCTTTGATGGTACACAATGGGCTGCTAGTCTTCAAAGTTTTACAAATTAAAAAAAAATGCTAGCGTGTTTATCTCCCAAGCTTATCGTCTTCTTATGCTACTTTGCTCATTCAATTCAATAGTTATTCATTTATTTAATCAGTTAATAACCACAACAAAACAATGGAGCATCAACCATGTGCCAGTGGAATGTAGGTGCTGGGACGTGATGGTGAATAAAATGGACAGGGTTCATGCCCTTGTATATTTATATTTCAGTGAAAAATGCATGTAGGAAAAAGTATTGACATACATAAATTCAGCATGTGAATGTTATATAGAAGTCATAGGTAGGGCAAATATGGTAAAAACTTTCAAAGGTCTTAAGTTCAAAAACATGATAAATTATTATTTGTGGGGTATAGTGGAAATCGAACCTGAGTGAGGTCACATATTGACATATGGATTTATTATTTCCAACAAAACTGTCTATCAAAACAAGAAGGTCAGTGGATCGGTGCAGATGTTTATCAGTGTCTGAATACTGAACTGGCACAAATCACAGATACCACCATTGATCCACCAGAAAGAAGAGCTGCTGTTGTGGGTAAGGTCAAGTAAATCATAATAGAAATCAAGTAAGCATTGACCTCCCTAACTGGAACGGCCCCTAGAAGTTATGTTCTCCCTTCTTTTCTGAATATTCTGTTCTGTTGGCGTCACTGCCTTGGGTAGTATAGGAGCATGTTTTTCCCTGGTAAATTCTTTCAAGACAATAGTTACTCACACTTCATGATCCCTTTGATCTCTAGAGGTTATTTTAATTAGAATGAGTCTCTCCTCTGGTCCTCATAGCCCTACTTCCACTTTCTGCCAGTTTCTCCCTTTACTGTGGTGTTCCCTGATGCCTACCTACACTTTTACTATCTCTTCTGGAGCAATCAGCCTGCATCCTGGGCACTGGAATTGACCAAGAACTTTCCCACTGCTCTCCTCCCCTTCCTCCACTGCCCTGGACTGTGGCCTTTCCTGTTCCTCTTGATCTTTCTACTTATCAGGGAAGCCTGTTTTTAGAAAGCTGAAGTTTCAAAGGACCCTGAAGCAGAGGTGCATTCTGTCCCTCATTGTTCTCCCCACAAAGAGGATGGGATGATAAACAACTACTAGGAGTCTCTCCCCCAGCACCCAGAAGTGATTTAGTGGAATGTCTCTCAATAAAAAGAGATGAGCCAAAATACTGAAGCACCTCAGGAGTGGATTTTCTCAAGTAAGTGGTTGTGGGACTTAGAAAACAAAATTTAGAGAAATACACTTTGCCAAGCAGGATCAGTCTTTACCCAGGCAAGAAGAAGTTGAGCATGAAGGCCATAAGCAACTTGGTCAACACAAAGAGATTTTCCATTGTAAGGCAAGAATACTCATACAAAATTTCAGAGGGCTGGGCATGGTGGCTCACGCCTGTAATCCCAGCACTTTGGGAGGCTGAGGCGGGTGGATCACCTGAGGTCAAGCATTTGAGACAAGCCTGACCAGCATGGTGAAACCCCATCTCTACTAAACATACAAAAATTAGCCTGGCATAGTGGTGGGTGCCTGTAATTCCAGGTACTCGGGAAGCTGAGGCAGGAGAATCACTACCTGGGAGGCGGAGTTCGCACTGAGTGGAAATTGCATCGTTGCACTCCAGCCTGGTTGACAAGAGCAAAATTTGGTCAAGAAAGAGAGAGAAAGAGAGAGAGAGAGGAAGAAAGGAAAGAAGGAAGGAAGGAAGGAAGGAAGGAAGGA
>NC_045440.1:139836064-139930195 GCF_002776525.5 Piliocolobus tephrosceles | reverse complement strand
GCAGACTTGGTAATTTATAAAGAGACATTTATTTACTATAGTTTTGAAGAATGAGAAGTCCAAGATCGAGGTGCTGTCTTCTGACGAGTGCCTTCTTACTGTGTCCTCACATACCGGAAGGTGTGTAGGGGAGGTGGAAGGGCAAGACAGAGACAAAAAGCCATGTTCCCACTTGGCAGAAGGGAGAGAACCCAACCCCCATAAGCCCTTTTAATAGCGGCACTACTGCATTCGGGAGGGTGACGCTCTCATGACTTAAACATTTCATCAGGGTCCCTACCTCCTGACACTGTTCAATTGTAGATTAAGTTTCCAATATATGAACTTTGGTGGACACATTCACATTATGAGTCTGTGATCGGCAAGGGAATTACAGGTCAGTACCATTTGCTGAGTATCATTATTCTCTAGAAAATTTCACTTATGGTATCTTATGCATTCCCCACAGCATCCCTTCAGACTCAAATTACTAGCCCCATTTGTCAACAGATTTCACTAACTCAGGAAAGCCACAGGAGTTAAACCATTTACCCACGCAGCCAAATACAAAGGGCTGAGATTTGAATTTAAGCCGTGTCTTACCCCAAAGCCTGTGTTGTTTACTTCCTCACATGATCCCTGCCTATCTTTACTTAGCATCTAGTATGTTTAATGCCATTTAATGGGTATAACATCCTATTTACATTTTCATTTTCAAGTAAAATATGTAGAAAGTATGAATATGTCCATTGAATAACGAGGGGAATTAAAGTTCAAAGACTTTAATGAATATGTCCAGATCAGAGCACTAGTAGGCAGCAGAACTAAAATTTGAATTTATCTCATGGGGTTACAGAGATAATTACCTCTGTTACAAAAAGGTAATTACTATGTGTCTAAGCCAACAAAATGTGTTTTTCATGTACTATTTCTTGGGGTAGCTACAAAATACATTTTGTTAGCTTAGACACTTAGAACAAATGTAGTAATTGTTCATTATTATTGCAGATATGCACACTTAAGCTACTTTAGATTAATCTATTCTTTGGAAAAATTTTAAAATTCATTCTGCCTGATTATTCCCTTTTTCCCTTTTTCTCTAGGTTCAATTTCATGGCACTCCAGCCTCAAGGACTGTGATTTATTCAAAGGGTGAACATCTCTATATGTAGTATGTGGCACTGAATAGTGAAACAAATGTGGGCTTCAGGGTCAGACATTTCTGGATGAGTATCCTGATTTCATGCACTAGCTCCTTCATCTTTTAGGAAAAGCCTTGGACTTCTCTGGGCCATAGAAAATGTAAAATAGGAAATTTTACCTATCCCAAAACGTTGAGAGTTTTATATCTCAAAGTGCCTACCCAAACTTGATGCTTAGTAATACATGTTACTTCTGCTCTCAGCCTCATCCTTACTTGGAAATCATGTTCAGAGACTGAAAGGCAGTGCAATAGCCATTGGAACCACTGGTGATTTTTATTTGGTATATTTTTCCAGTTCTCTTTCTGGGAACACAGTATTAGATTGCTCTTCCCTACCTCTGAAAGTTTGTCTTATCCGTGTGACTGATAGAGGCCTACAAATTATCGATGGAAGCTTTCCACCTTATTCACCACATCTACCTCCCTTCATGGCCATAATCTCCAAGTGTGTATCAAATTGGAGTCTCTGTCAGTGGATACTTGCACAACTACAGGAGGCAGGATCCCTCAATGAGCTGGATTGACATGAGGCATGAATAAGAATAACGCTGGTGCTGGGATAAGCTACTGACATTTTATTTAACCACAGTATGACTTAAATATCCTGACTGATACAGGAAACATCTACCGTGACTTTTCCTTCCATTTCATTTTTCACCGAAGAGGCTGGTGTTAACGACTCATTTCTGTTTTCTTAGCGGCCCGGAGGAGCATGGAAGCAATCTGATCATGTAAGCAAATGATTTATCACTCCCTTTTGGCCCTAAGCAAGGATTATCCCTGTACCATCCATCTCTCAAGATATAATTGGACTTAAAATTAAAACTGCATTACCTTTTAATTCACTGAGAGAAAACTGGAGGTTTTGACTTACATAGCAGTTTCAAGCAAGGTATCTATTAGGAAGCTGTGAAAAATTATTCCAGCCTGTTATACTGAGAGCCAACATGGGAAAAGAATTGTTTTCCAAATGATACACACTGAGCCTAAGGCCCTGAAGACAAACTTCATGATTGGAGGTGGACAGCAGGCTGGGCTCTGTGCCCATCCCCAACTTTAGCCCAAACTGCTTTATATAAATCTATTATGTTTATTTATTTTGTCATGAGATTTTCTTTGTAAAAAACTGTCATTGCTTGTATGAATCCCCTGCAAAGGGCATGAAAGAGGAGGTTGGCTTTCAGGAATCAGGAACAAACCTAAGTCAGCGCTGCGTCCAAATAAACCATGACAATTAAGAAGAGTGATGAATCAGGCCTCCTCCTTTACCCTGTTGTAAGCTCATCTTAGTCTGTTCCCTGATTTTAGAGATAAGATCAGTCCAATAGGGATGGAACAACTGCCTTTGGCTGCTTCAAAGTTTGGAAGCCAAGATGTAAGCTCCTTGTTACTCAAAGTTTGGGCGATAGATGTGCCTTCTAGGTTCTCCAGAAGGCAAGTGCAAACATAAATTTCAGAGTGAAAAAAAGAGTAATACTTATGCAAGGAAAAGAGAGGGGCTGAGAAGGTCAGCGAGACCTTCTCAGTACATACAGCAAAGTCTCTGCCAGCCCAATGGGAGTCCATGGAAAAAGGACTCTGCAGCCTGGAGTCTTACTGTGATTAGAAATAGCCAGACCGTTGTCCCAATACCGTGCTCCCTCGTTGACTGGGAGTGCTACAGCTTCATTTGGACAGTTGAGGTGGACTTTGATGAAGCTAATGCTGGTGGCTACCAGCTGGCCACATTCTTCAGCAAGGGGTAGTGAGTATTTTCTTGAAGGGGGATCTGAGCAGCACCTCTGTCTGCCACAGTGAACCACTGGCCTCACCATCACCTGGGAGCTCATATCCCACTGGAGAACTCCTGCATCAGGATCTGTAGTTTAACAGATATCCAGACACATTATTTTGCACTTTAGGATTTGAGAGGCACCTAATCTGATCTAAGGAATACAAGGAGGAAGATTACATGCTATGGCCAATCAGGAAGAGTCAGAGTTCCTAGAATTCATTTCAGCGACTTGATCAAATAAATCCTTACCAATTTTAGGACACATGAGAACCATTGAAAGAGCTTGCTAAAAACGTAATTCCCAGACCTCAAACCCAAAGATACCGAAACCCAAAGTTAGCACATCTGGAGTGGACCCGGGACCAGTGCATTTCAACAAACGCCCAGATGTTTCTGAGGTCATTAATACATGTTTTAATCCTGGACAAATGCTGATCTTATGAGTGGATTCTATACTTTCCATTACCACATACCAGTAGCTGTGAGGCTTTGAACAAATTAATTATACATTTTGTGCTTCAGTATCCTCAAGTATAAAAATAGTCCCAAATGGTTGCGGTTAGGATTAAAAGAGAAAACATTCGCTTTCACATTGTTAAAGAGGAGAATAAAGAGCTAAAAACAAAGCTGAATTGATTTATTTTTCAATCCAAGGTTTGAGGGTCACTTGAGAAATGAGTTTTATCAAGTCTCTGCAGCCAAAAGCAGAGGACTAAATATAGAAGCAAAGAAGGGAGTGAATTCCAAATTGAGAATGATTATACGAGTTAAGTTCATGAAGTTTCCCATGGGACTTTCCATTATTCTGAGCCACAGAAGTGCAGGCATGCTTTACCAAAGGGCGCAGGAAGGACTCTTTCAGCATAATGTGGGGCTCAGCATCTCGTGGAGTCACTATCAGATGCACATTTTTGGTATGGTGACTTTTTATCATGGCAGTCTTTATGCAAACACCTATCGAACACCTAATTTGTGTCAGGCCTGGAGCTGGGTACCAGGAGTTCCATAGAAACAGCGGAGCCCCTGCATTCATGAGGGTGTGTGCTGTGCTTTGAGTATGGTTTGTTTGGCCCTCTCAAATTCGATCATGTTGAAATCGGCCCCTTGGCCCCCGGTGTTGGAGGTAGGGCCTGGTGGGAGATGCTTGGATTATGGGAGTGGATCCCTCAAGAATGGCTTGGTGCTATTCCCACAGGAGTGAGTTTGCACTCTTAGTTCTTATGATAACTGGTTGTTCAAAAGGTAACTCCTTCTCCTCTCTCGCTTCCTCTCCTTTGCCATATAATCTCTTCACACAGCTGCTCCTGTTTGCTCTCTGGCAATAAGTAGAAGACACCTGAGGCCCTCACCAGAAGCAGATGACAGTGCCATGCTTCTTGTACAACCTGCAGCATCGTGAGCAAAATAAATCTCTCTTCTTTGTAATTAGTCAGTCCCAGGTACATCTTCCTAGCAGCACTAAATCAGGCTAAGATACCATGGAAGTCATGGATACAGGTAGGTGCAGGCCACTTGCTCCAGGGGAGTAGGAGGTCACTTAAGCCTGAGAGCTGAGGTAAAGAGATCAGACGCTCAGCCACATTCCTAGCCCTGAAAGATGGCTCAGACACTTTTTAGCCGAGTGATACGGGCAAGTGACTTAAATTCTGTGTCAAAGCCTCCTCATCTGTAAAAGGAGAATGATAGCAAGCCTACCTCATATGCATTTTTATGAATATTAAAGAAGCAAATTTACATGAATTACTTAGAATGGTACGTGACATGTGATAAGTACTTAACAAATAGTTGTCATACTAGCAAGCATCCATTCATTCAATGGAATAAAATTCAGCCACTGCAGACTACACCTCAGAAATATTCCAGGTTAAGACAATACACTGATGTAATGCTAATGCAACACAGGAAAGTCTCAATACAAAATTGCAAATACTAAGTGCTCAGAAAGTGTTAACTATTCTTATACTTAAATCAGATTGGGGAAGTTGTCTCTGGCAGATATACAATAGGTGTTCCATAAATAGTAGTTTCCCTTCCTTGCTTTTTTTTTTTTTTTTAACTTTTATTTAAGTTCGGGGGTACATGGGCAGGTTTGTTATACAGGTAAACTTGTGTCATGGGGGTTTGTTGTACAGACTATTTCAACACCAAGGTATGCTGCCTAGTACCCATTAGTTATTTTTCCTGATCCTCTCCTTCTTCTCACCCTCCATCCTCCAATAGGCCCCAATGTGTGTTGTTCCCTTCTGTGTCCATGTGTTCTCATCACTTAGCTCCAAAATAGCCAGTATAGAATAGAACCAAAGTTTCCTTGGTTTCAAGCGTTAATTTTCATGGGTATCTGTGGTTTTGCGTTTAATGGTCCAGGGACACCAAGAAGCTTTTTGTTCCCATTGTACACCCTCTGCTGCCTCCTTCTTTCATGCCTTTGGTCATGATCCTTGAGCTTCTGGGAGGGTTAATTCTTCCTGGCCATTAAGACTCCTTGAGAGCATCCTGCAGAAAGCCTGGAGCTAGCCCTCCTCTGGGGTTCTTGTAGCCCTTGGGAACTTGTACTTTCATAACACTCACTAAAGCACTGTAATGGGTTCTCTCCGAGAGTCTGTGTCCACCCATTGACCCTAGTCTTCCCAAGAGCAGAACTATAGTTTGTCACCAGCACAACTCCAGGCACTGGCACCAGACTGGCGTATTTTTCAGTAAATGTTGAATAAAGGAATGAATCTTACTTCGAAGAAGGGTGACCTTCACTCTTCCAAACTTACCTTCTTCGTCTATATCTTCTCAAGTCAATTCTTATAGCCTAGTTTGCTATTATATTTCCCATTTTCCCACCTTATTTCAAAACCCAACCTTTGCTTGGAAATCTTGTCCACAGTCTGTCTCCCTATAGGTATAGGTTTTAGAGTTAGTCATACCTTGCTTAAAATCTGGCATTAGCCTGTTCTAGCTAAGTAGCCTTGTGCAAGGATTGTCAGTCTCTTTCTATTCCTTCGGTTTTCCTAAATAGGGAAAAAGTGAGAAACACAAGAAAACATTAAAACAGGGAACTAAAAATGCACCTATATCATGTAATAAGTATTGATATTTAATTAAATGTGCTTAATATAAATATGTAAAAGTATAAAGATACCAGTACTACAATGTCCAGCATATATTAAGCACATTTGCATTACAACTGTAACACTGCTAAAATGATTAATCTACTATTGCATTTTCATAGCAATGGTTCAGCATTGTTCTTTCTCCTAATTTCCATGTGAATATTTCTCTGCATAGGTCACAATTACCTCAAATGTAGTTATCTCAAACTGCTCATAATCATTCTTCCAAACCAGTTTCACCCAACTAGCTAATGTCATAATCTCTTTTCCTGCTGCTTAGACTTGACAACTAAGACTTGTTAACACCTCTTCCTCTCCATTGGCCAAAGTTCTAAGCTCCAGGTAACAGAATACACTTTAGCAATTTTATGTGGAAGAAACTTATGAAGGGACACTGACATGACAAGGTTGGGGGATGTCTGTAGGGAATATCTTTTCCAGGGAGGAGGAGTATTTTAACACTGAGATTGTTTGGAATTGCTGATATGTGATGATAATAAAAAGCAGACTAGGCCGGGCGCGGTGGCTCAAACCTGTAATCCCAGCACTTTGGGAGGCCGAGACGGGCGGATCACGAGGTCAGGAGTTCGAGACCATCCTGGCTAACACGGTGTATTTTTAGTCTCTACTAAAAAATACAAAAAGCTAGCCGGGCAAGGTGGCTGGTGCCTGTAGTCCCAGCTACTCGGGAGGCTGAGGCAGGAGAATGGCGTAAACCCAGGAGGCAGAGCTTGCAGTGAGCTGAGATCCGGCCACTGCACTCCAGCTCAGGCGACAGAGCGAGACTCCGTCTCAAAAAAAAAAATAAAAATAAAAATAAAAAAAATAAAAATAAAAATAAAAAGCAGACTAACTTTTGGTTAATTTCATTATTGATTTTAAATTCTCTGCAAATATTGTACCTGCTTATTTCCTGAATCTGGGGAAGACTGTTCCTTCCTGTCCCTGCACCTATGATATTCTGTTGTTAAGCAATATTTGGTAGTTCACAGAATATTTGGAATGGACTTATGAATACACACACACACACACACAGACACACACACACACATATATATAAATATATAAACACACACACACACACACACACATATATATAAATATATAAACACCACACACACACAACATATATATATATCTCCAGGGCTTTGGGAAACAATGTCCCCCCACTGTCTGGTATTGTTAAGGGTACTATTTTTGCTAAACCCCCAATAGAGAATTCCTCTGCTCTAGTAGAAAACTGAGCAATGCTATGCACTACCTCTAATTCTAGACACCTTCTGCAGTAGATTAGATATGCTACTATGTCAAAGGAATCAGTGCCCTATGCTTAATCTATATTTTCAAAAAGCTCATTTCCAAATCAAAGACTCCTAGAGAAGATCAAGCTGGAACAACCAACATCTCAAACCTGCACACTAGTAGCATGAAATTTAGGAATGCAGTATGCACATGTACACAGGCAGTTCTTACTTTCCATAACATTATATTAACTGAAACTTGTACATATTAGAACTCTGTCTTTGTGTTTCACAGTTCCCTGATCACTGCAAGAAAACCTGAAAATCAAGAACATAGCTTGGATATATGTGAGTTTCCATTAACATAGCGTCCTACCAAAACATGGAAAGGGGTTCAGGCGATTTAGAACATTCATAAATGATGGATTTCTACTACATTCTCCCAAACATCTTCCAAATATTTGTCACATTTCGTCAGCTCTACCTCCAACATGTTTCTGCCTTTCTGGCCTCCTCTCATGATTGCAGGTCAGACCCTCGTCCCACATCTCACTGACACCTGCAGTAGCTTTTTGTCTTGCCTTTCTGCCTCCCTGCTTCCAGAGTAAATTTTCTAACTCATGATTGTGATGATGCCCTGTGATCAGTGATCAGTGATGTAACTCCATCTCCTCTTCATTATCTGTATAACACCATCTGTATTAGCACCACATTGAGTACCACATTTTATTGAGTATCACCACATTGAGTATCACATTATTTAAGTAAATCTCCCTTAGTCAAAAAAATTAAGGGTGTTTATTGTAAGGACTCTTGAGTAGCTCACTAAACAAAAATAATTTTTGAATAATTAGACATCAAATAATGGAAAATAGTGTGGTCCAGGAATCTTAGGGGCGAGAAAAGGAGGCTAGATAACTTTTGACTCTACTGTGGTCTGTCTTAGTAAAGACTTGCTTCCTTCTCATGAAAAGTAGACCAGATCTCTAGCAACACCTGGACTGTATCTCCAGGAAGAGAGAGAAGTATTTGTTTACTGTGTTCCCTTTTTTATAACAACAAACATTCCAGGAAATAATATCAAACTTATATAGCATTATGGAAGTGCTTGGCACTGTTTTAAATTTTTTAACCTATGTTTACTTATTTTTTCTTTTTCTTTTTAGCTGACACAAAATACTTGCACATATTTACGGGATTCAGAGTGAAGTTCTGATACATGTGTGCAATTTGTAATGATCAAATCAGGGTAAATAGCATATCCATCACCTCAAATGTTTATCTTGTATTTGTATTGGGAACATTCAAAATCTTCTATTCTCATATTTTTAAAATGTACAATAAATCATTGTTAATGATATCCATGCTACAGTGCTATTGAACACCAGAAATTATTTCTTCTATCTATCTGTAATTGTTCATTAACCAACGTCTGCCTCTCCTCCCCTCTAATGACCACAATTCTGCTCTATACTTCTGTGACCTCAGCTATTTTTGACTTCCAGATATAAGTGAAAATATGTGCTGTTTATCTTTCTGTGCCTGACTTATTTCACTTAACACACTGTTCTCTAGGTTTATCCATGTTGCCATGAATAACAGTGTTTCATTTTTTTAATGGCTGAATAGTATTCAGTGTGTGTACATATCACATTTCTTTATCCATTCACCTGTTGATAGACATTTAGGTTGATTTCGTGTCTTTACTCTTGTGAATAGCGGTGCAATAAACATGGGGGTACATATATCTGTTGAATATACTATTTTGTTTCCTTTGGATAAAGACCCGGTAGTGGGATTGTGGGACTGCTGGATTATATGGTAGTTGTATTTTTAATTTTTGAGAAAGCTTTTCCATACATGCTGTACTAATGTATAATCCCACTATCAGTGTATCAATGTATGACATTTTTTATCTCTGCATCCTCTGCAGAATTTGTTCTTTTCTGTTTTATGATAGCAGCCATTCTAACTGGGGTGAGATATCTTCTTATTTTTCTTTTTGTTTTTTTTCTTTCTGTCTTTTTATTTTTATTTTTTTGCAACAAGGTCTTGCTCTGTTTCCCAAGATGTAGTGCAATGGTATGACCATAGTTTACTGTAACTTCAAACTCTTGGGCTCAACAATCCTTTCACTCCAGCCTTCTGAGTAGCTGGGACTACAAGTGAGCATCACTACAACTGTCTAATTATTTAATGTTTTATTTTGCAGAGATAAAGGTCTCACTATGTTGCCAAAGTTGATCTCACATCCTGACCTTAAGCAATCCTTCTGCCTCAGCCTCCCAAATTCCTGGGATTATAGGTGTGAACCACCTCACTCAGCTGTGAGATAATATCTCACTGTGGTTTCGATTTTCGTTTTCCTGATGATTAGGCATAATGAGTATTTGTTCATATACCTGTTGGACATTTGTATCTTTACTTTGAAGAAATGTCTATTTAAATCATTTGTTTTTTTTTTATTTTTTATTTTTTTATTTTTTAGATGGAGTCTTGCTCTGTCTCCCAGGCTGGAGTGCAGAGGTGCAATCTCAGCTCACTGCAACCTCTACCCACTGAGTTCAAGCGATTCTCCTGTCTCAGCCTCCTGAGAAGCTGGGATTACAAGTGCCTGCCACCACACCCGGCTAATTTTTATATTTTTAGTATAGACAGTGTTTCATCATGCTGGACAAGCTGGTCTCAAATTCCTGACCTCAAGTGATTTCCCCAACTCGGCATTCCAAAGTGCTGGGATTACAGGCATGAGCCACCGCTCCCAGACTCTTTTTTAATTGAATTATTTGTTTTGTTACTGTTGAGTTGTTTGAGTTCATTGTATATTACGGATATTAGTTCCTTGTTGAATGAATAGTTTCAGATACTCTCTTCCATTCTCCAGGTTGTCTCTTCACTCTATTTATTGTTTCTTTTGCTATACAGAATCATTTTAGTTTGATACACTTCTACTTGTCTATTTCTATTTCTGTTGCCTGTGCTTTTAAATCTTACCCAATAATATATTTGTCTAGACCAACATTTTGAAGGATGTTTTGGATTTTTCTCCCAGTAGTTTTGTAATTTTAGGTCTCTCATTTAAGTCTTTAATTTGTCATAAATTGGTTTTTATATATGGCGAGAAAAGGGATGTAGTTTCATTTTTCTGCATATGGATATCCACTAATCCCAGGACCATTGAAGAGGTTATCCTTTCCCCAGTATGTATTTACTGGCTCGTTTGTGAAAAATCGGTAGAGTGTACATACACAGGTTTATTTCTGTGTTCTCTGTTTTGCTCCATTGCTCTGTGTTTCTGTTTTTACCCCAATATCATGCTGCTTTGGTTACTATATCTTTGTAGTATCTTTTGAAGTCAGATGGTACGATGCCTTCAGCTTTTATCTTTCTGCTCTGGATTACTTTAACTATTCAGGTCTTTTGTAATTATGTATGCATTTTGAGATTTTTTTGTCTATTTCTGTGAAGAATGGCATTGGTAATTTGTTAAAGATAGAAATAAATCTGTACATTGCTTTGGGTAATATGGCAAGTTTTCACAATAGAAATTCTTCCAATTCATGGGATGGCTTTCTATTTTTTTGTGTATTCTTTTCAATTTATTTCATCAGCATTTTGTAGTTTTATTATAGAGATAGTTCATCTCCTTGGTTAAATTTTTTCCTAGATACATTTTTGTAGCTGTCATAAATGGGCTTATATTTAAAATTTCTTTTTCAGCTAGTTTATTATTTGCATACAGAAATGCTACTGATTTTTGTATGTTGATTTTATATCCTGTAACTTGACTAAATTTGCTTACCAGTTCTAAGACATTTTTTGGAGATTTTTAGATTTTTCTTTTCATAAGATCATATCATCTACAAAGAAAAACAATTTGATTTTTTTTTTTTGTTTGTTTTCCCAATTTGTTTCCCTTTTTTTCTTTCTCTTCCCTCCTTGCTCTGGCTAGGACTTCCAGTACTATGTTGAATAAAAGTGGTGAAATGGACATTCTTATCTTGTTTCAGATCTTAGAGAAAAATCTTTCTGCTTTTCCCCATTCAATATAATATGAACTGTGGATGGATTTGTCATATATTGCATTTATTGTTTACATATATTCTTTCCAGTATTAATTTGTTGAGAGATTTTATCATGAAGGGATGTTGAATTTTACTAAATGCTTTTTCTGTGTCTATTGAGATGACTATATATGTGTGTATATATATATATATATTCTTTCATTCTGTTCATGTGGTATATTGCATTTATTGACTTGCATATGTTGAGCCATTCTTACATCCCTGGAATAAATCTCACTTGATCCTGGTTCATTATATTTTCATGTACTGGTGGATTTGCTTTGCTGGTATTTTAACAATTTTGTGCCTAAGCTTATTAGAGACATTGGCCTGTAGTTTTACTTCTTGTTGCATCCTTGTCTGGTTTTGGTTTCAGAGTAATGCTGGCCTCACAGAATGTGTTCATTGAATGGCCTCAAAGAAAGAATTTCTTTGTCTTCAATTTTTTATTATCATTTGAGAAAAATTGGCATTAGTTCCTCTATAAAAGTTTGATAGAATCCACCAGTAAAGTCATAGAATTCTGAACTTTTCTTTGATGGAGGACTTTATTATTGATTCAATCTTGTTATACATCATTGGTCTATTTAGCTTTTCTATTTCTTGCTGGCTCAGTCTTGATAGGTTTTATGTGCCCAGGAATTTATCTATTTCTTCTGGGTTTTCCAATTTGTTCCTGTATAATTAATACGCCAACATTCACAATATTCTTTAATGATCCTTTATATTTCTGTATTATCAGTTCTAATATGTACTTTTTTGTTTTATTTGTTTAGGACTTTATTTTTTTTCTTAGTCTAGCTAAAGGTTTGTTGATTTTGTTTATCTTTTCGAAAAAATAACTTTTTGTTTTGTTGATCTTTATATATTGCTGATTTTGTCTCTTTCTGGATTAGTTTTGTTCTGATCTATTATTCTTTCCTTCTATTATCTTAATTTTGGTTTGTTACTGCTTTCCTAATTCCTTTAGGTACAATGTTAGGTTGTTTATTTGAAATCTTTCTCCTTTTTGGATATAGGCATGTATTGTTAAAACTTTCATTACTGCTTTTGCTGTATCTCATAAGTTTTGGTATGTTGTGTTTCTATTTTTAATTTTTTCTAGTATTTTTTAAAAATTTTCTTCTGAATTTATTTATAGACCCATTGGTGATTCTGGAACACATTGTTTAATTTTGATGTATTAGTACAGGTTTCAAAATTCCTCATGTTATTGATTTTTAATTTTATTCTCTTGTGGTCTGAGAAGACACTTGATACGATTTTGAGATTTTTAAATTTGCTGGGACTTGTTTTGTGGCCTAACATATAGTCTGTCCTAGATAATGTTCCATGTGCTGATGAGAAGAATGTGTATTTTGCAGAATATGTATATGCATTTTGGATGAAATATTCTGTAAATATATGTTAGGTCCATTTTGTCTACAGAACAGTTTAAGCCCAATGTTTCTTTGTTGATTTTTCTTTCTAGATGTTTTGTCCAATGCTGTGAGTGGGGTACTTAAGCCCCAAACTGTTATTTTATTGGGGTCTGTTTTTTCACTTTAGTTCAAAAATATTTGCTTTATAAATCTGGGTGTTCCAGTGTTAGACCAACCTATCTATCTATCCATCTACCTACTTATCTATCTACCTATCTATAATTACAATTGTTATATACACCTGGTGAATTTATTCCTTTATAATTATATAATGACCTTTTTGGTCTATTTTTTATTTTTTCACTTAAAGTTTGTCTTACATAGCTCCTCCTGCATGTTTTTCATTTCCATTTGTGTGGAATATCTTTTTATATCTATTCATTTTCGGTCTATGTTATCTTTACAGGTGACATGAATTTCTATAGGCAGCATATAGCTAGGTCTTGTTTTCTTTCTTTAAAATCCATTCAGCCAGTCTACATCTTTTAATTGGAGAATTTAAACTATTTAAACTCAAGATTGTTTTTGATAGGTAAAGAGTTACTCTTGTTCTTTTGCTAATCCTTTTCTGATTGTTTTGTATATCCTTTGTTCCTTTCGTCTCTTTATTGTTTATCTTTGCAGATTGGTGTTTTCCTATGGAGGTAACCTTTTGTTTCTTTTTCATTCTCTCTCGTGTATCTGCTCTACCAATGAGTTTTATGTTTTTGTATGTTTTTATGATTGTGATTGTCATCCCTTGCTTCCAGTTATAAGACTTCCTTAAGCATTTCTTGTGGGGTTAATCCAGTGGTAATGAATTCTCTTAGTGTTTGATTCTCTGGAAAAATATTATTTCTCCTTCATTTATGAAGGATAGCTTTGCTGAATACTGTATTCATGGATTGTAGCTTTTTATTTTTTCTTATAGCATTTCGAATATATTATTCTAGTCCCTCCTAGCCTGTAAAGTTTACACGGAGAAATTTGCTGTTATTATGATGGGAAATCCCTTATATGTTACTTGACACTTTTTTCTTGCTGTTTTTAGAATTCTCTTTTTGTATTTGACTTTGGACAGATTAATTATATTGTCCCTTGGAGAGAGATCTTTTTAGATTGAATCTATTTAAGGCTTTTTTTAGCTTCCTGTATCAGAATGTTTATATCTCTCCCAGGACTTGGGACGTTTTCAGCTGTCATTTTATTAAATACGTTTTCTGTACCCCTTTCCATCTATTTTTCTTCTGGAAGACTCAGAATGTAAATATTATTTGCTTAAGGGTGTCCTATAGATCACAAACATTTTGTTTCCTTTTTTTTTTTTTTTTTTTTTCCCTGACTGGGTTATTTTTAAAGGCCTAGTTTAAAGTTCAGAAATTCTTTCTTCTGTTTCATGTAGTCTGTTGTTGAAGTTCTTGATGATCATTGCATTAGTCATGCTTCTCTAGAGGGACAGACCTAATAGAATATATATATATATGAAAGAGAGTTTAAAAGAGAGATTTGGCCCATACAATTACAAGACAAAGTCCCGCAATAAGCTGTCTACAAACTGAAAAAGAAAGAAGGCAGTAGTGGCTCAGTCCAAGTCCAAAAGCCTCAAAGGCAGGGATGCCAACAGTGTAGCCTTCAATTTGTGGCTGGAGGCCTGAGAGCCTCCCAGCAAACCACTGGTTTAAGTTTAAGAGTCCAAAGGCCAAAGAACCTGGAGTCTGATGTAGGAAGAATGGACAGGAGGAATGGAAGGAAGCATCCAGCATGGAAGAAACACAAAAGCCAAAAGACTCAGCAAGCCAGTTTATCCCACCTTCTTTCTGCTTTCTTCTAGCCATGCTGGCAGCCTATTGGATGGTGCCCACCCACATTGAGGGTGGGTTTTTCCCTACTAATTCACTGACTCAAATGTCAATCCCTCTGGCAACACCCTCACAGACACACCCAGAACCAATACTTTACCAGCTACTTAGGCATCTTCCAATCCAATCAAGTTGACACCTAATATTAACGATCACAAGTATATTGTGTATTTCTTTTATTGAATTATTCAGTTGTAAGATATCTCTTTTGTTCTTTTTTTATAGTATCTATCTCTTTCTTAAATTTTGCATTCAGATTTTGATTTATTTTTCTGAACTTTTAAATACTGTAAATCTATGTTCTCTACTATCTCACTGAGTTTCCTTAAAATCATTATTTTGAATTTGTTTTCTGGCATTTTATAGATTTTGTCTTCTCCAAGGTCTATTGCTAGAGAATTATTGTGTTCTTTTGGCAGTATCATGTTTTCTTGCTTTTTCACATTTCTTGTGTCCCCATGTTGATATCTGTGATCTTGTGTAACAGTCACTTCTTCCAATTTTATGGGGTAGCTTTCATAGGGAAAAACTTGTTTCTATGGGCATGTGCTTCTTTCCTTGAGTATGTCTATTTATTTTTATTTAACTTTTATTTCAGTTCAGGGACACCTGTGTAGGTTTATACAGGTAAATTTGTGTCATGGGGGTTTATTGTACAGATTATTTCATCTCCCAGTTATTAAGCCTAGTACCTATTAGTTAGTTTTCCCAGTCCTCTCCCTCCTTCCATACTCCCCCCTACAGTATGTCCTAATGTCTGTTGTTTCCCTCTATGTGTCCATGTGTTCCCATATAGATGCATTTATAATGTCAGTTGAGTTGAGTGCTTTGTCTTTGGCTTTGGGGTGATGCAGTAGTCTAGTCTTTGCATTATTTCTTCAGCTTTAATCATTTTCAGAGTTCTTCAGTGGCTTATGTTGGTGGGATTGCTGGGGGGCTTTACTAGGAATGGAGACAACAGATGGTCTGGTCCTCAGGCTTCTGGAGGGTGAGTGATGGTGGTGGCAGTGATAGGCACTGTTAGGGTCAGTCCTTGTCTATGTTTATTCATGTAATGTTTACTGTAAATTTAGAAGATAGATATTATTTTCCCCATTTGATCAATAAAGAAATCAAGACATAAGGTTAAACAATTTGCTTGCATTTCTGACAAGTGGGCACTTGTATTACTAACCACATTACTTGTTCCTAACCACCTCACTATACTATTTCTTAAGGGTGTTAATTTGCCAGATTTAGGAAACATGCAATCTTGCAACCTAAACCAATCACAAGTATAGTAACTGTAATATTATTAACAAAATATCAGCTCTCATTTAGACCACATATGGAACATCTATGAGAAAATATTTTCTAAGGAAATGGATAATTGTTCCTGAAAGAAAATAAAGTCCTGGGCCAAAACCAGAAAGCATAGTTATAAGAGTCTCACATTATAATATACATTATACATTTAATGTATATTAAACTTCTCTAAACTGTCTCTTTCATCTTGTTTCTTCTCAATTCTCTCTCATTTACTCTTTCTTTTGGCCTTCTTACACATTCATGCCACTTGTCCTGGCTGGGTACAAGGTACTCTTCTTTCACAAACTTCCATTCTCTTACTTCTCTTTTCTCTTCTTTTTCAAAAACCACATTTAACTGGCCCTTAACCATTGAGTTATTTGGCTTCCTGAGGGGCCTAAGCAGTCTCATATCATGCTCTACTAGCACATAACACGCCTTATCCCAAAACATTATAATCGTCTGATTCTTCCATTGGACTGTGTTCTCCTTTTGACATTTACTCATCTTTGGACTCTATAACCAGTTGATTACATCAGATGATTGAATAAAGAGATGAACAAAGAAATCAGATGAAATAGTAGCTGTTCAATAAAATCTCTTAATCACTGACTTATTCCTTACTTCTTAGGGTGCAGAAAAAAATAGTTATTACGCATATACTAGGTTCTATACCACTGTGCAAACTTAACCTAAAATGGATAGCTTTATGAATCTTCTTCATAACTAACAAGTTACAGATGGAAAAAACAAACTTACAGAAACTAAATAAGTTATCTAAAGACATACAACCTCTGGGTCACTAATCTACAATTGAATCAGGGTCTATTTGACTTTAAAATATAGTTTTCTTCCATAATACTGCACTTTATATAAGAATAACCATATGTTTCTCTAAAGAAAAGTGATTCTGATCAATGATTTTCCAACTTGTCACAAACTCTCTAAGCACGTACAACAGAGATATAACATGATCATCTAGTTAACAAGTAATGTATTGATTAGCCAATTGATAACCAAGAAACCACAAAGCAAACCCATTAACTTGGGGATCAAATCACAAAGGAAAACCTGTTGTTTCCAAAAATGTTTCTATTTGTTAATTTGTGTAGCCTGAACTTAGAAATTTATGCACTGTACGTGTGAATACAAAGTCACCATGTTTCAAATGATAATGGTATCAAACCACTCAAAACCCTGAGGTGCAACTGTGGCACAATATCCCTTAGCTGTGGTTTTCAAAGCCAGTGGCATGTTTTATAATTGAAGAGTCATTTGGAACCCAGGGAGCATGCTTCCTTTGTCTTTACTTATTTAAAAATCTCATGTTATCCTGTTTTCAAATAGGCTTCATTCTTTCCTTTTTTTTTCCCTTCCATTGTGTGTCTTCAGTAGAGGAATACATCCCTAAGGAATGAGCTGCTAAATGAATCTACTTTTAAAAATCCTAAATATGAACGGGCATTGTTTTAGATAATTATTTATTTATTTGTTGCCATGATACTGCAAATGCTTGCTGTGCTACAAGAAGTGGGAGTCCAGGTGTAAACACAAGAAATCCTGCTTTTAAATTTGCTGTGCTATGAATTTTTCAAAATTTAATACGCATCCAAGCATAACTAGTACAATTCAAGGAAAAAAATCTATAAATCAACTCATGCAAAAAACATCTGCTTACAACAACTTCCACCCTTTAATAGAAAATCCTACGAAGACTCAATCAACAAGACAAGACTCACACAATGGAAGGATAGTCCCTGCTCATGAGAGATGAGGCTGGAAAGGTAAGCTGCGTCTGCACATCTCCACCTGGCAATGCTGTGAAATGTGGGTGCGAGTCAGTAAGTGAGGGGTGGTTATCTCTTGGATTTAGGGTCCACCTGGACAAGTGTGGGTGCTACAGAGACTGTTCTGACAGAAGCATACAGAAAGAACTTACCTGAAGGTCGGGGGCAAAGTAGGAAGTGACACTGGTCCACATTCTTAATTGCAAACAACAGAATATTTGGTAAATGTAAGCAGAAAATGTACTTATTAAAGGATCCTAAAGTATCACATTTCTGAAAGATTCAGAGACTTAGGTTTGAGTGTCAGCAATCAAGAACAAAGGATACCCATATACCTCCAGACTCTCATCCTAGTTTGCCATGACTGTCTCTAGATTTAAAACTGAGAATCCCATATCCTTGCAGCCCCATCAATTCCAGGAAAACACAGAGATTTGGTCACTATCATGGTAGAACTGGGTTCTGTACCATCTTAGATACTGAGCATAGAATCTTCCACTACAACCACAGATAACCATTCCTCTAGGAAGTAGTTGAGGCCACTGCTACTACTTTCGTTGCGAGAATTAGTCTGGCAGGGCTTTTGTTTCTTGGTGTTCCTAGTTTCTGATCAAGTTGGGAGCACCTAATTAGTAGATCCTGGGACCCATCAGTAAGGCAAGATGGGAAAGAGCTTACCTGGAGCTTACTGGTTAAGAATAGGAGGATTCTCTAAACACATAAGAGGGATTTACATGTTGGATTATCTCAAACAATGACAACTCTCAACTTCAGTGGCTCTTGCAGTGGACTCAGTGAGAGACCTGTGAATATCAGAACAAAGACTTGAAAAGAATGTGAATTGTTTGAGAAAGACTTAGAAGGAAATTGCAAAAGTTCAACTGGATAAATATGGCTGAGGTAGAAGAACCAATTGTCACCTCAAAATTTCTAGATTACATATCAGGGTGTATTTTGTTGTAACCTACTAAAATCAAGACTTTAGGAGAAAGGTAATGAGGTTAGTTTCCACTGAGCTTGAGATGCCTCTCAGGCATTCAGGTGGAAAGGTTCTTTTGGCTGAAGCTAGCAGAAGTGCCAAATTATCCCTAAGTCGTGGGTGGGGGATGAGGGTTATTGCAGCTAATAGACGGTACTTAATGCAGCCACGGTAATGAAGGTAGAAACAGCATTTGAACCTAAATCTGATTCTAAGTACCTGTTTTTCCCTGTACTTCACACTGCTAAAATATTAACAACAAGGACTTTGCATCATCTGTGTTCAATGGCATGCATATGTAACTTCTGATTTCAGAGGAGGAGAAGGAAAGCAAAAAATAATAATAATAATTGTCTTGAAAGTGACATTTCTCTATGGCAATCATCTAAAACAAATTCAAACTGAAATATTATTTTTATTTTGCAAATAATAAAAGTGAGCTTCTGCAAAATTAATTTGCTCAACATTACCTAGCTGGTAAACTGAATCAGATGAACTTTTATTACTCTTTTTTGTATTGAAAGCTTATGACTCACAGTGGCAGTTTTGAAACCCTGAACTCTGGACCAAAAGCATCAGCATCACCTAGGAACTTACTAGAAATGCAAATTCCCTGACCCCACCCACATCCCACTGAATCAGAAACTCTGGGAGTGGTGCCCAGCAATCTGGTTTAGCAACTCTCCAAGCGATTCTGACGCATGCTCAAGTTTGAGACTACTGGTACATTTATTACATCATCCCAGATATGAGGACAATTAAAAAGTGACTTTTCTTTTCCAGGTTTGGATGAGATAAATATTGTAAATGAGATGCCATTTATAAAACCCATAGCAGAGTGCCAGGTATATTTTAGATTCTAAATTACTCTAATTGAAATATGATGAACCTAATAATTCAAATAGTAAACTAAACTCTACCAAAGGCATTTTAATATACTTAAACTAAAATAAAAAAGTCTTTAGTTTAAATTTAATATACATTTATGTGTTTGGATTTTCAATTTTTTAATAAAACTTTTCATGGCTTTCACTAACGTAGAAGTGTTGCTTTACTAAATCAATTTGTCTTTCGGCTTCCTTATCAAATCTTTATATAACAACAGTTAGGAGTCTGAATATCTGAAGCGGATTCTGGGATTCTGAGGAGCCCAGTTTTATTTGTTTCTGCTTCTGATAAAGTTCTGTTACTAACACACGTTCATTTTCTGTTAATACTGGAAGTCTAGCTCCAGAGGTAGTACATTTTGGCTCACTGAAGACAGTTAAGAAAAGGCTTCACATCCTCTCCAGCACCTGTTGTTTCCTGACTTTTTCATGATTGCCATTGTAACTGGTGTGCGATGGTATCTCACTGTGGTTTTGATTTGCATTTCTCTGATGGCCAGTGATGATGAGCGTTTTTTCATGTGTTACTGGGTATATACCCAAAGGATTATAAATCATGCTGCTATAAAGACACATACATGCATATGTTTATTGTGGCACTATTCACAATAGCAAAGACTTGGAACCGACCCAAATGTCCATCAATGATAGACTGGATTAAGAAAATGTGGCACATAGGCACTGTGGAATACTATGCAGCTGTAATAAAAGGATGAGTTCATGTCCTTTGTAGGGACATGGACGAAGCTGGAAACCATCATTCTCAGCAAACTATCGCAAGAACAGAAAACCAAACATTGCATGTTCTCACTCATAGGTGGGAATTGAACAATGAGAACACTTGGACACAGAATGGGGAACATCACACACCAGGGCCTGTCGTGCGATGGGGGGAGAAGGGAGGGATAGCATTAGGAGATATACCTAATGTAAATGACGAGTTAATGGGTGCAGGACACTGACATGGCACATGCATACATATGTAACAAACCTGCACGCTGTGCACATGTATCCTAGAACTTAAAGTATAACAATAAAAAATAAGAAAAAGAAAAAGAAAAAACTTCATGCCCACTTTTGTTGGTAATCCAGGGGAGATTCATGAACTGAAAATAAGAAAGCACGAGATATGTTTTTAGATCCCCTCCAAACTTGAGAGTCCAGGAAGTGTGTGATACAATGAGAGGGATGTTCATCAGCCATACTTCCCACATTCTGGGCTCAATTTTGCTCCATTCTACCTGGGAAACCTTGGGGCGGTAACATAGTGCTCTACTCCTCAGAGTCTTCCTTTATGAAATGAAGTACTTGGTAGAACAGCAAAGGCTCCTACTAGTGCCAGCATGACTCATAAAAAGAAAGATTTACCAAATAATAAAGAAATATGATATAAGGGACGGAAGAGAATCTAATCACTACCGTGTTGTGTTTTACAGAACAGTGTAAATTGCTCCCCTGCAGATGCAGATGTTGTTCATTACACTGTAGATAAATTCAGAAATGTAGTTTACCCTGATTTAGCATTATGCCTAATTGTTTTGAAGGCTAGTGCAACGAAGTCAGCCCTATGTGCTGCTTTGTTGTAATATTTAAAAGTGAATGCTGCACTGATTCCAGTGAAGTTTCTCTGTAGGAAAATCTTCTAGGTTTGTAGCCTCAAGACTCAGAAATGAAGGTATTGCTACAGTAGAGGATCTAATTATAAGAGGTACCTTTTTATTATTATTATTCCATCACATCCTTTGGGCCATCCAAGTTCTAAAACTCAGTATGTATATGTATGGTTTCTAATTTCCAGAATAACTGTAGAGAATTGAACAACCCATCTTGCAAATGAAGACATTATATCAAAACAGAGAAATGAGCTGCTGAGTTTGCCATAGGAAGTAGAAGATATAACTTGGATCTAAACTCACTTCCACTTGACTCTCTCTCCCAAAGATGAGAAACCAAGCAGACTCAGTTGAGCATGTACAATCTGCTCTATGCCAAACCGTTTATATTTATTTACCTCTTTGGCTGCAACACCTTTCGATAGGTCTTACTACTAGCACCTTTAAGTTCTAGGGTACATGTGCACAGCATGTAGGTTTGTTACGTATGTATGCATGTGCCATGTTGGTGTGCTGCACCCATTAATTCCTCATTTACATTAGGTATATCTCCTAATGCTTATCCCTCCCTTCTCCCCCCATCCCACGACAGGCCTTGATGTGTGATGTTCCCCATTCTGTGTCCAAATTGGATAGGAAACAATTTGCCCAAGGTCACAGGCTTGGGTAAGGGGAGACTTGGCTCTAAATCTAAATGTTGAAGTCCACTCTCCAAATGCAGTGCAAAGCACATATAAAGTCAAGCAGGAAAGCCACTGATTAAACAATGAATAATAATCTATGGGCATCTAGCTAAGATTGAATATAAGGGATTTTGTAATTTCTTCTCACACATGGTATTTTGCAATATTAAGTAATGATGAAGCCTGAGAAAATATTTCACTATACCAGAACAAAGATTTTTGAAAATCACCTTTAAGATTAGTTGCTTGCCTTTTAGTAGATATCAGGTATTTCCTGCCCTTCAGGGACACATAGATCACATTCCAGATAAAAAATGTGTTTGAAGAGAGGTGTTGTGCCTCAGTACTAGCCTTTTTCCTTCTGATTACATCTGTTCTGGAAATGCTAAACAACTATTCCATTTTGTTGCAAACAATGGTGGGTGTTGAAATACCATAGGAAAAAGTAAAGAGGATTGAATTTTATAGTTTTTGAAAATGAAAATAAATTATTTGAAATTTGAATTTGCATCCCTGGGGACTGTGAATGTATCTCTTTCAATGTTGTTGTTGATATTATTGGATAAAGCAGTTTTAAGCCTAAAATAAATTGGGCCAGTTCCTTCTTCACTTAACAGATGAGAAAAATGGTTATATCCTATGTAACAAACCTGCACGTTCAGCACATGTATCCCAGAACTTAAAGTAAAATAAAAAATAAAAATAAAAATAATGGTGACATCAAGTTGTTCCAAGGTCATAAAACTAGTTAGAAGTGTGACTTACTTGTTCTGTTAGTCTTAATCATACCAAAATTTGGATTTTATACTGCCATGCAATGTAAAGAACTATGCTTCAAACCCCAGCTTTATTTATGTATAAGCTGAATATTTTATATGATATTTGCAATGATTAATTGTAGCTGTCAATTTGACTAGACTAAGAGATACCCAGACAGCTGGGCAAACATCATTTCGGGGTTTGTCTGGAAACAAGTTGCTGGAAAAGACTGGGATTTGAATCAGTGGACTAAGGGAGTTCCACCCGTATCTAATGTGGGCAGGCATAAACCAATCCACAGGAGGCCTGGGTAGAACAAAAGGGCAGGAAGGCAAATTTGCTCTCTTTTCTGAAGCTGGGAAATCTATCTTCTCCTGCCCTTAAATAGCAGATGTACTCCAAGTTCTCCAGCCTTTGGACTCTGGGATGTGCACCAACGGCCCTCCAGGTTTGCAGGCCTTTAGCTTCTGACTGAGAGTTACATTACCTGGTTCTCAGGCCTTCAGACTTAGACTAAGCCATGCTACTGGCTTCCCTGGTTCTCCACCTTATAGAAGACACACTGTGGGACTCCCCAGCCTACATAATTTTGAGAGTTGCTATAAATTATCTCTATCTATCTATCTATCTATCTATCTATCTATCTAGTATCGATCTATCAATCTATCGATCCATCGATCTATCTATCTATCTCCTGTTGGTCATGTTTGTCTGGAGAACTCTAATACAATATTTAACTTTTACTAAACTAAATTGTTTTAACTTTAGGACATGTGAATAATACATACTTCATAAGGTTTTTGTGACAATAAAATAGTACATGTACATATTTTTGGTACAATAGAAGAGCTCAAAAACTTTTAAATCCTTTCCCTTCCTCCCATTTTTCCCACTAAATTATAAATAGTTACAAAAAATAGTATACTGCATAAATAGCTCTCTGAGTCAACCAAGAGTTTCCTGAGCATACCCACACAGCATATCTGTTGTTTTTAAATCGGGATGTCTCCTTGTATTTCAGAAACTTGGAGCAAACCTCTCTTGACAGATAAACTCTCTTGGCAGCATATTTATTTCAGGGATGCTCATCTCTGACCTGCATAGTGGAACTGCAGAAGTAACACAGAACTACTTGATATGGTAAGCACAGATGACAAGTGCTGATGAGGTTAAGAAAAGACTTTGAAAGGAAATTAGATAATCTCCATTGAAAAGGAAAATAAACCTCAGGGTTGTATACTTCACAGAAAGATTATGTCCTTAAAAATTCATGAATAAAAGGCACAGCAGAGAAGAACCACGGTACTAGTAAGTTGGAAAAGCCCATGGGCTCTGGTACCATAGAACTAAGTCATGAGTCTGAGATATATGACTTATGCAAGTTGTGGAAATGTGTCTGAGTGTATCAGTTAGCTATTGCTGCAAAACAAAATACCCCAGAACCTAGTGGCTTAAAATAATGTTACTTATTTTTTCTTAAAAATGTATGGGTTAGCATGGTGGTTTGATAGATCTAAGTTGGGCTTGGCAGAATTTACTCATCCATCTTTGGTTAGCTGCAGGTTAAGCAGGCAGCTTTTCTTATCTTGGTTGGTCTTTCTCAAATGTCTAAAGTCTCAACTGAGATAACCAGGCTGACTCAGCTCTGTTCCAGATGTCCAACCTCTCCCAAAGGCTATCATGTACCTGTTATTATACTGAAGGCAGAAGAACAACAGAGATAAAAGAAATACACAAGGCCTGTTGAAGCTTAGGCGTGAGACTGAAAGAAAGTGTGTTGCACTTTGGAACTGCAGAGTCAGTCTGCATGAATAAGATCCAGATATGTGTATTTCATTATAATAATTATCATTACTATTTTCTTTTCCAGTTAACTCTGATACACAAGTAGAATGAAAGATAATGGTTTTATTGTTTGAAGTATGGATTGATTGTTTTTTTGAAATGTTACTAATACAGCAAACAGAAAGTGGAATAAACAAAACAATGTTATTGTTAGCTCACACAACTGAAAATTTCCAAGTTAAATATAACTTCAGTCATGGCTAGATCTAAGGGCTGCAAAGACATGGTCTCTGTTTCTCTTTCTCCAACTAGGTCCTTGCCTTGCCAATGTAGAAGCCATATTGTATAGGTAGGATCTTTCTATATGGTGAAAAAACTGGTTGTCAGCGGTTTCAATAGTCCTTAGAACTTTCTTCACTATAAGAAGAAAAATTAAAAAAAATAAAAAGGAGAGAGGAGAAAGAGAGAGTGTTTCTCTTTTCTGAAGCTCAGACAAATCTTATTATGAACTTTCATGGGCTCATCTTGGATCACATAACCACCCAGGAGCTTGGATAAGGGCAATGAACACATGTGGATTGAGAATGGAGGGAGTATGTGTTTTCAAAAGGAAATCAGAGCGATATCACTGGAAAAGAAAACAGAGACTGGATAGGCAAAAAAAATAGCAATTGTCTACAACAGATGATATATTCTCCATCTGCATTTCCACAAAATGCTATTATACCCCTTTTTATGCTTTTGTAATCATGTATTTTTTTCTCATGTATACAGTGTTTATCACTTTCTTGAGCACAAAGAAAATGAACTATATCTCATCATGTTGGTGTCCCTATCACTGTGCATGACACATAAGTATGTCTTTGTTACATCTATTTTTTAAAGCTATTTTGTTGGGAGTTTTAATCTCCAATTCCTTGGTTGTTAAACTCAGAAGAGATATACACATGATTCTCTTTTTTCGTAATTTTTATTACCTCTGGATTCACCCCTATATTTTTATTTGGTCTGTAATCCTGGAGAGTTGGATGAAACAGAAGCCTCCTTGGCCCTGATGAGAATCAAGTCAGGCTGCCTGATTGTTGGGGTTATTCTACGTATTCTCAAGATTGAGACTTACATCTCAATCTTGAACAGACAGGTTCAGAATTTTATTTTCTTAGGGTGGTAGTAAATAAAAGAAGACAAAATGTTAAATCCTAGAACAAATCTGGTCTATGGATCCTACTTCTAAGTTTGTATATGTTGGTTTCCCATCCTAATTTTAGATAGTCTTTCAAACAGATCGAGATTACCTCACTAGGAAAAAGAAAAGAAAAGAAAAAAAATCCGATATCACAGTACTAGCTACAATGGAAGGAAGGAAGAAAGAAAGAAAGCATACCAACAGGGATAGCTGATCAAAGTTTGCAAAGAGAGTTAACCATAAGAAGAAAAACCTATTAATATTTTCACTTTTTCCTGAAAGTTTCAGATACACTCTATCACATAATTTTATTCCCTTCATCCATATCAGAGTTTATCTCCTTGGCTTCTCCTGCCCAAGGTCCTCTTTGGACTCTTGTTAAGCCCCCACCACCACCATGGTGACCAATTCTGCAGGGACTAGATTAGTCAACATTGAGGCAACCCAATGTAAATGTGACTTATCCCAGCTGATACAAAGGCACAGCTCTGAGATAACAACTAGGATTCTAATTATTCCCATCAATACTAGGCCTGAGTAACATAGCTTACCCAAAGACTTCTGTAGGAAATAAGATTTGTCTCTGTTCCTCCGTAATGAATAGGATCCAATGTGTTCAAGCAATTTCAAGTTATCAACTGCTTAAGAATCCATGCAAATTTATATTTATGGTTATATCTCTGTCTAGACAAAATAATCTAATGTATTGTTTGAAATTTTGTCTCCTGGGGAGGTTGTCAAAACTGGGAAACTCTGAAGTAGGGTTGTTTGTCTGCAGTTATTCATGTTTGTGCTAGAATATTGGGCTGAACCATCAGTAAAACAAGCCTGAGTTTTTCCATACCAGGTCGCATAAGCATAAATTAAATGAGAACACGTAATGTTGTGGTAATCTGTTTTGAAGGAGCTGACTTTATCTGTGCAAATAATTTTCTTATGCCCTTTAGACCAGCTCAAGTCTAATTTCCTGTGCACTATTTTCCCCTTGACAATTTTTTTTTTCATACACTCAACTGTATGGTTTGTTGAGTCAAATAACAACCAGAGCATGATAGGAAACTCTGCTTATATGGCCATCTGATGTCCCATATTAAGTATCCAGCCTCTACTATGACCCAGTAGCAAGCCAAGGGCTGTGTGTAAAATGTAAATAGTTATCCATAGAAGATGGCATGGATTTATTAGAAACCATAGAGGCTTGCTGTGTGATTTTCCTATCGGTTTTTTCGAGAGGTTAAATATACTACCTCTATCAAACCACAAACACATTGGTTACCATTCGCTTTGCTGGATCTTAAGGTCCAGTTAGGAGAAAAGCTTGCATTGAAGCTTGGACTTGGTACAGAGCCTTCTCTTATTCTGTTTATAACTGATGTCTGGTAAGTCTATGGGTGACTCTAAAGATTGGCCACAGAAACATACTTAAATATGTTATGTGCTGCCTCAAAAATCCAGAAAAAAAGGTGTAATAAGACTTGTGCATCCTTTTTGTTTTCATTTTTGAGGTAGATGGTACAAAAGGCAGCAACTTGCCTATTACCTTTGAAGAGCTATCTTTACATGCTCTTGACTATTCGACTTCTAGGAATTTCACTGACGTAGTGGATCCTTGAAATTTTGTTCAAATTCTCTGTTTCTCTGGTTCTTGTAAGTACTACCTAGGCATTTAGCATAATTCTGCTCATCGGATCCATAGTAGCATAGATGTGGAGGATGGGTATGATGATCTTGGAATGTCAGAATGGTCAATAACTCCGCAGACTATATTAGGCAGAGAAAAGAAGAGTTGGTCCAGTCCTGCAACAAGATTCTGAAAGGTATACTGTTAGATCTGGCATATACTATCAGACTGCTTCTGATGCTCCTTGAAAATTGCAAAGGGAGAAAAACCATTCGGCCAACAGCTGCATTTTGAAGGAGACTATTTTGATTTGTTTCCCAATTATAATGCATATGTAATATCAGCAGCGATTGGATCCATAACTTGGGTATATTGGTGCTAAAGTCTTTTTCAAGACACATTCAACTTTTGCACAGGCAAAAGACACAAATTAAGTGAGAATATCATATGTTTTTATAACCTTTCATATTTCAAGTATTTCATCCTCTGCAATTTCCATGAAAATAAAATATTGCTCCTAGATTAACTTGCATTACCATAATTAACATTACTATAAAGAGAAAGCTACAGAATCTGTTTTTACATCTTCCTACTGTAATGGCCACTACCCAATAGGTGAGAAAGCCAAAATGGGGATTCTACAGATTTCCAAGTATTTCTGTGCCAATTATTAATTTAGGAATTAGGAATATAACCATATATTGATATAATAAAGTCACCGAGATATTGCAATTTTAACTTAAACTAATATTTCATTTATCATGTGATTGCAATGAGTATCCTCCTTGGTCAGCTAACTTAGCATTTCAGGTTCCCAGGAATTAGGGTCAATTTTCAACCCATGCTTAGTTGTTTCCCCATTGTAGCCACTCTAGAAAATGGCTTCAGGTCCCTACAAGAAAGGCTTGCAAGATTATTTAACATTACACACTGTGAAACTGCTAGGGGATATTTTCTTAATATGATCAAGTCTTTGAATCAGCTCAGATTAAAAACTTCCAAAGGGCTATGAGTCTACACTGTTGCAACTTTGAGTCAGGTTTTTGGCTTCCAGATCTAGAAAGCCTTGTGCTATAAATATAAAGTGATAGTCCAGTAGGCTACCTATTTCATTTATAGGGAAACAGTGATCAAAGACACAGTGATTCACCAGTGTTTTCCTGCTGGTTTTACACTAACTGTGCCTACCTTGGTTTTAGGGATTTAGTGCTGCCACCTCATCTTTCCCAGCCTGGTATCTTATCATCCCCATTGAAATTAGATGAATCTATCTTAATGGAACCATCTCATCTGGTAAATGTGACCCAATAAAGGGAAGCAGCTTAGTCCATTTGTGGAGCAATAACAGAATGCCTAAGACGGGGTAATTTATAGCAAACAGAAATGTATTTCTCAGAGTTCTGGAGGCTGTGAGTCCAAGATCAAGGCACAAGCAGGTTTGGTGTTGGGTGAGAGCTGGGTCTGTGTCCAAGATGGCATGTCAGAGGGGAAGAATGCTGTGTTCTTACACCTCAAAAGAGACTGAATGGGCAGAGAAAAAAAAAGATGAATTCCCTCTGTCAAGCTCACCTGTAAGGTGATTCCTTACACCTAATACCATTCATGAGGGTGGAGCGCTCGTGGCTCAATCACCTTCCAAAGGCCACACCTCCCAATACCGGAGGATTGTTCGATTGAGGATTAAGTTTCAACATGAATTTTGGAGGAGACAAAAACATTTAAATCATAGCAGAGCATTTCAAAAATGAAAGTGCTCCACACTCTAATGTGCTTTTCTATGTCTCAGTAAAAAGAATGTCTCCTGGGTTGTGTGGAAGAATATAGTGAGGAGGTGAAGGTTCAGATTGCATATGGTGAATCAACTAGAACATTTTTATCTTTTGCAGATAATAGATTCCTTCGTTCACATCATGCCAAGGAAGCTTTTGCTTCTTTGAACAAGTGAATTTTCAAGCCACTTACCGCCACATTAATTAACATATGAAATCCAGAATTTCTACTAAGTGACTCCATATCAATGAATGTGTCCCGGATTAATATTGTGCTCCATTCTCTTTGGTGTAACACACTTGTAATCTATATTTACACCTAATTTCTACATTTACATTGGGGTAAATACACACACACAAACACACATACACAAATACATAATACAAACATTATATACATACATATATCATAATCTCTGAAGATGTTCTGTGAGGCTTTGCCATCAGTTGTGCTTGTGTGGAATCTGTGAGCATCTCAGAAACGTACATCATTTTATTTATTCTCCATTCCTCCCTGACTCGCTCACTTTCCTGGGGTTGTATTCACAAATACAGAGTGAACATGCAAGTTTTTGCCATGGGCTCCATTTCTAGGAAACATGGGTTAATACACTGGGCCATGGGTATTCAAAATATTCCATTAGTAAACAAGTAAATAAACAAATCAATGGATCTATGGATTACTCAACAAATTTTTAGAGTTCCTACTATGTGTCTTATATTGTGAACGTATTATGAAGAATACGAAAATAATTGAAACAAAAGTCCTTAGAATTTTGCCATGCTACCAGAGAGATAGGCATATGTAGAGAGCAGCATGCTAAGCAACATCGCATGGTGAGACAACAGTAAGTCAAAGGCAATTGAGAATCAAAGGAGGAAAAAAAAACCCATTCATGGATTGATTCACTTGTTCAATACACCTGTTCTGAACACTCAATATAAGCAGACAGTGTGCTCAGTTGGAGACACAGGAATAAAAATGTGATCCCTTTTCTGAAGAATTTTTTTATATCATTTGACAACCACATTCCAGCATAAGCCCTAAAAATAGAGGTATGATTGAATGTCACTGGAGCTGGGAGAAATGACACCTAATGTAATTGGTGGAAACTTCACAGAAGAAGGTCCTGAAAGACCAGTACACAAGCTGGCAGCCATTCTTTATAAGGACATAGAACTTATGGACTGGAGAACTGCAAGACGCGTGATTTCACATATGATGTATTATGAAGGTCAATTTGCAGAAAATGTAAGTTGGTTGAATCACACTACAGGACTGAAGATTTGCTAGGGTGATGGGATTCTACTCTTTGTGTAATGGGTAACTTCTAAAAGATTTTAGGAAAAAGTGACATCATCTGGTATTTATTTTAGTAGAAATCTCCCTAGTTGAGAAATAGTGAAAATAGATGTGAGGACACAAATATTGGGGCAGAGAAAACAGGCTGCTGCAATAATATAAGTGAGTATAATGAGTATAATATTACCTGTAAGGTGCAGGGTGGGTGGTGGTGGGGTCCTGAGAAACGAGACAAGTGGATTCCAGAGATTTTAGAAGGTTGTGTCAATAGAACTTGGCAACTGATTGTGCATATAGGGGGTGATGAAAGAGTGTCACAGCCAAGGACAAATACCAGATAAAGGCAGGTCTCTAAATTTATTGCTTGGAAGAAGCAAGGTAATGGGGATCATCAGAAAAGCTCCTGCACTGGTGATGAGTTTGTTTTTCATTTATTTTTTATTTTTGTTTCAATAGCTTTTGGGGAACAGGTGGTATTTAGTTACATGGATAAGTTCTTTAGTAGTGATTTCTGAGATTTTGGTCCACCCACATAACCCGAGCAGTGTATACTGCACCCAACTTGTAGTCCTTTATCCCTTAACCCCCTCCTGCCCTCCCTCCTGAGTCCCCAAAGTCTATTGCATCATTCTTATGCCTTTGTGTCTTCATAGCTTAGCTCCCACTGGTAAATGAGAACATACAATGTTTGCTTTTTAATACCTGAGTTACTTCAGTTAGAATAGTTGTCCCCAGCTTCATCCTTATTTTATTTCTTTTTGTGGCTAAGTAGTATTCCATGGTATATATGTACCACATGATTTTTTATTTTTTTCTTTTTGAGGTGGAGCCTCACTCTGTCACCCAAGCTCCCAGGCTGGAGTACAGTGGCACGATCTTGGCACAATGCAACTTCCGTCTCCCAGGTTCAAACAATTCTCCTGCCTCAGCCTCCTGAGTAGCAGGGACTACAGGCATGCACCACCATGCCTGGATAATTTTTGTATTTTTAGTAAAGAAAAGGTTTTGCCATGTTGTCCAGACTGGTCTCAAACTCCTGACCTCAGGTGATCCACCTGCCTTGGCCTCCCAAAGTGCTGGGATTACAGGCGTGAGCCACCGGACCTGGACCTACCACATTTTTGTTGTCCACTTGTTGGTTGATGAGCATTTAGCCTGGTTCCATATTTTTGTAATTGCAAATTGTGCTGCTACAAACATGTGCATGCAAGTGTCTTTTTAATATAATGACCTCTTTTCCTCTGGGTAGATACTCAGTAGTGGGATTTCTGGATCAAATGGTAGTTCTACTTTTAGTACTTTAAGGAATCTCCACAGCGTTTTCCATAGTAGTTGTACTAGTTTACGTTCCCACCAGCAGTGTAAAAGTGTTTCCTTTTCACCACGTCTATGCCAACATATATTATTGTTTTATTTTTAAAGTATGGCGATTCTTGCAGAAGTAAGGTGGTATTGCATTGTCCTTTCGATTTGCATTTCCCTAATAATTAGTGATGTTATTTTTAAACGTTTGTTGTTGCATATCTTGAGAATTGTCTATTCATGTCCTTAGCCTACTTTTTGATGGGATTATTTGTTTTTGTCTTGCTGATTTGTTTGAGTTTCTCGTAGATTCTGAATATTAGTCCTTTGTTGGATGCTTAGGATAATTGACACTCCACATGTAGAAGAATGAAACTGGACCCCCATCTCTCATCTTATATAAAAATCAACTCAAGATTTATCAAAGCCTTAAATTTAAGACTTGAAACCATAAAAAATTTAGAAGATAACATCAAAAAAATCACTCTTCTAGGCATTGGCATAGGTAAAGAGTTCATGACCAAAAACCTAAAACAAAGGCAACAAAACAAAGATAAATAGATGGAACTTACTGGAGATGACTTTGAACTGACATCTCAAAGACCAAGTGTCAGTGATTGGTAATTTTCTATTGTTCTTCCTGAGGCTGAGTGGTGTCTCCTTGACATCATTTTAAATCACTGAGGGCAAAAATAGCTTAGAAAGCCCCAGGGGAAACAAAGTCACTCATAAACCATGGCAATTATTTTTTAGTTGGTTATTTTTGACTATCTGAAAATCAGCCCTATTTAGGGAAATGGAGTTAGAAGAAGGCTTAGTGAAATATCTAGAGCTTGTGTACAAGTGATAAGCCTCAGAAAAAGTATTATAAAAATGATTAGCTAAGAGTCAGGGTAAATGATAGAGTCAGGAGTTGGACCAAGACTGTTCAGATTCCATGCTCATTATCTTTCATCTATACTTACTTTCTCTTAAGTGAAAACAGAATCATAGACTAAGTTCCTATTTTTAGCACTAACATTATTATCATGCTCAACACAAGACGGCCCAAATATATTTCTAGGAGTTAGGCATGTTGCAAAAAAAGTGAAAATGACAGATATGACATGCTGCTTCCAGACTAGCTATTTTCTTCCATCTCCTTCATGGGACATAATTTCTATATATGGACAAAGCCTATCTTTGTATACAGTCCATCAGAAGTAGCCCAGCTAGTCAGCAAAGCTCATATGCTAAAGAGACAACACTTACACAAGAACAATTCATGGTTCAGAGCTGATTAATCACACCTAATTAGCTGGCCTACTAATTGATCCCAGAGGCTATCACCATTTGACCTCTGGTAAAAGGGCTCAATACTTTCAAACTCTTCTGGAGACGAATGACTAGAAGCTCCATTGGTTGAAACCACATAATTCAATTAACTCATTTAGTGAATTCAAAGGTTAGTCAAACCATTTAAATGCATATTGAGCTTCAAGAAGAAACTGACTTGAAATTTATCTTTTTCTTGTCTTTTGAGAAATACTGTCTACATTTATGTCCAAACTTCAAGAAATGATAGTATAAAATAAGGTTGTCCTGATCTACACTGGGATTTATTCCTTCTTGTATTTTGTTCCTTCATTTTTTTCTTTCAATTTTTTCCTCTTGTTTAATTTTCAATATCCTGCAAACCCGCTTTTTTTTTCCCTAATAAGAAAGGTCTAGATTCTTTCATCAATCTATGAAAGGACTTGAATGTATTATCGTCCAACATTACAAAATCAAAAGGTAAAGAATAAATTGTCAAAATATATTACAGATAATGGATCAATATTTTTAATATGTAAAAAAATCAGTGAGGAATTTTAAATACATAATAGAAAAAATGAGAAAATGTATATTAATATTTCACTTGATTAATAATAAATGGAAATAGCCATGAAATATGTAAAATATATTCTTTTAAATTCTTGTCAAAGAAGTCCAAATTAAAGCATCAGTAAGACCATACTGTGTCAAAGGGCCAAGTCACTTTAAGCTTTTCCTGCATTAACAAGTGACCTTGTAGAAAGATTCTACCAATTTGCAGAGCAACCAAAAATATAAATACATTTCAGTTTCCCACATAAGGTTAAGTATGCATGGACATGTGGAGATGTTTTTTTTTTTTTTTTTTTTTTTCAATTTTCAAGTACCAAATAGTATGCTACAAATGACTCTACACAACATGATAACATTTCAGGAATTAAACCAATAATTTATATATATAGGCTAAAAAGACTGCAAAAAGCTGGTAGCACTACTTTATGATGAAATTATAGGTATTTTAAAATTTATTCTAATTAATTGAATCTAATATTTTAAATGGGTAAATATTACCTTGGGAATATGAAAAGTTATGCTTTTTATTAGAGGATGTGAAGAAAAAGCCAGTGGTAATGTTGACAAACTGATATGGTTTGGCTCTATATCCCCACCCAAATCTCATCTTGAACTATAGCTCCCATAGTTTCTATAGGTTGTGGGAGAAACCCACTAGGAGATAATTGAATCATGGAGGTGGTTTCCCCCATACTGTTCTCATGCTAGTAAGTAAGTCTCAGGAGATCTGATGGTTACACAAGGGAAAACCCCTTTTGTTTGACCCTCATTTTCCTTTTTGCCTGCCCCCATGTAAGATGTGGCTTTTGCCTTCCACCATGATTGGGAAGCCTCCCAGCTAGGTGGAACTGTGAGTTCATTAAGCCTCCTTTTCTTTATAAATTACCCAGCCTTGGATATGTCTTTATCAGCAGCGTGAAAACAGACTAATATACAAACATCTCTAGAACTGTGTCTGGTTTTGCTTCACTGTGGTTTCACTGGCCATTTCTCACCTTCCTCTGTCTGACCTTCCACTTTTCATCTGGTTCTATACAAGCCCTTTGATTTTCTACTCAGATCCTTCTAGATTTTCAAAAACATAGACTCAGCATCGACCCTGTGAACAATCTAGGCTGTCTCTGCTCTCCCATATTTCTCAGTGTTGATCCCCTAAATTGCCTTGGTCACTCTAAAATCAGTGGAGCATCACACTCAACAACTGGAAGAAAAACATGAAAACAAAGGACCAAGGAGAAAACAGTTACTTAATTTACTTTCTGACTCCACAGAGAAATATTATGCCTTGGCTCGTTCAGCAGAACTTACATTCAAGAGTAAATGTACCTGTGTAAGGTTTGGACTCAATATAGATATTTTTTCCACAACTCAGTTTCATTAAATTGGAACAAGCTGCCCCAGGATATTTAGAATCAACATATTCAAGAGTATAAATATGTTAAGTGCTTACTCTATTGGACACTTGGGCTTATAGTCTTGTATTTATTCCTGACAACCATCTAGTAAGTTGGGCAGTATCTCTGTGGGCCAGTACAGCCAGGGAAGCTCAAAATTGTGAAGAGATTCAATTAGCGTCACTGAGTAAGTGGCAAAATCAGAATTCTGGGGGGTCTTGAGACACTGTTTCTTTTCCCTGCTCCACAAATAATTTCAGAATAGAGTTCAGTGTCAACATGGTAAACATAAGGCTTATATGGCAGGAAAAAACAGTGTCAGCACTAACAGAATAAAAATAAGGGAAAAACAGCAGCAGCTCAGGAGTCTTTTAGCAAAAGCAATGAAGGTGGGCCTCGCAGGACAAGGCTTCACAGAGGAGGGGATGAGACCCTGTTCCATTCTTCCCCGTATTTTGCTAGAGTCACTGTAACAAATTTTCACAGACTGGGTGGCTTTCACAATATAAATTTATTGTCTCACAATTCTGAAGTTTAGGTGTCGAAGACCAAGCTGTCATGAGGGTTGGTTTTGTGAAAGGAAAATATCTTGGGCTCTGAAAATCACTGAGCTAACAGGAAAATTTAAGTTGGGAACTGTTTAGGGCAAACCTGCCTCCCATTCTATTCAAAGATATCTCTCTGCTCACTGAGATAAATGCATATCTTATTGCCTTCTTTGGAAAGGCTAATCAGAAACTCAGAAGAATACAACCAGAACCTACAAAGAGCTCAAACAAATTTACAAGAAAAAAACAACCCCATCAAAAAGTGGGCAAAGGATATGAACAGACACTTCTCAAAAGAAGACATTTATGCAGCCAACAGACACGTGAAAAAATGCTCATCATCACTAGTCATCAGAGAAATGCAAATCAAAACCACAATGAGATACCATCTCATACCAGTTACAATGGTGATCATTAAAAAGTCAGGAAACAACAGGTGCTGGAGAGAATGTGGAGAAATAGGAATATTTTTACGCTGTTGGTGGGATTGTAAACTAGTTCAAGCATTGTGGAAGACAGTGTGGCAATTCCTCAAGGATCTAGAACTAGAAATACCATTTGACCCAGCCATCCCATTACTGGGTATATACCCAAAGGATTATAAATCATGCTGCTATAAAGACACATACATGCATATGTTTACTGCAGCACTATTCACAATAGCAAAGACTTGGAACCAACTCAAATGTCCATCAATGACAGATTGGATTAAGAAAATGTGGCACATATACACCATGGAATACTATGCAGCCATAAAAACGGATGAGTTCATGTCCTTTATAGGGACATGGATGCAGCTGGAAACCATCATTCTCAGCAAACTATTGCAAGAACAGACAACCAAACATCGCATGTTCTTACTCATAGGTGGGAACTGAACAATGAGAACACTTGGACACAGGAAGGGTAACATCACATATCAGCGCCTGTCATGGGATGGGAGGAGTGAGAAGGGATAGCATTAGGAGATATACCTAACGTAAATGATGAGTTAATGGGTGCAGCACACCGACATGGCACATGTCGTAAGAAACCTGCATGTAAGAAACCTACATGTTGTGCACATGTATCCTAGAACTTAAAGTATAATAAAAATTAAATAAATAAGAATACAACCATGTGTCTCTCACCTACCTGTGATCTAGAAGCCTCCCCCTGCTTCAGTTGTCCTGCTTTTACTTCGGGTTGTCCCACCTTTTTTGACCAAACCGATGTTCATTTTACATGTGTTGATTGATGTCTCATGTCTCCCTGAAATGTATAAAACCAAGCTGTGCTCTGGCCACCTTGGGCGCATATCATCAGGACCTCCTGAGGCTGTATCATGAGCAGAAGTCCTCAAACTCAGCAAAATAAACTTTCTAAATTAACTGAGACTTGTCTCAAATTTTTGGGATTCAGTTTCTTCTGAGGCCTCTCTCCTTGGCTTACAGCTGGCTGTCTGCTGCCTGTGGCTCCACGTGGGACTGCTTTCCTGTGTGTCAGTTTAAATTTTCTCTTCTTCTGAGGCATATTGGATTAGGGACCACCCTAGTTGTAGCCAGTGGGCTGGTTCAGGTTCTTGACTTCACTGCACAAAAGAATTTGAGAGTGAATCCAAAATAAGAGTAAACAAGAGAATTTACTGCGAAGGGAAAGTGTACTCTGAGAGTTGGTCAGAGCGGGCTGCTGAAAGGTAAGATGGCACTGACTGACACTGGGGAGTGTCCCTTTATGGGACGCTTACAAGATTATTTATAAAGTGGGTGGGAAGGGTTGTTGCTATTAAGCATGTTCTGGGTGGTCTTCCGGATGCACATGTGCTATTGATGTACATGCCAGTACATACATCGCATGTCACATCGGCATCTTAAGTCTCCACCCAGGGGTGTGTGTTTTACTATTATAATGAGCAACAGGTCAACCCAAGGACATTAATCATGGGTTTCTGTACTTTCGTGAATTTGAAGATTTCCCCTTCTGCTCTTCTACCTCCTTGCTGCAGGATACCCTAACCATAAGCCCACGATGTGGTTTGTGCACTGTTGGGCAGTTTTTCCTCTCCATCTATTTGGCAAGTTTGTTCCCCTTTAAGGGAGGTTATGCCCATCCTATCTAATCCACCTCATAGTGACTTCATGTTAACATAAGTACATCTTTAAGGAACATATTTCCAAATACAGTTGCATTCTGAGGTGCTAGAGGTTAAAAATTTAATATATGGCTTTACATCTTCATAGCTGGAGGGAGGTGAGGGATAAAAGGCTACAAATTGGGTACAGTGTATACTGCTCTGGTGATGGGTGCACCAAAATCTCACAAATCACCACTAAAGAACTTACTCATGTAACCAAACACCACCCCTTCCCCAAAAACATATGGAAATAAAAGATTAAATAAATAAATATGCAAAAAGCCCCTTTTCAAACAGAAAAGAAATACATACTTTTAATGAAAATTAAACAAAAATTGAAAAAAAAGATTAATATATGAATTTTGAAGGAACCCAGTGCAGCAATGACACTCTTTTTCTATGTGGGAGAAGATGTAGTATTTCTAATATTTCTCTTTTCTAAAGAGATTTTCTGTGACTTCATCCTCAGTACATGACAGTTGATGAATCACCCTATCCATAAAATAAACATTTAATTACATCTAGATAATTGTATTTTGTGTGAATCACTTTAGACTGTATTATATATCAGTATTATTTATTTTCAGTCTCCCTCATCGTATTTGTAATTCTTTCAGAATATGTTATCTTCAGTACCTAAAATGGTGCAAGTACACAGAAGAGTTTGTCATGAATAGTTCTGGACTAAATCAGTACAAAATAAAATAATTTGCAGTGAAACAAATGGAAAAATGTTCAAAGAGTCCCAAGGGAACTATGAATCCTTCTTTGAATTCATCTGGCCTCTTGCGGACATAGGCCTCAGAAAGCTAAGAGTGGACATCAGAATAAAGGGTAGTCATTAGTAGAAACTCAAAATCAAAGAGGTAGGTCCTATGTGCTATGTACAACTCGAAGACAATGACCATGTTTATTTTGTTTATACGTAAATATTCAGAATCAAATATAAGTCATAGAAAATGATGTTTTTGCATAAATAGATGAATGAATTAACAAATGAAGTCAAAGAAAAATACAAAGAGAATCAGAGAGGTAGGAAGATTTTTGGAAAGGCAGCAGTAGATAGTCTGTGTCCCTAATGAGCTGTATTCATCCTTATTGTTGCCAAGTTCTCCCAGCTTGTTCGGAAACATTCCAAAGTCTGAGAGGACATGACTAACCTAGATCATCTTTGCGACATTTTAGGAGGTGGCTGGATTAATGATTTGAAATCTTGCCTTCCTTGTCCACTTTATTTTAATCATATGGACCTGATCTAGGCTTCAGGTTTCTGAAATAAGCACCCTGAAAGAGTTCCATGGCAATCTCCCTGGAGAGGGAGTGAGAATTGTTAATACATTTTAGGAAAGAACGACTCCTACACACTGTAACTCACATTAATGTGCAATATTCCCGACCGCTCACTCTGCTGATGGGAATGCAAGGTACTCACCCTGGTTTATTACAAAAGCATTAAAATGTGTACTGTTAGTTAATCACAATGACACTTTCATCTGTTTTGGGGGTTTTGAATTGTTTTTGTAGAATTTAATAATATTCTTTTTGAACTTTACCTTTTAGAAGAGTCTAGGACATTTGAGGCTGGCTTCAAGCAACACGTGTCTTTGGCATACATATTTTAGCAGATAAAAGTTTCCATTCTAAAACTCCTTTCAGAACCATAAAACTTTATTTAATCAACATGCACCTACTGTGTGCTGGTTAATGGGGAAAATATGTAGAACGTGACTGCTTGCAATCTCTCTCCAAAGTTTCAAAACAATATGATGAGGGAAAGAAAAAATGTATCATTTAGCAGATGAGAAAACTGAGGTTTAAGATTTATTGGTGAGCTCAAGTGCATTGCACATGAGTCTTCTTTCTTTCTTCTTCACTGTCTTGATGCTTAGACAGTCCGTTAGATGACTAGGGATCACTTTTCCATAAAAACTTGGGCTTTATTCTTTGCTTTTATTTGTATTAATTATATTACATTATATTATATTATATTATATTATATTATATTATATTATATTATATTACATTATTTATTTTTGAGATGGAATCTCGCTCTGTTGCCCAGGCTGGAGTGCAGTGCCACAATCTCGGCTCACTGCAAGTTCCACCATTGGCGTGAACCCCCGGGTTCACACCATTCTCCTGCCTCAGCCTCCCAGGTGGCTGGGACTACAGGAGCCCACCACCATGCCTAGCTAATTTTTTGTATTATTTAGTAGAGACGGAGTTTCACCCTGTTAGCCAGGATGGTCTCGATCTCCTGACTTCATGATCCGTCTGCCTCGGCCTCCCAAAGTGCTGGGATTACAGGCATGAGCCACCATGCCCGGCCTATTTATATTATTATATCGATACAATCATATGATGCTTGTGAAGTTGGAGGTCGGAGAGGAGCTGACTTGTGGGGATTCATTCCTTGCCATTTTCAATGAGTTATAAAGGGATCTGCAACTGTGTAACACTTCAGATGTTGTCTAATATCTCAATTTACCCCTTTTCCTGCCACTCTCTGTTAACATGTAAATTTACAAGTTTGTCAGATTTCAAAGAACTTTATTTACATCTCATTTGAGTCTCACGACTTTTTTGTTTTGACAAGACAGATAGAACTCTTCCTCTAGATTTTAGCTGAAGATACTGACATTCAGTGATACTGACATTCAGTGATACTGACATTCAGTGAGTATTAAGTGACTATTCATGGACATAGGGTGAAATCTTCAATTTAGCAGTGGTAAGTCCTTTTTGGATATAATGCTAAAGATATTGTTTTAATGCCTATATAACAGGAAACCCTCTAATTTGGGAGTTGGCAATGTTTTCTGTAAAGGGATAAACAGTAAATACAAGCTCTCTGTTGCTATTATTCTGCCATTATAGCACAAAAGCAGCCGCAGAATTCCATACAAATGGAATGGAACACAAAGAAACATGCTGTACTCATGAAGGTTAACATTTTTACCTTTATGTACTTTCCACGTGCCTTACAACGTTATTCTTTTGAAATAATTTTTTAGCCACGTGAAATATAAAAACTCCTCTTAGCTCAAAGCTCATGCAAAAACAGGTAACAGGCCAAATACTACTTGTAGGCTGCACTTTGCTGACCTCTGATCTAAATCTTAGAGCTTTAACAGAGAATGCATCAGACTGAAAACCCCTGGAACATTTGGAGCTTACATTTTACTGAGGGTAAGTGAGGTTAAAAAGAAAAAAGTCCAACATAAAAGAAAACGCTTAGCAAAATAGAAACAAGTTAGAACTTAAGAAGAAAACGTTGAGTGTGCAAATGCCTCAGGGACTGTATTAGCACATGTCTGCATGGGTCTACTCATTTCTAGGGGAGGTACTGGTAGGATAGCAAGGTTATTGAAAGCTTTAAGAATAGAACTAACCATGGGTGTGGTGGTGTGCACCTGTGGTCCCACCTACTCACGAGGCTAAGGTGGGAGGATGACTTGAGCCTGGGAAGTTGAGGTGCAGTGAGCTGTGATTATGCTTCTGCACTCTAGCCTGTGGAGGCTGGAGGACAAAGCAGGACCTTGTCTCCAAACAAAACAAACAAAAACTATTCGGTCTAGCTAAAATTTAATTGTAAAATTTTCCCCTTCTTGTGCTTTGTTGGACTTTGTGCACCATAATCACCAGTCATTACCCTGAATTTTTGTAAAAATCCACTATACATAGTAGGTTGTAATGAGTAGTGCTTTGTAGAATTGAAGGTAAAGGGGTTATGTTCCACATTTAGGTCAACACATAGTGACCAAGAAAGAGGAGCAGTCGCCTGAAGTGAGCTGTGTGACAGAATTCAGTAGAAGCTGAAAATCAGTGCTCAATAAATCCAGGAATAAAGATTCCTTCATTTTACAATAAATCAAAAAAGTTAGATATTGGAATGGTAGTGGAGATTCCCATGAAATGTGAAAAGGCATGATTTAATTTTATATAAGACTACTGCTAATAGCTCAGCTGCATAGGAAATACTATTTTATATAGATATTTTCTTTCTTTCTTTTTTTTTTTTTTTTGAGACGGAGTCTCGCTTTGTCGCCCAGGCTGGAGTGCAGTGGCCAGATCTCAGCTCACTGCAAGCTCTGCCTCCCGGGTTTACCCCATTCCCCTGCCTCAGTCTCCCGAGTAGCTGGGACTACAGGTGCCCGCCACCTCGCCCGGCTAGTTTTTTGTATTTTTTAGTAGAGATGGGGTTTCACCGTGTTAGCCAGGATGGTCTCGATCTCCTGACGACGTGATCCGCCCGTCTCGGCCTCCCAAAGTGCTGGGATTACAGGCTTGAGCCACCGCGCCCGGCCTATATAGATATTTTCATTTGGATGCGCCTGTTTCAGCCTTTCAAAAGTCAATGAGGTGCTTGGTACAAATGTCTCACTTGTATATTACGGATAACTCTGTCATTATTACTCTGGGACTCAAGTATTTCCACTGGAATGTAAGCTCCATGAAGCAAGGTATTTTCATTTTGTTTTGTTTGTTGCCTGTTTTATTGACTTCTGTATTCCCAGTGCCTTAACCAGTGTCTAACAGAGAAAATACTTAATAAATAATCTTAAATGAACAAAAGATAACGGATGGATAGAAGAACAAGTAAACAGATTAAGTGAGGGCTCTGACAGAAAATGCTTGAATTGTTGAATTTTGAGTTAAAATGAGGGAAATTTTCAGGCCTTTAAATGGCTTAATAAATGAGAAGTCCTGAGTATGTATTTTCTATGAGATTGCTTCTGTGCCACAGAAGATCAGCTTTTGAGATTTTGTAAAAGGATGATGTTCTCTAAGGAAGGTATATCTCTTCTTGTGTAGAATGTATCATGAAGATATATCTGCTTGTTGAGTTATAGCCTTAATGTCTGCATCTATTTCTTCTCTGAGAAGTTCCTTTGTGAAAGTACAAAAGTCTCACAGAATTTATGGAAATCTCAGGGTTTGATATTGCCAACATCTCAATCTCTGCTATTATTTGTGCATCTTCCTCTTAGCAAACCAACTGATTTCTCCAATCTGATCCATGGTGATCTGTTAGGTTATGGGGAATACAAGTGATGGAGGCAGGAGGCAGATGGTGCAGGTCCCCAGTGAAACCTCACCTTCAAGTAGAAAAATCTGAAGCCATGGCCCAAAGAGAGAGCTTCCACTCCTGTTTACTGGCTCTCTCCAAACTGGTTCTTTCTGAATAATGCCTTTTTGCCAACTGAATGTTGTCTTTTCCAAAACTACCTATGGCCTGGCCCATCCCCCATCCAGTGCCTATAAAGACCCCAGTCTCAGTCAGTAGAGGGGAGCAAGGTGGCTTGTTTTCAGCAAGGCAGCCTGACTTTGGAGAGATGGCTTGACTTCAGGGAAGAGCTGGCCAGATTTCAGGGAAGACTACCTGCCCATCCCGTCCCCTCTCCAGCTCCCCTCTCTGCTGAGAGACATTTCCTTTGCTTAATAAAATTCTCCACCTTCACAATCCTTTAAGTGTCCATATGACTTCTGTGGGTAGGCAAAAAAGGCCGTCACACTGGCCCTTTACCCTCACCAGCAGAGGGCAGTCATCCCACGTGATGAAGAGAGGGCCCATCTGAGCTGATAACATACTGCTGTTCACGGACAATGGAGCTAAGAGCACTGTAACATACCCTCTTGAGCTTTGGGGTCACGGGAACCCACCCCCCACAACCTGGCTGTCACCCCATGGAGCTTGCTCCCACTGGTGCCTGGAGCTACTGACTGGGTCCCATATTTTCTCACTTGTGACTGGTCTGGCCATGGTTCCTGCATGGAGTTTGCTCTTGTGTCAATGCCCAGAGTGGTCTGCCAGGTCCTGCACTTGCTTGCTGATGTGCTTCCTCCTGCATGTGGGGGGTTGAGCACTGTGGGCCAAGTAAATGCTCTCGCTTGTCAAGAGTCTAAGGGGCCAAGAAAAATCTTGCTTCACGAGGTAATAGATAAGGTGCTGCTTAATTTTACCTCTTTGCTCACCTAGACATAGATGAAGAGTGACTTGGATCCTTTTTCAAAGGTTTTACTTTTCCTTTATCCCACTATGAAATAACTGGAGGGAGGGGCCCCACATTATTCCTTTTTGCATCCAAGGATTTAGTACAGAGCGTGACACAGGTCCATCATCGATAAACATGCTGATTAAAATTTAATTACTATCTTTTTCTGATACTCTAAAACTATATCATTGGCTTGATCATGAAATTCTGAGTAGATGTCCATATTGAAGAACCTTCTGATTTAAAACTCTTAATTAATACAACCGTCAATATCTAGCATCAACAACCTGTCCTCAAAATTTTACAGAAATAAACATTTAAAATAATGTCAAATGCTTCTAATAGAGTTGGAATATATGTGTGGAATAGTTATAAAAATATATGTAGATATATAAATTATATATATGTAAATGTATGTGTATATTCTAATAGACATTAATGTATTACAATGTGTACATTCTAACAGAATCGGTATTGAAATATATATATGTATATTCTATACATACATCCAATAAATATTTAAGAATAGCACATATGGGACAGATGCTGAGCCAGGACCTGGAGTCCAGTCCACTGGTGAACATCTGGTCTCTATTCTTAAGAACTTTTCTGGCACAAGGATATAGAGGGAAAATATGGAATAAATCATGGAAGGAAGTACCTTAGAACAGATTTGGTAAGTGTTGTAAAGAAAAATAAGAGGCATATATAAAAAGGTATGATATACAAATAATGGAGAATGACTCGAGAAGAATCTCTCTCAGGAAGTCTCATATAAACTACACTTGGTAGAAAGATCAGTAAGAATTAGCTATTTACTTAATGAACTGCATTGTGAGGTCACTCACATAAAGGTCTTATCTTGGAGCTCATAAAATATATAAATTCAATTCTATTACTTTTTTAAATTTTAACTTAAGTAAAGCCTTAGTTTTATGTTCTTGATTACTAAAATAAAACACACTCTGATTCTATGCCTTGATTTCCTACCCCATGAAGTAGGATTAGTCATGGTAACTAATTCTTAGATTTTTAATGAGGATTATGAGCTACTACACATCAAGTGCTTAAGACTGTGTCAACATTATTTTAAGTGTTCATTACATTCTAGAAGCTCTTGATATTGCTATTTTATTAGTAAATACAAATTCCTATCATCTTTGTACATTAATCAAATGTATATTCTAAATGAGGACATAATATCTCTCCCAGATGAGTAACAAGGCATCAGTGAGTTAACTTATGCTTGTGATGCCCCATTGGGCCATTTCTTTTCTGATGGTGTTGCCTGACTTCTCTATCCCAAAGGCTCAAACCATGAGATAGGGAAGGTTTGAAGAGAAGGCTGGTCAGTCATTTTCACTGAACCAGAATGCACTGATAGAACTGATAACAACTGATAACCACAGAATAACAGACTGTGTTCAGGAAATAAGAGTAGAATAAGCCAGAACAGTCTGCCCTCAGTAGGCTTCAAAAATCACACACACATTGCTGGAGGATCACTAATCAAGGCATGGTGCTACATGAAAATAGAAGTGTTAACAGAACACAAATTAAAAATTCAAATATCTCTAAATGGAACCCCAAGATGTCCATCAGTAACCAATATTTACCCTGTGCCACTTCAATGTGAAAAGCCCCAAAAGAAGTTGGGTGCACATCATTGGGAATAAATAGAAATTAAATGGATAAAAAAATGAGGCATTTGAGAAATCATTTTAGAGATATACAACTGCACACACCAAAGCCCAGAAGGTGAGCAACACATGAGAGTTTCAGAGAACCAAAAGTAGTGTGGAATGCCCTGAGGTTGTGGTACAAAGAAAGAGAATAGACAAAGATGAGGCTAGTGAGGCCAACTGGAGTTAAATAATGAGGATTCTTGTGCGTTATGCTGAGAATCCTATTAGGTCAAACAGTACAAAAACATCCCCTTGAGAATTCTATTGTTAGTTTTTTCTTAGAGTGACTACGAGCTTCTCATTCAAATGGAATGGACAGGAAGAGTGGAAGACATATAATTGTATTTTTGCCTGTCTCTTAGGAGATACTCACAAGAGCAGCTACCAGAAATAGTGCCATAGCCAAAACATCACAACGTGAACACACACACACACACACACACACACACACACACACACACACACACTCCCTACAGGCTGATTAAGCATAAAATGGTATCTGTAACAATGGCCAAGAAACACAGAGAATTAGTACATTAGAATACATCTCACAGATTGTTCAGGGTTTCAGGTTGCACATTTGCATCTTTCAAAGGTGTAATTATGTCAGATAATATACCCTGTGCTAGAGTTTTTATATAAACACTTGTGGTTTAGTTCAGAGTTATCTCTACTGCATGGAGCAGCTGTTGGGAGAAAAATATAAGCCATTAAAAGCAGTTTGAATTAGATGTGGTCTACTAGCTTAAAATATACAATGTGTAGTCACTTATCAAGCAGGACAGTGAGTTACTGTTTATTTATTATGCAAAACATGTGCTTGGATAAGGTATACAAATTAAGTAGCTTGTAGAGGAGCACGTTACCAATTCTGCAAGAAGTTAATAGCAAGTCACTTTAAATATACATTGCAATTTCAGATAAAGTCTATATTCATAGACCCACAAATGAGAAACAAATATTGAAGGCCTATGACCAGAGAATGAAGCAATAGAAATGTCCTCCTTTTTTTCCCTAATGGTCTTTTAATTTCACTTTATGATCACAAACACAAGAGCCCTGCTTTCACTAAATAATCTTTAGAATAGAATAGAGAGGATATTCTCAAATTTGTGATTCAGTTAAGGTTCAATTAGGGAAGCAGAGGCAGTGTAAGTATTATGAGATACAGACTTTATATCAGGAATTAAATCTCATACAATTGATGGTGAAGTTGGGGAGGTAAAATTATAGAAAGGATCAGAAAAGAGTCCCAGCCAGCCCTGGCATGGATGAGCAAGTCATGCTTTTCGGAATACAGCTGCCGGATTGTAACCATGATGGGCAGGTATAGAAGTGGATGTGCGGGTCCTGATCTTCATGGTTCTGACCTCAGTGAATGAACAGTAAAGCACACAGTGGTGGGCCTGGAGATGCTTTGACCAGCATAGCTAAAGTAAGGAAAGAAACCATTCTGCCCCTCACCTTTTCTAAATAACTACAACCTTCAGATTTATTTTTAATTAATAGATTATTTTTACAACAGTTTTAGGTTTAGAGAAAAATTGAGCAGAAAGTACATTTTCCACATATTCATTTCCTGCCCCCAGTTTTTACTAACATCTTGCTTAGTGGGGCAGAAGTGCTGTAATTAATGAACCAGTATTGATTATTTTATTAACTAAATTCCATAGTTTACAATGGGAATCACTCCTTATGCTGTAGAGTTGTGTGGATTTGATGAAGGCATAATGCAGTGTATCCAATATCACAATGTCATGCAGAACAGCTTCACTGCCCTCAAATGCTTCCATGTTCCACCTACTCTTCCCTCCCTCTCCCAACTTCCTGGCAACCACTAGCCTTTTTTTGTTTTCAGTCATCTCTATAGATTTACCTTTTCCAGAATGTCTTGTAGTTGGAATTACAAAGTCTTTCAAACTGGTTTCTTTCACTTACAGAATAAACTTACGTTTCCTTCATATCTTTTTATAATATAATATCTCATTTTCTTTTTTTGCTGGATAATATCACATTGTGTGGATGTACCATAGTTTGTTTATTCATTCAACTATGAAAGTGCATCTTTGTTGCTTCCGGGTTTCAACAACTATGAAGACAACCTCCAGATTTCAAAGGCTGGGTGTTTCATTTCTGCCACCCAAATCCCACAGATTTTTTTTTTTTTTTCTTGTGGCCAGAGAAATCCTAAGAAAGTTAATTATAGCTTAGACAAGTTAACACGACACATAACCACCACAACCCACTCTTGTCCACTTTCCGTCCTTAAATATCTCTGTTAACTGAGGTAACTTTCAAATGAAAATACTAACAAAATTTTGCTTCTACCCAACGAGATGCAAATATCCCTCCTGTAAACAAAACTGTGCTAACCATTTCCCCAAAGAGAATATCAAGTCTCATGTGTCATCTTATTCATCTTTCGATGATGTACTTATTGCTTTTTGTACTTGATCACACACCATTTTATGTCTAGTAACATAAGTACTGAGATATAACATTAATTTCTATGAATATATATGCAATTAGCAGATGGAGAAATGAAAAATTGTTAAAATATTAACAACTGTATTCATATTAAAATTAAAAATAAATACTCAATATAGTGTTTCTTTCTGCATCTGGTCATATGTTTGCAGTATTAATAGTTAAAACTTCTCTCTACCTCCACTATTACATATTTCCTTTTCTCTTAGCAAACATCTTAGTTGTTTTTGGTTTCTCAACTAGCGGGGTTATTGAAACCTTTGTTTCTGAAGAGTCTAGACTATTAGCAGTCCTATGTATATTGTGCTGTGAGTTTTCATTAACTTTTATCTCTGGATTTGAAAATATTAAGATACATCCAAGGAGATTTCCTGCATTCAAGACATAATCTTCCTTATTCTTCTTGAGCAAAGCAACAAAACTCAAAATCAATTACCCCAGGCAAGGTAATAATGTCATTCTTTCCTGTTTAATTCATGGACCTGAGAAGTAGAAAGTGGTCAAATGTCACCTTTACTTTCCAGTTTAACAGACTATTAATATGTTTCCTGCTAAGAACTTTCCTTTCAAGAAACAAAGATCTTCAAACCAGAAACCAAAGTTGTGCGGATAAGAGGCAAAAATTTTACTAATGCATCATTAGAGTTAATAGTGAAAGAGGCCACTCCCATTTCTCTCCTTGATTTTAGACCCATAGGTTCTGGCTAGAGGATCTATAATTCCATATTATTCTAGCTAGTTTGGAGCACATATGCATCCTATAGAATATTGCATTGCCCCAAAATCATGGTCACTCAGCTGGCACTGTAATTGAACCTCCAGAAAGAACATCCAATTTTTCTCTCAGCTTTCATGTGATGGGTGACATCAAAAAACTTGTAAATTTTATGAGCAAAAGTCCATCATTGCACTTCATATTCTGTAAATGAATTTCTTGGCTATAAAGAATTCTAAGTGGAACACCATGATAATAAATAGGACATTCTCTAAGTCAAAAGATCATGGTTTGGACAAAGCATTTTGAGCAGAGTAAGTGCCCATTCCAGTGAGAATAATCTACTGCTTCATCCAGGATGGACATGGTAGAATATAAACAACCTACCCTCACACTGACTGATCCCTTTAGGGAATAGTATTGGTCTATGTCATTAGCAGGTTGGCCACTCACCAGTGGCTGTAGCCAGATCAGCCTTGATGAGTAGAAAACTATGCTGCTGAGCTCATGCATAACCTCCACTCCTGTTGCCATTTTCATTTTGTCCATAAACCCATTGTAGACAAGTGTAAGGACAGGTGTAGCTGCAAAAAAGTTGACTGATATCCACAGATGGATCAACTTGTCCACTGATGACTAAAATTCTGAGGTAATTCACTGGCACACAAATATCTTTACATTTTGTTCATATTCAGAAAAGTTTACATAAATGTTTCTTTCTCATAGCTTCATATAATCAGTTTTCCAATTATATTCTTTCTAAGTCCATGAGATTCAGCCCAACTATTAGCTACTGATTACAAATCAGTGTAGATCCACACCTCTAACCATTTCTCCTGAGGCAAAAATGAGCAACTTGTTCACTGGACCTAGAGCTGTTCCACTTACCCAAATTAAAGAAAACTTTAATTGGCTGCCTACTAAAATTTACCTAAGGATGCAATGATCAACTAGTCAATATTAAAGAGCTCTACTAGTCAAGCCGTTCTAATTACCTTATCATATCATCTCTTCTGCCTATTGCAGTAACCATGTCCATGCTTCTCTGGCTATTAAGAGCACCAGTTGACCCCTGTTGAATCTTACCATTTCCATTGAATCTAGAGTGCCTGGGTTGAAGAAAACATTCCCTGCTGTTATAACTAGCCTGCTGAGAATAACTACAAAGCTGTTAAAAAATGTGTGCTTCCCTCATCAATGTGTCAAAAACAATACGAATATTTTTATATTTTTGCATGTCATGTTTTTCTGTACAAAAAAAGTTGGGATGTTATGAAGATAGAGAATTCTTCCTTGTTTCCCCAGAACCATTTGCTCTTCTGATTGTAAGGGTAATAGATATGAAGACATTTGTCTCCTTTTTGGTATAGCCATGTGCTTTCATTCAAAAGTAATAAAGACTTTCTTATAATCTCCAGAGCTAAATACTTACATTCTGAAGTATGGACCGTCTTCTACTCTCCAGAAAAGACTTGCGTACATTAAAGAACAAAGGTCTTTCTTCCTCTCTCTGGAGGTGAGGTGGGGTAGATATGCAGCAGTTCCTATGTAAACTCCAAGTTTCATAATTTCAAGATTTCTTTCCTATAGAACCAATCTATACATGCAATGTGATATCTCCCTTCCTAGCATTACCTCAAGAAAGAACTTGGGCATGGAAAACCAACACAAGGTAAACATTCCATAATTAAATAATGGACTGAATCTGGTTTAGAAACTTCCTGTTTATTTCCAAGAAAAAAATAAATTAATGGAGATACATTTTTAAAATCTTATAATGATGTCTCTCTACAAACCTTGTGAAGAGCTTTGAAAGGCATACTAATGAAGTAAGCTGGCTGTGTCCTCCTTGGCTTTATAGCCAAAGTAGGGGTAAACAGCCCAATTATAATAAATCTATTCTTGCTTCTAATTTCCCAAACCTTTAGATACCTTTCTATACAGCGATCAAGAAAGTGCTGACATTTGAATTTTATTTTGTGTGGACCAACTTAGGTTTTAGGTTTCGGTCCAGAAAGGAAATAAGCCAACTCTAAGAGTCACCCCCAGTACTCAAATGAACACCTGGGATCCAGTAATCCTGCTCAGTGCGCCTGTATCAATCAATTAGCCAGATCAATATTCTACTCCTTGCTCCTGACACAACACATTTAGAATTCATTCTCCTATATGATCCTTCTTGTCTTTCAATATATACTAACAAGATCGTGTACTGCTTTTGTTATGAGTGTCTCTCATATTTTGTACCTCATCCTCTGGGGTAGATCTAGAATTGAGAAATGAGAAGTGAGGGGTGACAGGAGCAGGTGCTGTGGAGAATTAGCAATACCTTGCCAGACTTCTATCTCGGAAGAAGCTATTACAGGTATTTTTTAGACAAGAAGAGATTAAACATATAAAACAAGAAAAAGTGCTTATTTCTATTGGTAAAGAGGTTTAGTAAAATTTAAGGTTAAAATGTCTTCAGAATCTGTCCATGTTGACTTAGGGGGTTTTGAACTTTTTTTTGCAAACAATTCCCTCACTTTAATATATGATGTTGTGAATTCAATCTGGTGTAATTCAGCTGCCACTCATCCAAAAGATAAGACTTTGGGTTTTGGGTTCAGAAAATCTGATTCCTGTGGTTATAAGAGACAAAGTTTCCTTCAGGGAAGCCCAAGAAACTTTTTGGTCTCTAAATCAGGTGCTGAAGTTGAAATTTAAATAGCTAAGCTAAACACTTACTTACTCTAAGGTATTCTGCAACCAAGAAGCCATTAATAACTCCATTATTGTTAACTTATTTTGCCTAAAATATTCTATGATGGCAAACCCTTGGTCAACCAAAAGCTTGCTTTCTGCAAGCACTTGGTCATTTCAGAGGAGATAATTTATGTAACCATTCTCTCATACTTCACATATCTAAACAGTGAAGCATAATATTCTGACCATAATTTCAAAGTGTATACTGAATTTTATATGCTATAAACTATCAATGTCCCTTTATCACTGGCAACATGGACACCAGGGCCTCTAAATATAGTAAAATTGGAGAGCTAATTCCAGATTCTCATATTTAAATTATGTTGCACTGAAAACAGTTCTGAGCTATTAATAATAACAACCATTTAGGGCCCACTCAGAGCAGCTGAATAATAAACTGTTTTTTTACACAAAACAAATTGTTAATATACAAATTAAATATACAATTGTTGGAAATACTTGGAAAATTAAAGGTCATAAATAGTTTCAAATATTACTAAACAGCCCAGGAATGGATGAACAAATTGAAGACTGCGGGAAGCTATACATATCCAGTTTCTGGAGTGGAACTTCCATGGGTTAAGGTAGAAATTTACATTGCTATTGCTTCTCTGAGCTCAGAAAAACACATTTGGTTGTTTCCTCTCAGTCAGTAGGCCTGGTATTTGAGAAGGAACCCTGGACTTAGAGCAGAAACATTTAAAGATAAACTGGATCTTGCCAGACCCCTGGCTCTGTCTCTAGCCACCTACAAACAAGCAGGGCTATGAAAGTACAATGACTTGTGTTGGAGATCAAGGTGAATGGCATTTACAGGGCAGTGTACTGGAAGGAAGGATAGCTGAGAAATATGAAGAACATCCTCCTCAATGTATTCAGCTCAACACTGATCAGAACATCCCACAGCCTAAGGCTGTGGGAAACACCACAGAAAGAATTCAAGGGAGTGGTGCTATGGGAATTCCAGACTGGGAATAGTAGTTGATCCTGTAGGACAGAAAGGAAAATCTCATAATTTATGGATATTGGGCAGAATACTCAGTAGAGTCTTACCAAAGTGGGATATTAACTTTAGACTAAACACAGCTGTAGTATTGTATAAGAAATATTGTGATTAAGATCAAACAGAATCAAACTACTTTCTGGTAACTGACTACGTCCAAGATCCAAGATCAAGAATATCTGTAGAAATACAAAAATATCTATCACCCGTCAAGATAATGCCCAAAATATCTGGAACCTAATAAAATATTACCAGGCTTCCCTCATAATCAAGTTAGAAAGTTCAACCTATAAGAAGAAGATAAACTCAGTTAAAACATAATCATGACACAAATGTTAGAATTATCAGATAAAGACATTAAAATAATTAGATCTATATTCCTTATGTTCAAACAGTTAAGTAGACTTAAGGAGTGTTGTGTGTGTCTGTATGTGTGTGTGTCTGTGTGTATACACATATATATGATCCAAATCAAACTTCTTTTTTTAAATTTTATTATCAAACTTCTATAGAAGGTGACTACAATGGCTGAGATGAAATATACACTGGATAGGATCAACAGCAGACTAGACATTGCAGGAGAAAATATTAGTGAACTTGAAGGCACAGAAATTCAGACTATCTAAAAGGCAGGCTAGAAGGAATAATCAATTTAAAAAATGACAATAAGAGCAGTGAGTTATAGTAAAACTTCAAGAAAACTTAATATACATAAAACTGGATTTGCTGAAGAAACTGAGAGGCAGAAAATATACTTAAAAAGACCCCAGTTTCTTCATTTGATTAACACAGGATATATGGGACAAGATGGAAAAAAAATAACAAGAATACTGACTTAAACTTGTCCATACCGATAATCATAGAAAATGTAAATTATCTAAACACCTAGTGAAAAGGCAGAGATTGTCAGATTGAATTTTTAAAAAGCGAGGCCAAGCCACTCACCACCTATAAGAAACACATTTTCAGTATAAATATATAAATCTGTTAAAAATACAAAAATAAAAAAAGATAAGATGATCAAAAGAAAATTGTTGAGGTGATATTAATATCATAAAAACTAGTTTGCAAAGAAGTAAATCCTACCAAAGAAAAAGGCAATAATTTTATGGTATTAAAAGGGTCAGTACATCCAGTGACTGCAACAAATTTAAATGGTTGTATTACTCAAAACAAATACATAAAGCAAAAACTGTTACAACTGCAAGAAAATATAACCAAACAACAATTACAGTTAGACATTTTCATGGTCCTTTCTCGATAATTGATATAGCAAGTGTGAGAAACTCACTAATGATATAGAAGACTAGAACGATACTATGTATATCAATATGATCTAATTTATGAGACACTCCAAAGAAAGATAGTAGAGTAAAAATGCTTTGCAAGTATAAAACCAGAACAAGATAAGGATGCCCTCTTTCACCACTCCTATTAAACAGTACTGGAAGTCCTAGCCACAGCAATCAGGCAAGATAAATAAATAAAATACATCCAAATAGGAAAAAAGAAATTACACTATGTCTATTTACAGATAATATAATTCTGTAACTACAAAACCACATAGTCTCTGTCCAAAAGCTCCTTGTACACCACTCCAGCAAAGTTTCAGGATAGAAAATCAATCTACAAAAATCAGTAGCATTTCTATACAGCAACAATATTCAAGCTGAGAGCCAAATCAAGAACACAATCTCATTCACAATAGCAACACCAAAAAATACCTAGTAATACAGCTAACCACAGAGGTGAAAGACCACTATGAAAATTACAAAATGCTGCTCAATGAGAACAGAGATGACACAAACAAATGGACAAGCATTTCATGTTCATGGTTGGAAAAAAATCAATATTGCCAAAATGGTTGTACTGCCCAAAGAAATTTACAGATTTCATGCTATTCCTATCAAACCACCAATGACATTCTTCACAGAATTAGAAGAAAACCTATTTTAAAATTCATATGAACCCCTCCCCCACAAAAGAAGCCTGAATAACCAAGGTATTTCTAAGCAAAAAGAATAAACCTAGAGGCATCACATTACCTGAGTTCAAATCATACTACAAGTCTACAGTAACCAAAACAGCGTGATATTGGTATAAAAACAGACACAGATACCAATGGAACAGAATATAGATCCCAGGAATAATGTTGCCTGCCTACAACCATCTGATCTTTGACAAAATCGACAGCAACAAGTGATAGGGAAAGGACTCCCTGTCAATAAATGGTGTTGGGATAGTTGTCTAGCCATATGCAGAAGACTAAAACTGGACCCCTTCCTTACACCATATATAAAAATCAATTCAAGATAGTTTAATGACTTAAATCTAAAACCAAAAGCTATAAAAACCCTGAAACGTAACCTAGGAAGTATCATTCTGGACATGAGACATGGGAAAGACTTTATGACAAAGATGCGAAAAGTGATTTCAATAAAAACAAAAATTGACAAATAGAACCTAATTAAACCAAAGAGCTTCTGAACAGCAAAAGAAGCTATCAACAGAGTAAACAGGCAAACTACAGAATAGGAAATAATACTTGCAAACTCTTCAGCTGACAAAGGTCTAATACCCAGAATCTATAAGGAGCTTAAACAAGTTTGAAAGCAAAAAACAAACAACCCCATCAAAAAGTAAGCAAAGGACATGAGCAGATATTTTTCAAAAGAAGATATACATGTGGCCAGCCAACATATGAAAAAATGCTCAATGCCAGTAATTATTAGAGAAGTGTAAACCAAAACCACAATGAGATACCATCTCACACCAGTCAGAATGACTGATTCAAAAGTCAAAAAACAAATCAAAAACAAAAAACAAAAACACACGCTGGTGAGATTGCGGAGAAAAGGGAATGCTTCTGCACTGCTGGTAGAAATGTAAATTATTTCAGTCTTGTGGAAAGCCATTTGGTGATTTCTCAAATAACTTAAAAGAGAACTACCATTTGACACAGCAATCCCATTGCTGGATATATACCCAAAGGAATATAAATCATTCTACCATAAAGACACATGCACATCCATGTTTGTCACAGCACTATTCACAAAAGAAAAGACATGGAATCAACCTAAATGCCTATCAAAGGCAGACTAGGTAAAGAAAATGTGATATACACCTATGGAATACTATGCAGCCATAAAAATCATGAAAGCATGTCATTTGCAGCAACATGGATGGAGCTGGAGGCCATTATCCTAAGCCAACTAACTCAGGAACAGAAAACTAAATACCACATGTTCTTATTTATAAATGGGAACTAAACACTGAATACATATGGACACAAAGAAGGGAACACACAGAAGGGCCTACTTGAAGGTGGGAGGTGGGAGGAGGGTGAGGATTAAAAAGCTGCTTATCAAATATTAGGCTTATTACTTGGGTGATGAAATCATCTGTACACCAATCCCCTGTGACATGCAATAGACCGATATAATAAACCTGCATATGTACCCCTGAACCTAAAATAAAAATAAAAAAACTCTGTGTTTATGTGTATATATATACACCAAGAAATGTTGTTTTATCATTTATAAAATGTATTTATAAATGTAAAATGATTCAAATTAAATGAAATATGTTTTCTGGCCACAATAGAATTAAATTGGAAATAAATAAGCTGAAAATATTCCTGTAAATATTCTAAACATTTGAAATTTAATAAATTTTTAAAAATATCCATGGGTCAATGGAAAATTAAAAGAAAAAATAGAAAGTATTTTGAACTGAATCAAAAATATAAAAACATTAAAATTTGTGTGATGCGGCTGAAAGAGTATATAGAGAAAGAATTATAACTATGCTAGAAAGGAAGAAATAGCTATCAATGATCTCAGCTTCCTCATAAACTAATAAAATAAGCATAAATGAATATGAAAGTTAAAAGAAGAGAAGGAATACTAAATAGCAGATCAGAAATCAATAAAACATACAATACAAAGTGAATAAATAAAAGCAATCAAAATGTATTTTTGTATATAAGTAAATAAATATAAATGATATAACTTTAACCACAATGATCAGGAAAAAATAAAGGAAGACCGTAAATGACCAACGTTAGAAACCAGAGAGGCAATGTAACTACACAGTCTACATATATCATAAGACTGGTATGGTAATATTACCAACAATTTTCTGTCAATAAATGTTTAGAGGATATAGACATATGTTTGAGAGACACAAACTATAAAAACTCATTAAAGAACAAATGATAATATGACTGACCCTAAAGTCACAATCTTTCCCACAGAAAAAATTCCTAGCTCACAGGATTTCATTGTTGTGTCCTACTAAACATTAAAAAAAAATACTAATTCTATACAAACTCTTCCAGAAAATTGAAGAGGAGGGAATATTTCCAAACTCACTCTATGAAATCAGAATTATTCTAAAACAAAAGTAGAAAAAGATACTGTGAATAAAAAGAGAATATGCAAATATTTTTCATGAATATTGATGAAAGTTTAAAACTAAATTTTAGGAAATAGAATTCACCAATATATAGACAATATAATGTCTCATAACCCCAAGTGCATTTGATCCCAAACATTTGTGCTAGGTACATTAAACATTCCAAATCTAATTATTATAATTGAACATACGACGCTTAGCAAACTAAGAAAAAAAAATAACATGTAATCATTTCAGAAAAGTAGAAAACACATTGGATACAATCTAATGTCAATTCCCAGTAAAAACTCTTGAAAGTAAAAATAAAAGAGTTCTTCTTCAATCTGAAAAAGAGTACCTACAGTGAACACACAGCTAACATCATGCATAATGTTGAGAGACTAAACATGTAAGTTAGGGTTGAATTGAATAGAATCTAGTGGATATAATGGGCATATTGAGGGAATATTCTAGAAAAGGCCTGCTGTTATTGGAGTCCTCTTGTTGCACTTTCAAGGACTAGCTTTATGTACAAAAATTATTTTGTAATTATTACCTAATATTGCTATTATTTGTTGCTAACATATTTTTGTATACATTTTATTACTTTTATCTCTATACAAAAAATCTAAAGGTAAGAGAGATTTTGATTTGTGAAAAATTAGATAGAAATTCTGTCTTACGTTACCTAAATATTTTTGGACAGTTGTTAAGCATGTGTCTGAGTTGCACAAGGAACAAGAATCCAGTACTTGTTATGATGTAGCGCTTGCCCTCAATCAGCTCCCAGTTTACAAAAAGAAATAAGTCAGTAAGGTAGATGTTAGGCAGCACAAAATACAAAGGCCAAAGGGAAGAGTGTATATCTAGCCATACTTGGAAGATATAAATACGCACGTTTTACAATAGGGAAATTAGGTCTTAATAAAGTTGACTTGCTCACTGTGCACAGCTACCTGGCAGTGGAAGGTGAATTCACTTCTGATTATTAAAAAGATCATGTACTTTATTTTGCTCCTTTGTTTCACTATAAATGAAGTTCACTCCTACAATTCCACGTATTGTTATCTTGATACAGTACTGAGCCCTATATCACTTGATTCATATTCACATAATGTATAAGGCACCTAACTCAGCATCTGCGCATCACATTTTATCCTTTGACACCGAGCACTTAATTATCGCAAGGCTTTGGTCTATTCTCATTATCGCTTAGAATTTCAATTTTCCCAATCAGTAAAATGAAGGGAAAACTATTAGCAAGGGTTGTTTACAAATTGAGAAAATAAATATTAACAAATTGCCTAGAATCTAGAAAGTGTTCAGTTGGTTATAATGCTCTAGTCTTCTCAATCACCTCCTTTATATAGTGTTTGAGGAGTTCAGATTGGAAAAAAAAAAGTTTGTAAAAGGCTTTATAACATGAAATGCTATCTAGATCATCCGTTATTAATTAGTGAAATAGCTCAACTCAGCCAACATGGAAGGGTGTGAGTAAATTCCAAAAATGAAGGTGCATTATTCCATTTTGTGTCTGTGAGACTCATAAAGTTTGTGCTGCCTGCCTCTTGAGAACGAACCCTCTCAAGAGATTCTGAACACTTCCTTGAATAGCTCTGGACCAAAAATACTTCTATAACAGTTGTCTTTGCTGAAATGAATCCCAGTGGGAAATGGAACACAGGAAGCAAATAAACAGCGTCTGTGAAAATATCATTTAACCTTAAAATATGTCTGTTTGGAAATAACTTTTCTTATTGTATGGCAACATAGACATTTTCTAGGCCATTTCAGTAAGATGGATCATTAGACTCTGGGCAAACATTTATTCTTGCCCCACTTTTCTTGCTTGCAGAAATGATCCCTAAAAGAAAGTCTAAAATTGACAAAAATGCTTTTTAAAAACATCTCAAGGGTTGATTGTTTTAATCAGAATTCAAATAAATTTCACACATTTTTGTTGTTGTTGTTGTATCACATAGGTGTATTTTAGTCTATAGATTTCTTCTCCTGTCTCTTTAATTTTGATTTTTGTATGTTTTTTGCCAAAGAAATTTGTTTATTTCTGTGATAAGCTTTTCCAGAATACAGATTTTACTGACTGCATTCTTGTTGTGTAGTTTATCATGTTTCATTGTTCTATGCATTCTATAAAAATTGGTAATTAAATCTAGACGCATGATCAATTGTAATCTCTTTAGCAAGACCCCTTCATCTGGCAGGAGGAATAGGATATCTAACTGCTTGTCTTTCAGTGATGTTCACACAGATATTAATGATCATTAGCTAGGTCCATTAATTCATTTGCAAAGTAGTCATATTCTAATTTTGTTATTCCCTCTTCGTTTATTGGGTACTAGCTACTGACCAATTAGAGACACATGAGAAGTCTCCTAGAACAGGGTGGGGGCTTCTGGGCAATATGTTTCTTCCCAATTAAAAGAGGTGCCAGAGGAGAGTGTGTTCCTATCTTCCTCTTACGGGCATTATTGTATGAGGACCTAATTTGTGGAACTGCCACAGCCATCTTACAATCATGTGGTGAGACACTGCTGAGAGACAAGGGAGGTAATTAAAAAAAAAAAGAATTGGAACGAGTGGGAACTTCGTGACACTTTTGAGTTGTGAACCAAGCATCTGCACATCTCTCTGTCTGACAAAAAAAAATAATAATGTTAACCTGTGTTGCTTAAGCCACATTTATTCAGTTATTATCTTACTTGCAGCCAGAAGCATGCTGAGTAACACCATCTCAGAGGCAGGCTAGTTATATTCTTACAGACCTCTGGGGAGCTGGTACACTAATATCCATCCCTCAATGAGTATTATGTGATGTTCCACAGTGTACTGTATTTTGTACTTGAGTTACATTAAGTGATCCAGCAATCCTGTTTCCATTTATATTGGATCTAATACTCACTTTAAAAAACATTTGATACTTTGATCCATACAATTGTAAAGTTTAAGTGTCTCATGGAATATTTTATTTAGAGCTAAAAGGTGTCAACAAATATGGCCTGCTCCTTATGCAAATAAGGATCAAAGGAGTAAAATGATTGTATACCCGATATATGGGAACAACAAGGTTAGAACATATTCACCCAATGTTCCATAAATAATAAGACTTGTCATAACACAGCATTATTGTTATTTACTCTGTGCCTTCTCATAAGTGGACGCATTGCCAAAATGTTTGTTTTGATTGAATCTATCAGATACATTTGCACTATCAAACAGATACATCATTGAAAGTGCAATGTCTATGTTGATTGATTCCACCTCTCTCCATGTACTGACTTGTAACTCTTCCCATTTCAAAAATCTATGACCCAGATGTAGTTCATTGCCTCACCCAGTGGAGGTACTCAGAATTCTTTCTATTTCTGAGATCCTAGAGTTATCTAATACAGAAACAAGGGGTTCTTTCAACTAAAAATAAATGATCTAGCCTCTGAGAAATGTGTAAACTCTTTGTGAGTACAGTCTTTTTCTCTCCATTTATGATAGGAAGAGAATTTCTAAGCTCTCTCCATCTTAGGCCAACTTCTGTCCACTTCCTCAAAGGTCACTTCCAGGGGAGAAGTTTCTGATTGGATTGGTCTAAGTCTGAAACACTCACTGGATTGTGTTTAGTAGTAGGTTGGGCTACTGGGTCTTAAAGAGCAAGTGTAGGCGCTCTGCCTCTGTCTCCACCACTTCTCAGGACCTTCCTAGTTCTCAGCAGCCACATAGCTGGTTGAGCTAAGACTTCAGTGTCTCTGAAGCATAATGATTTCGCGTTCATTTCCTTTTCTACTTCCTTTCTTCATCTGATGACCAAGAGGAAGAGAAAATTCACATGCCTTAGACTGATAGGAGAAACGGGTGGTCAGATCAGAAGCATACAATGTATCACACAAATCAGGCTTTATGAAAGCTCTACATCATGATTTGAGGATTTGTGCATCTTTCAGGAAAGAAGCACTTTGATTCTTCTTTGTTGGTCTTTCTATGTTTAACCTTTACTGAAACTCCATTAAAAGGAGGCTACTGTTTTGGCATTTCCTGTTCCCTGGCCATAATTATATCACAGTTACTGAAACTCATCTATGATCCATACTATATTTGTTTAAGACATAGGGCAGAGGCAGAGCATGGAGGCTATCGCTCATTCCTCTTCCCATTTGGACAGGTCAAAGCCCTAGTGTTAGTAAGTGCAGATCAGCGATTTCCTTCCTTCCTTGTCATTGACAGAATCCCATGCAAAGCTCCCTCTCAAACAGATTGAGTGTTGTTAGGGTGACTTTTTCAGTTATTCTAAAAAGCCTTTTTTTGGTGGAAGAGATTTGTTGTTAGGTCTTTCTTGACTGCCTAGTAGCAATTTAACGTTTTAGTAAACTTTTATTTTTAGAGTAGTTTACACAAAAATTATGAAGATTATACAGAGAGTACCCATAAACCCTACACCCAATTTCCTCTATGTATGACATATTTACTATATTTGGTATGCTAGCTATAATCAATGATAGTGTTACAATCACCAATATTGATATCTTATTTTTATATTAAGTCCATAGTATATTCAGAGTTCCTTGGCTTTTTTCCCCTCTAATGTTCTTTTCCTGTTTCAGGATCCCAACCATGATGTCACATTACATTTAGTTTTCATACCTCCTTAGGCTCTTCTGGGCTATTATTACAGCTTCCCATATTTTTCTTATTTTAAATGACCTTATGAGCATTGAGGAGGACTGGTCAGTATTTTGTAGAATAACCCTCTATTAAGATAACGCCATTCTCTTCAGATCGTGTCAAGTGTGCGTGCTATCAGCATAGTTTATCACTGTTGCTGACCTTGATCACCTGGCTGAATAAGTTTACAGGCTCCTTTACTGCAAAGTTACTGTTTATTTTCTACCTTGTAATAATACTATATTATTTTGAAGGAAGTCACTATGTGCCACCTACGCTTAAGGCATGTGGAGTTATTTTCTACCCCTTTGTCGGTGTAGCATCTATATAAATTATTTGGACTTCTACATGGATAATTTGTCTTTTATTATGTATTCATTCATTCATCCATTCATTCATATATTTATATCAGTATTTATGGATATTTATTTTATAACTCACATTATAATATAAAACTAATTCATTTACCTTGTAGCTCAAATTGTTCCTGATTTGACCACTGGGAGCTTTTTAATTGCTTTTTGTGTGCCTTTGAAATTTCTCTTCATTGTGGGTTTTGTTTTCTATTTGTTTTTTGTTTTAGCACTTTTTACTCTTGAGTACTACAAGATGTTACTGGCTTATCTTGTATTTTTTTATGCCCCTGTCATAGAGTAAGTCATTTATCCAAGGAGCTCTGTTTCCTTTGATTGGAGAATGGTATTAGAAACCAAGATCTGGGAGCTAGATATGCTTTCCATTTTAATACTAATTGTAGATTAATCTTTTTCTTTTTGACTCCTTTTTGCCTTTTCAAATTAGTGTCAATTTTAATTATTATTTTATTATTAAATTATCTCATTTCTTATTCAGAGTTGAGGTTGTGAGACTTAGCAAATAAAAATACACTCTGCTCAATTAAATTTGAATTTAAAATAAATATGTTTAGAATAAGCTTGTTCCACTTATTTTGGGAGCTATACTTATACTACATAAATATTAATTCTTTATTTAGAATTCAAATTTAGATGTGTGTTATATTTTATCTGGTAATTCAATCCAAAGCTGAAGATTCCTCTGCAAAAACGGGGAGAAAAACAGTGGTAAATTTTAGGACTGCCACAGAAACAATAAATGTTATTGAGTCCCAGGAAAGCAAATTGTGAGTCAAGGTAAGCTTTGAGAAAGAAGTATGTGGTAGAAGTAGTTCTGCTTGAAAACCAGTGCAGTGCTGTGATTAAGAGTGCAAACTTGGCTTCCAGAGCCTGTAGCTTCTTAATTGGCCTCTGACATTACAGACTCAAGAATGTGAACAGCAACAGCTCAGAGCTAAGAATGCTTCCTTTTCTCACAAGGGTTGAGAAAACATACATGGCCACACAATTAAACCTGATGGAAACACTCGCTGCACTGCCATTACATCTAGATAACATAGGCTGGGGAATGATCGGGAGATGAGAAAAACTGAAAGCAAGAAAAGCTTCTACTTATTCTCTTCATTCTGTCATCCTTTGTCAAGTTCATACTGCAGTCTTTCCTTAGGCCTTTGCCTGATAAAATTCTGCAGGACTATTAGAGTCACGGTTGATTCAAAACAATAGGCGGTGTGGAGTGTGTGTGTATGTGAATGTTTGCGGGAATATGAAATGAGGGTCAGTGAGTCTGCAGATATATACATATGCGTTGATGATGAGCGAAGAGAAATGTGTCTGTGCTGAGAGTGTTTGTGACATGTAAGTGTGTAATGTAATTGTGTCAGTGGGAGCTGGTACCTGTGTGTGAGCGTGCAGTGCTGGGTAGAGACATGCGGATGTATGCAGTGAGTAGATGGCTGTAGAGCAAGCAATGCAATAGTGTTCGCTTTTCATTAGATCTTTTGAAATTCTTTAAAACATGGCTAAAATCTTCACAGTTAAGTTTTCTGGACAGTTAAAATTTATTTGGAACTTTGTTGCAAAAATATGTTTTGTGGTTTCTCTCTCTCCCCTCTCTGGTCTTTGTTGCTCTGGCCTCTTTTCTCTCCTTCTGTTTCTCATACTGCAGGCCAGACATTAAATGTATGAAAACAAGCAAAATAAGGCACTGTTGAGAGATCGTATATTTAACCTGAGAGAAAAGAATTGGTTCAGCCATTTCTCATTCTGGAAAATAGGTACATTTTGTCTGAAGTTTTGCTACTGAGGACAAGAGGCTTCAGAAAAAAAAAAAAAAATCGGTATTAAATAGTGGCAAGTTTTAGACAGGGTACACTAACTATGGTTAAGTTTCAAGCAACTCAGCAGCCAGGTACACAACATCTGGAGCAGAATATGAATATTCAAATAAACACATAGCTTTTATCACACTTTCTCTTTTGTTTTCCTGTCCGTTGAAATATTCTCAAATGCAAGCAGAGGAGACATGGCTTGAATTAAAGAACAGCTATAGTTGAAGGCTTATATCACTTAGAGCGCATGGGACAACAACATCAGTTATTTACAGCATAAGATATAAGGCATTAATATTTTATTTCATGTCAGGAACCACATGGCAATGTAAAAGGCAGATTCTAAAATGAGTTTCATAGGTACTTGAAGGTAACATGTGAGAAAGTGCAAAATGGCAAATGTGCAGTTTCTTTTAAACACAAAATATACACAGTTTAGAAGAGCTCGAATCAATCTTACAAAAGCAATTTTTCAAAATGATTCGAAGTACGGTTCTTATAATAGTTAATTCACAAGCCTTCTTCTTAGTACCAGATGGCACAGGGCACTGTGCAAAGCCATGAGGGCGGGAGCACCATTGTTAGGACACTGGCAGGAAGAGGAGACTAGCCCAGGCCTCTTCATTCCAGATTAAATAGAAACACCAGCCCCAAGGCAGTGCTGGTGGCCTGACTGCACAGACTTTGCCTATTGAAAGGCAGAAGAAATGTTAGTGAAGAATTAAATGTATTTAAAAAGTAATTTATTGGAGAAAACAAAAAATATAATAAAACTCTAAGTTAAATAAATTAAATTGATTTAAAAGGTATTCCACACAGTAATTACATAATTTAATTTTACAGTTTCATATGTAGATGCTCCTGGACTTATGATGGGGTTAGGACCCATTAAACCATTGAAAATTGAAAATATCCTAATTTGAAAATCCATGTAACATATCTAACCTACCAAACATCGTAGCTTAGCCTAGTGTACCACAGACACATCCAGAACACTTACATTAGCCTATAGTTGGGGGAAAATCATCTAACAGAAAGTCTATGTTATAATAAGGTGTTGAATATTTTAAATAATTTATTGAATACTTTACTGAAAGTGAAAAACAGAATGGCTGTATGGGTATGCAAAGTACTGTTTCTATTGAATGCATATCGCTTTTGCACCATCTGAAAATACAAAAATATCATAAGCAGAACCATTGTTAAGCAGAGGACTGTCTATTTTAAATTACATAAGTTGCTTAAGAATACATTTTCATATAAAGTACTTTAATGGTATAGATATAAGTTCCTCTCTTGTATATCTTGTATACCTTCACCTACCAAACCGAAGAATGAATATATATAAAATAGTTATGTATCAATGTATTTCATTTTAATTGTATAATATTTGCTTTGAAGTACATTAAGATTTGAATTTTTTTCTGGGTAGCACACAGAGCTGTAATTCACATTCTACAGTTTTTGTTTTCAATATGGATTCATGATAGCTAATTTAAATCTTGTACTTTGAGTAAAAATATAAAATGATGCTTTATCAAATTTCAAATCCACTATTATTTTATAAGCAAGTATAGATATATAGATGTTTTATCGACTTGTCCAGGACTGACATCATTAATTTTTTTAAAAATACCAATCTATTTTATGTTTAAAAATTAATTCATAAGTTAAAGGTTCTTGATTAGTAGTTTTGTTAAGTATCTTTTTTTTTTTTTTTTTGCTTTACAAGTCATATTTTTCCTTCTTTAAAGCATGTTTAAATTGAGGGACTTTTTAAAGTTGTATGTTTTTCAAACATATTTGAAGACGTTCTGCACATATTTTCGACAATTTAATATATCCCAGCATATATTTTTCTCAGCATTTTGTGTGTGTTTTAATATGTGTTTATAATATCATTTTCTCAATTAATGAAGGTAAGGGTGATTCACTTGAATTTTTCAAATCTTTTCTTTATTGATTTTGATTTTTGGTGTCTTTCTGAAGACAGCTTCCTTACAGTAACATTATAACCATATTCTTACGTATTTTTAAACATTTTTTGAAGTCCTTATTTAAGACTGAGTGCTTTGATCCATCTTTTATTGATTTAGGCAAACGTATAAAGTTTCAATCAATTTCATGTGTTCTCCAAAGATATGGCTTAATGTTCACAAATTATTTATTGGTTGGCTTACTGTTTTTCTAAGGACATAAAAGCCAGCTTCCCTGCGTGACCTTGCAGGTCATGTATGGCCCACCTCACTAAGGGTCACTATTCACAGGGACCTCAATATGGACTGCACAACTCGGGGCTGTATAGCTGTTGTCTCCCTCTGAAATGTCAACTTTATCATTAACCGAATTTTCAAATGCACATGGACTCTCTTCTGTTCTAAAGGCTAGTTTGTAATTTATATCCATATCATCTTCCTTTCAATACTAATTTTCTCTTCCTCAGATTTTAGAAATACTTGGTCAAACTCTATAAAAGCTCCTGTAGGGATATGAATAGCACTGCCTTGAATGGATAGAACACCTTGGGGAGGAAGTAGGTCTTTACAATATTGATTTTTGTTGTCCTTGAACTAAGAAGATTTATTCATTTACTTGGACATACTTTTTTGAATGTCCAGTTAGATAAGCTTACTTTGTTTTTCTTCTATAATATTTAAAAAGATAAAATACATTGATACATTTTATAATATTGAATTATCTTTGAATTTTTACAATTAAAGTCTTTTAGTTTAGGCTTAATATTTTTGACATATTGCTAGATTGTATTATTAGTGCAGGGATCCCCAGTATCTAAGTATTCATAATGTGAGTTGGCATTGCAAGTTTCCTAGAAAGGACCAAAATGCAATTTTATTTATCTGGTAAATTATATCGATCTCCACTCAAATGTCCCTCCCTGTTTAACACTGGGTTTCTATCACGCTCATGCTATAAACCTTAAGTCTATCTCTGATTGTCAGAAATTCTAGTTATTTGACAAATATAATATAAACAGATTGCACAATAAAATCATAGATATCACAGAAGATGTAGAAATTTAGGAGTTAGTAAAATTCATGGTTGAAGGTATAAGTAACTCATTCAATAAATATTAATGAATCAACTACTGTGTGTCAGGAATGATTCTATTTGTTGGGGATATAACAGTGAAACCAAATGAATAAAATCTCTACATGTTATAGATATTACGTTCTATTAGAAGACAGAGATAAACAAAGTATACAAAAATAAAGTGCCGGTTAGTGACAAATATGACAAGAAACTACAAGGCCAAATACAAAGCAGAGTAGGAGAACAGAGCATGAAGGTAGGAAGATGAGTGAATTTAGACAGGATGTTCAGGCATATCACAAAAAAATTTAAAAAACAGTTTCATGTTGGTGTGCCGCACCCATCAACTCGTCAGCACCCATCAATTCATCATTTATATCCGGTATAACTCCCCAATGCAATCCCTCCCCCCTCCCCCCTCCCCATGACAGGCCCCATTGTGTGATGTTCCCCTTCCCGAGTCCAAGTGAGCTCATTGTTCAGTTCCCACCTATGAGTGAGAACATGCGGTGTTTGGTTTTCTCTTCTTGTGATAGTTTGCTAAGAATGATGGTTTCCAGCTGCGTCCATGTCCCTAAAAAGGACGCAAACTCATCCTTTTTTATGGCTGCATAGTATTCCATGGTGTATATGTGCCACATTTTCTTAATCCAGTCTGTCACTGATGGACATTTGGGTTGATTCCAAGTCTTTGCTATTGTGAATAGTGCCGCAATAAACATACGTGTGCATGTGTCTTTGTAGTAGAATAATTTATAATCCTTTGGGTATATACCCAGCAGTGGGATGGGTGGGTCATATGGTACATCTAGTTCTAGATCTTTGAGGAATTGCCATACTGTTTTCCATAATGGTTGAACTAGTTTACAATCCCACCAACAGTGTAAAAGTGTTCTTATTTCTCCACATCCTCTCCAACACCTGTTGTTTCCTGAGTTTTTAATGATTGCCATTCTAACTGGTGTGAGATGGTATCTCATTGTGGTTTTGATTTGCATTTCTCTGATGGCCAGTGATGATGAGCATTTTTTCATGTGTCTGTTGGCTGTATGAATGTCTTCTTTTGAGAAATGTCTGTTCATATCCTTTCCCCACTTTTGGATGGGGTTGTTTGTTTTTTTCTTGTATATTTGTTTGAGTTCTTTGTAGATTCTGGAAATTAGCCCTTTGTCAGATGAGTAGATTGCAAAAATTTTCTCCCATTCTGTAGGTTTCCTGTTCACTCTGATGGTAGTTTCTTTTGCTGTGCAGAAGCTCTTTAGTTTAATTAGATCCCATTTGTCAATTTTGGCTTTTGCTGCCGTTGCTTTTGGTGTTTTAGACATGAAGTCCTTGCCCATGCCTATGTCCTGAATGGTACTACCTAGATTTTCTTCTAGGGTTTTTATGGTATTAGGTCTAACATTTAAGTCTCTAATCCATCTTGAATTAATCTTCATATAAGGAGTAAGGAAAGGATCCAGTTTCAGCTTTCTACTTATGGCTAGCCAATTTTCCCAGCACCATTTATTAAATACGGAATCCTTTCCCCATTTCTTGTTTTTGTCAGGTTTGTCAAAGATCAGATGGTTGTAGATGTGTGGCATTATTTCTGAGGACTCCGTTCTGTTCACCAACATGGCACATGTATACATATGTAACAAACCTGCACGTTATGCACATGTACCCTAGAACTTAAAGTATAATAAAAAATAAAAAATAAAAATAAAAAAATAAAAAACAGTTTCATATTTCAACCAGATAAGAAAATCAAAGACAAAAAGTAACTAAGGTAAGATGCATACTTAAATGTGAAAAGATTAAAAGGTTATTGAAGAAAGTGATGAAACTCTCAAAACTGTTTTTTAAAAATGCCCTGCCCACGTGATAATTTGCAGTGTGCAAATGTTGAGTAAAGAGAAGGCAGTGGAATTCTGGCATGTCATGGCTTTAGGAAAACAACAATAATAACAGCAATAATGAATATCTTGGAGTTCTAATGTTTAATATGCTTAACAATGGCAACAGAGCAATCATAACCTGAGTTTTGTTAAATACAACATTAAATTATGTTCATAATTTTAATTGTTTTGTCAAATTTAAACCTAAATAAACCTTTCTTTACAATCTTCTACAATCTTTTAAAAGCATTGCAAATTAATAGCATTTCCTCATTCAGACTCAGATCATGAAGGCCTCTGACTTTTTTTGAAATTTATGAATTTCAATATATGTGACTTTAGCTTATATTTCTTCTATTTCATTTCAGTTTTGGCATTGAAGTTTTACAGGTCTTGTAAAATGTGTATGGGAACTTTTTAATCATTTTCCCTGTTCTAGCAAAGTCTATGCAATATGGGATAACAAAATATTTTTAACAACAGATAGAAATTGCTTATAAATCAGTTTGGGCTTGGCACCTTTTGGGGATTAATAATTGACAAAATTTTAAAGTCTTTGTTTTTCTTATCATATTCAAGTGTTATAATTGGAATTGGGTAATGTTGATATTTTCTTAGCAAGGTGTTTGTATTGGTTATTGAAATGTAATTCTACACTATTGTGCACATATAGGGTCTTTGAAGTAAACTTTCAATACAATGAAATGTGTAAGTCCTAACTGTTTAGTCTTCCCATTAATGGAATCATACATAGTGTAGGCTTTTGTGTTTGGTTTGCCTATAAGTTTAATCCTTATTGTTGGGAATTTACTAGTTTGTTACTTTTTATTAACAGGTATTATTTATTTTTCTTTTTTTTTCTTTTTCTGAGATGGAGTCTCGCTCTGTCGCCTAGCCTGGAGTGCAGTGGCCGGATCTCAGCTCACTGTAAACTCCGTCTCCTGGGTTCACACCATTCTCCTGCCTCAGCCTCCCGAGTAGCTGGGACTACAGGCGCCCGCCACCTTGCCTGGCTAGTTTTTTGTACTTTTTAGTAGAGACGGGCTTTCACCGGGTTAGCCAGGATGGTCTCGATCTCCTGACCTCGTGATCCACCCATCTCGGCCTCCCAAAGTGCTGGGATTACAGGCTTGAGCCACCGCGCCCGGCCTGGTATTATTTCTTTACATAAAAACAATGCAAACTGTACATCCATTCTTCTGTTAATGAGTATTAGTATTTCTTGTTTGGTGTTATTGTGAATAAATCTGCTGTGAATGTTCTTGTTGTAGTCATTCTATGGATATATGTTTAAATATCTCCTTGGAAAGTTGGAGTGAAACTACTGTGACTGTGTAACAACACAAGAAACTTCAAACTTTCCCTAAAATAGTTTGATTGTCGGTATTCCCACCAGTAATATAAAAGTGTGTGGTTCCTACACGTCCTCTCCAACTTTTGGTGCTGTTAAGGTTTGTATGTTTTTGTTTGTTTTGAGACAGGGTCTAGCTCTGTTGCCAAGGCTGGAGTGCAGTAGTGCCATTGCAGCTCCCTGCAGCCTCAACTTTCCAGGCTCAAGTGATCCTGCCACCTCAGACTCCCAAGTAGTTGGAACTATGCACGTGCCAGCATGCCTGGCTAATTTTTACTTGATTTTATTTTTTGTAGAGATAGGGTCTCACTATATTGCCCAGGCTGGTCTCAAATTCCTGGGCTCAAGTGATCTTCCCACCTCATCCTCTCAAAGTATTGCAATTGCGGGCATGAGCCACCTCACTGGGCCTGTTGTTTTTAATTCTAGCATTTGCGTGAGATTTTATCAGTAACTTGTGGTTTTAATTCGCATTTTCCTCACAAGTAATGATATTTAGCAGCTTTTTATGTATACATTTGTAACCTATTACTCTGTGAAGCTTTTTGGCCATTCTTGTATTGGGTTGCTTGTCTTCAACTTCCTTACAGTTGCTTCAGCTTCCTTGCAGTAACATTATAACCATATTCTTATGTATTTTAAAACACTTTGTGAACTGTTTTGAACTGAGATAACATGTTTTGAGCTGAGAGAAAAAGACTGTACTCACAAAGAGTTTACACATTTCTCCAAGGTTAGGTTATTTATTTTTAGTTGAAAGAACCCCTTGTTTCATTGAACTTGTTTCAAATGAACATACTAGGCTTTCTGATGTTAATATTGCCACTCTACTTTTTATTTTTTGCTCACTGATAATTTAGTCTCAGTCTACATATGATGTTTTTAAAGTGCTTCTCAATAGTAGGAAGGTTCGTCAAAAAACTAAAAGTCAAACTAAGATATAATACAGTAGTTCCACTGCTTGGTATATAGTCACAAGAAAGGAAGTCAGTATATCAAAGAGATGTCTGCACTCCAATGTCTATTGCAACACTACTACTCAGGATAGCCAAGATCTGAAATCAAACCAAATATCAAGCAATGGATTAATGGATAAAGATCATATGGCACATATACACAATAGAATATTATTCAGGCATAAAAAAATAACATCCTGTCACTTGTAGCAAAATGGATGGAACTGGGGGTTATTATGTTAAGTAAAATAAACCAGGTACAGAAATCATAATTTCTCACTCATATGTGGGAGCTAAAAAAGTGGATCTCATGGAGAGAGAGAGTAGAATGGTGGTTACCAGAGGCTGGAAAAGGAAGTTGGTGGGTGGGGGAGGATGAAGAGAACTTAGTTAATGGGTACAAAACTACACTTAGATAGAAGAAATAAGTTCTAGTATTTGAGAGTACAGTAGGAAAATTACACTTAACAATAATTTATTGTATATTTCAAAATAGTTAGTAGAGGAGAAGTGTAATGTTCCCAACACAAAGAAAAAACTAAATGTTTGAGGTGACAGATACTCCAATTACCTTAATTCAATCATTACACATTGTATCAATATATGTGCTCCAAATATATGTACAAACATTACATATCATACCTTGGTTATTTAAGATTCTTTAAATTTACATATAAATTTAGAATTAGGTTGCTAAGTTCTATAAAAATTCCTGCTGAGATTATGACTGAATTTGCATTAAATATATTTACTGAGGTATGTTATATTTCTCTCAGCAATATTTTATAATTCTCATGTAGATGTATTGCACATTTGTTAAATTTATCCCTAAATATTTTATATTTTATCATGCTATTATAAATGGAACTTAAACAATTTCAATTTCAAATTTCGACTCTTAGTACCTAAATACATCATTGATTACTGTATTTTGACCTTATACTTTGCAATCATGCTAACTTTACTAATTTACTCCAAGACATATTCCTCATTATTTTCTCTATCCATGAGCATGTCATCTGTGAATAAATAGTTTTACTTTTTCCTTTAAAATCTATATGCCTTTTACTTATTTTTCTCAGTACTGTATAGGATTTCTAGTACAAAGGTGAATTGAAGTGGTCAAGTAAGAGTTCTTGAATATTTTTTGGTCTTGGTGGAAATAATCTACTCTTTCATCAATAAATATGATGCTAGTGATATCTTTCCAGATGACCTTTATTAGGTTAAGAAATTTCCTTTCATTCCTTTTACATTGAGAGATTTTCATCTTGAATGAATGCTAAATTTGTAATATGCTTTTGCCACATTTACTGAGATGATTTTGATTTCAGGAAGATACACATTTAAATTTTTATATCTTCCTCATGTACTGCAGCTTTTGTTATTACAAACTGTCCTTCATATGTAGTAATATATCTTTTCTTGAAATCTAGGCTTTCTGATATTAATATTGCCACTCTGCTTTTGTTTTTTTTCCTCACTGATAATTTAATCTCAGTCTACTTATGATTTTTTAAAGTGCATCTCAATAGATATATTGTTGGATATTTTGGTTTTATTAAGTCTAACAAACTTATTTTCCATTGGAGTACTCATATATGTCTATATGAATTTATGTCAACTGTTTTACTATTTATTTTCTATTTTTCTCATCCATTTTACATTTTTTAAAATCTTTTCTATGCTCTCTGCTAAATTAAAATATTTTCAGTATTACATTTTAAGGCCTTTTTGTCCTTTAAGTATAACCCTTTGCATTAATTTTAGAGGTTTTTCTTTTAAATTTAATTAGAATCTCTTTTGAGTGAATATTGGACTATATCATGTGGAATTTGGAAACCTGAAACAGTGCAGTTGCACCTCAACACTTTCGTGCCCTTTATGTTATTATCACATATAGCATACCTAAGCGAATTATATTCTTTATAATCAGTGTTATAACATTCCATTAACAAAAGTAAGAGCATAAAGTAAATAACATATAGATACAATCTTGCACATTTTCCCACATTTACCATGTCTGTTTCTTGTCAGTAATTCCTGCAAATCTGAGTTAGCCTCTGTGTCATTTCCTTCTGCTTGAACTTCCTGTAAGCATTTATTTTAGTGAAGGTTATGGGCAACCCATTTTCTCAGTTATTCTTTACCTGAAAATGTGTTTATTTCATCACTGTTTCATCTAGCAAAAATAATTTTGCTAGATACAGTATTTGATGTAAACAATCTTTCTCAGCACTTAACAGATTCCATTCAATTTTCTTGTGTCTTCCATTGCTTCTAGTGAGAAATCAGTTGTTACTTGAATCTATATTCCCCTTTTTGTAATGTGAGCCTTCACAGTGTCTGCTTAACGTTATCATTCCACAGTTTGAATATGATGTGGCTAGCTGTAGTTCTCTTTGTATTTATCGTCAGTGGCATTTGCTATGCTTCTTGGATCTGAAAGATAAATGATTTTTTCTAAATTTGGAATGTCTTGGCCATTCTTTCTTTATTTTGTTTTCCAACTCCTCCCCACCAACTACTTTTGATGATAAGATTACTATTATGTTGAACTGATTGATATTGTTACGTAAGACTCTCAGGCTTTGCTTATTTTTTTCTCACCCATTTGTCTTTGTTCTTGTAACTGTGTAATTTCTATTGATTACCTTAAAGTCACCTGTAAAACAGTTTTACATTCTATTGTATCCCATCAACAAGCCTATCTAGTGTGCTTTTTATCTTATTTATTGTACTTTTCAGCTCTAGAATTTGTATCTGGTTTAACTTCTAGTGCCTATAATTCATGAGGTAGTTAATTTTTCAACTATTTGTTAAAGTATATTTTTGTTTAATACTTGAAAATATTTACAGCAGCTGCCTTAAGGTTAGTGCATCTTCTAGGTCATCTCAATGACCGTGTCAATTCTTTTTCTTTCCTTAGGCATGGGTCATATTTTATATTTTCTCTCTCTGGTTAGTGATTTTTAGTTTTTTGTACAACACTGTGAATAATATGTTATTAAACCCCTAGATTCTACTATGTTCCCCCAAAGTATCTTCCAAACTCATGCCCACCATTAAGCAAGCAGTTCACTTGGGTAGATCCTACAAATACAGTGCCCTCTCCCTTTCTCTCATTCTCCCTCTCTCTCTCTCTCTCTCTGTCAATGAACAGCAGCTGAAATCTGTTCAATTATTTCAGATTTCAGCTTCTGTTTGTTCACTGGGTCTTGTGGATCTCCGAGGAACTCTCATGCACAGAGGTCAGGGTTTATGTATAGGTTAGTTGTGCACATCTCCTGTGTATTTCCTTCTGTTCCAGATTTTTCTCATTTCAGCTTTCATCTGTTCTCCTAGCTCCTATTTTCTGTATACCTCAAGCTAGTAAGACTATGACTTTTTACCATACAAACAGCATGTTCTGATTGAGTAATAATCTTATGCAAAAAAGGAAGCCACAACTATCAAATATCTTTGGTACAAATGATATCTTTCTCCAGTTGCTTCCCACTTTTAGTCACTTTCTAAAAAGTTTGTTGTTATTAACATTTTGTCCATGTTTTATAAATGTTACTTGTGGGCAAGGCAATTTACCCAAATCACTCCACCATTACAAGAAGATGTAAGTATATTACATTGTTTTTAAAAACTTCTTTCCAGCTAAACTATAAATGTTTTATCTCCAAGTATCCATGTCTTTGACTTTTTGTTTTACTTCATGGGGGCTTTTCTTTGCATTTGTCTTCAAACAGTTGTATTGCATTGATATTTATTTCTATTTCAAATGGCATTGTTCTCATTTTTTAGAGGCAGTATCTGCTCTAATCTTTCTGGGAACATCAATCTTTTTCTAGAAGTTTCATTTTATGTGAAACTTAAATATTTCACATAAGAGGCACCAGAGATTGGGAGGATTAGAAATTTGATCTGGGTCTATATTTTATCTATAGTTCTAAAAAGGTATGAAAGTTTGGAAAGCTGCTGTTTAAATGAGTTCAACCAAAGGAAATAAAAAAATTAGCCATAAATAAAATAGATGGATTATACAAATGGAATTAGATTCATAGGTGATGAAAGAGGTTTAGAGGTTGAGCAATGTAAAACGAGGCAACTAAGATATTAGCAAGAAAAGATGCCTCTATTATCTCTCAGTGGGGTAAAGGAAGGAGCTATTGTTATTAGAGTCTATGTAATAACCTGAAAGCAGCAATCAAGGTGGATGTGTCTGCTGAGAGATGAAGCCTCACCATAGACATTGGGGCTGTCTCATAATGCAGCAGCTAGGTATACAAAATATATAGTACACCTTGTGCTCGGGGCACAAAAGGAGAGGGAGAAGTGTCTTTGCTTTTCTTTCCTCCTGACTTTTGACAGATTTCTAGTACCTCCATTGGCCAAACTTCCTGGGAGATAGCTGACATTGCTTTTTGGGAAATATGGCCTGAGGTTACTGATTAAAACAACAAAAGGACCAGGAGTATATATGAAAGCAGACAGTACTATAGGGACTGCATATCTATTTAAACTTTGATCTATTTTGCTTTGAAATAAGGATCTCAATTCCTAACATGCTTGAGGGAAGAGTAATACAATAATACATGCCATTTCCTGGCCCATAAGTAAGAAATTAAAAATGTTAGGTAATTGTTACTTATATAAATTCATGCAGCCATTTTTACAATGAGAAGAGATATATTAATGTCACTGAAAGCACTAAAACATGCATTTTTGGGGTAAATTGCAAAAAAAAAATTGGCTACAAATGCCTCCCATTCCTTTATGCACATGCTTTCAAAATGTGAGTTTGTGAGACATTCAGTTCCTGATATGACATGCAAAGCTTGGAATTTGTCACTCCCATCCTCACAGAAAAAAGTTGAAAAAACTGAAAATCAACAACTACTCTTACATTCTTTAAGGATTGAGGTCAATGGGCAAACTGCTGTCTCCAAAACTGGAAGGATAGTTGGATGCAGAGCATCACAGCTTGTCAGGAGAAAGAGTCCACAGCTGGAGCCACTGTTAGGATCATTGCTGGAGGTACAAGGTTTATCAGTTTGTGAAATAAAAACCCTAAAGGGGCCCAATGCAGATGGATCCCACACTTTCATGTTTTACCTCCAGGAATCTAAGCAGGTACTCATTACAAAGATTACAGAAAAATGTTATTATGCTTCCAGACCCGGAAGAAGAAAATTAACCATTTTGAAATATGTCCAGAGCTTGCTATTTTCCTTAACAAGACCTGCTTTCAAGAAAAAAAAACTATTTTATTAAAGCCTGTCTGTGATTTTTCCAAAGCCTACCCAACCTGGGAGAATAAAAATACCCAACTCCAGCCCATTCTAGCATTCAACTTGAATAAACAGAAATACCCAGCTCCAGCACCCTTCAGCCTTTGACATGGGGGAAGGAAAATATCCAACTCAGACTCACTAAAAGACTGAGACCTCATTGTATGATGACAGAATGGCTCCCTCCCCTCACATACACCTTGCCACCACATCAGTTTGGATCCTGTAGAGCAGAGGATTGCATATAATAGAACTGCAAGTCTCCGACTGTATGTAAGGGAGCTCTAGGAAAATCCAAAGACAACAAAGGAGACAAAAACAAGGACACAGACATAATTTTAGCTTCTGACCACACAGCTCTACCAAACACTAGGCACAGCCTAACTCCAAGCATGGTAAACATAAAACTTCGCTCTAAAGGCTTGACTACCTCACTTCATTTTACCCAATACACCATGTCTGACTTAAAAAACAAAACAGGGCATGCTACAAGCAAAACTACAGTATCAAGTAAAAAAAAAAAAACAAATGTCAGAATCAGATTCAAATATGACAAAGATCTGGGAATTATTAGAATGGGAATTCAATATAATTATGATTAATAAGCTGAAGTTTACAGAGGACAACTAAACATGTGAAAAGATCCTCAACATCATTTGTCATTAGGGAATTGCAAATTAAAGCAATGAGATACCACTACATACCTGCTGGAATGTTTAAAATGCAAAATACTGACAACACCAAATATGAATGAGGATGTGGAGCAACAGGGGTCTCATTTATGCCTGATATGTGTATAAAGGGTATAGTCACTTTGGAATACAGGTTGTCAGTTTCTTACAAGATAACCACAGTCTTATTATACAGTCCTGCAGCTGTGCTCCTAAGTATTTACCCAAATAATTTGAAAAGGTATGTTCACACAAAAACCTGCATATAAACGTTTATAGCAGCTTTATTCATCTTTGTCAAAAATTGGAAACAACCAAGAAGTCCTTCAAAAGGTGAATGGAGAAATAAGCCATAATGCATCTACTGAATGGAATAGCATTCCACGATAAAAAACAGTTAGTTTTCTACTCATGAAAAGACGTGGAGGATGCTTAAAAGTTTATCGCTAAATGAAAAAAGCCAGCCTAAAATAATTGCATACTATATGATTCCAGCTATGCGACATCTGGAAAAGAAAAGATCTGTAAAACTATGGAGAAAGTGAAAATATCAGTCGTTTCCAGTGATTAGTGAAAAGAAAAGAATGTATAGGCAGAGCACAGAGGATTTTTAGGACACTGAAATTATTTTTTTATAATACTATAATAGTGAATACAAGACATTATGCATTTGGACCAAACCCAAAGAACTAGACAACAAATAGAGTTAACTCTAATGAAAGCTATGCACTGTATTTGATCTTGAGATATCAATATTGGTTCATCAATTGTAACCACACACATACCACACTAATGCAATATATCACTATAGAGGAAGCCATGAGCAAGGCCTGGGGGAGAGTGAGTGTATGGAAACTCAACTTTCTGTTTGATTTTACCATGAAATGGAAACTGCTTAAGAAATAAAGTTCATTTAAAGATAAGTTTACTTTTGAAGAAAATTTGACTTTGCTTTTTCTTTCATCAACAGTTAAAGTCTACCTCCTTATCCATTAAACTTGTGCTTAATCATGTGATGTGACTCAGCCAATAGCATTTTAACGTGTGTTAATTGAAATGTGCATGTGAACTGGGGATTATCTTCTCTACCACAGACACCTCTTAGCCACCAAGAGAAGACCAAGGTAGTTTGTGAAGAATGAGAACACATAAGGTCAAGCACGGTGGCTCATGCATATAAGTCCAGTACTTTGGGAGGCTGAGGTGGGAGGATTGCTTGAGTTTAGGAATTCGAGGCCAGTCTGGGCAACATAGCTAAACCCATCTCTACAAAAGAAAAAAATTCCAAAAATTAGCTGGGTGTGGTGGCATGTGCTTGTGGCCCCAGCTGCTCAGAAGGCTGAGGTGGGAGGATCGCTTGAGCCCAGGAAGCTGTGGCTGCAGTGAGTCATGTTCATGCCACTGAACTCCAGCCTAGGAAACAGAGCAAGACCCTGTCTCAAAAAAAATAAAAAAATAAAAAAAAAGAGAAAGAAAAAAATGAGAACACATAAAACAGAGGTAAGCCACCCGAGTGTAGGGCTCCTAGACCAACACATCCACCAGCTGATTGTGACCACAAGTTACTCCAGGTGAACCCAACAGGAAAACTAGCCTGCTGAACCCAGTCTAAACTGTTAACCTACCAAATTATAAGTAAATTAAATGAAGGTGGGTAAAGGCACTTAATTTTTTCAGTGATTTCTCAGGCAGCAATAGATAACTGATACATTTGCATACCGAGTTTTGGTTACAGCTCTTTTATCAGCAAATCATGACCTTGAGGAAGCCACTTTACATTGTAGTTCCCAGTTTTTGTTTGTTTGTTGACTGTAAAATAATATAGCAGGCAGAGAGCTGAGAGAGGCTGCACTTCTACATTTCTAGTTTTCTTCCAAATCTGAAATTCTATAATTATGACAAACTTTGGTCAGTTTCTTTTTCATTCCATAAATGTACTCAAAGATCTCTTCTCCTTTTCCAAATTTGAAGTACTCTTTATAGATATCTCATTGTGATGGCACAGATCTCCTGTCAATAAAATGAGCTTCAAATGTTGACATGTAAAAATTTACAAGAGTTTAAAAAACTCTCAGAGTCCATAGCTACATCAATACTAATAATGTCTGTTTCCAATGTTGTCATCATTGTAGCATACTGAAGGAAAGGGCATGGTTTTAAAATCTGACTGATTTAGGTTTTAATACCAGCCCTATATCTTTGTAATATTGAGAAAATTACTCAACACCTGGTTACTGGCCAGCAGACACATATAAACATATAAAAATGTCTTTCACTGTATATTATTCAGGGAAAGATGAATAAAGATCATGAGACACCATTCCTCATCCATTCAAGTGTCAAAAGTTTAGAGTAAAAATTCCAGTGGTAAGAAAGGTTGTGCATCAATAGAGCACTTCAAAAATGCAAAACAAAACAACATAAACACTGGGAAATAACTCAAATTCCCATTGACATAAAAGTGGGTAAATGACTTAATGTACATTGAATATAGTGCTATAACTATTGAATAATTGCAACTCCATTCAACAGCATGGATAAAACTTAGCTGCATGGTTATTGGCAGTGAAACCATATAGGTCTGTAGCAACCTCAACTCTTGCCTCCTCAGAAGAAAGAATTCAACCAAGGGGCGTAAGGCAGAATGAGAGACCAAGGCAAGTTTTTGAATAGGAATGAAAGTTTGTCAAAAAGTTTTAAAACAGGAACAAAAAGAAGTAAAGTACACTTGGAAGAGGGCCAAGCAGATGACTTGGGAGAGCAAGTGCACTGTTTGACCTTTGACTTGGGGTTTTATACATTGTCATACTTCCCGGGTCTTGCATCCCTTCTCCCATGATTCTTCCCTTGGGGTGGGATGACCACATGCGCAGTGGCCTACCAGCACTTCGGAGGGTCCACATGCACAGTGTATTTACCAAAATTGTGCACATGCTCACTTGAGGCATTTTTCCCTTACCCGTTGAGTGTTTCTAGAGGAAGGTCGTATACCAGTTCAACTCTGCCATTTTACCTCATAGTGTGCATGCTTGAGCACACTCACCTAACCCCTAAGATCTTACTGGAAAGTTGCTGAACACAAACTTCAGATGTTTTTATCTATTGGGAGGCTGTTCCCTTTTATCTATTGGGAGACGGTTTATCTATTGGGAGACTGTTTATCTATTGGGAGACTGTTTTTATCTATTGGGAGACTGTAATTCCCTGCGACCAATTACTATTTTAGGGAGGCAATTTAACAATCACCTGACCATCACCTGATGACTTCCTGACATTCCTGGTAGGAGGTGAGAGGGGGCCTTCTCCTGCCCTACTCATGTCTGCCTACCTACCTAAGAGCATAATTTTAATAAGATGAGAGTACCTAAAATATTGCATACAGTATGAGATCTTTTAAAAATAATGTTAGAAAGAAAACTGAATACTCAAATATACTTTTTTGAATACAGTACATATGGATGTGACAAAATAATTTAAAATTCAAAGCAAGGGTATGATGAACACACAATTCAGAATAGCAGTTGTTCTGGGTCAGGAAAAGAGAACAAGAAGATTAAAGATGATCACAGAAAGGGGTTTAAGTTTTTACATAGGGTATGAAGTCTAATCGTGTTTAGAATGAAGTAAAGACAGCCTTGAATGGAATGATGAAGAGGGAGTAACATACCAAGGCTTATAACTAATTAATTTCTGTACATCTGTTGATCTTGAATCCACAAGAAAGGAAAGGTCAATGATATGAAACTATATATCTCCTAATTTTAAACGGGAAAAATACATCAAAACATATATGCCATAAGGCTCCAAGGTCATATAGTAGTAAATGATGGGCAAGGGGAGAGCAAATGGGAGGACCAGACACTCTCTGCAATCCAGTGATAAATTGAAAGGGTTTTGGATGAATGAGGCTGTTGTTTTCTGCTACCTTACTATGTTTTACTGTCAATATTCACACACTTGATATTTTTTTCTTCAGTACCCTCATCAGTGACTGGCTCCAGATTGGTAAACAGTAATTACTAACCGTCATTGAATGCTTAAAAGCAGTATACATTGACTCATTCAATGTACATAAATATTCTTTCTTTATCATCATTTTACAGAAGAGGAAAATATAGCTCAGAGAGGTGAAGGAAAATGCCCAAGGTGTTATTACTAAGATGAGGTAGAGATAAACAAGATTCTAGGCAGCATACTCCAGAGACTTCACTCTTAACCATCAGTTCCTCCTGCCTTTTGGTACCACAGTTTCTTCATCAATACTGCATGGAGAGATAAACAAACCCAGGGCCCATGATGCTTTGATGAACGCAGAGAGCTTCTCCTACAGAGCGGCTGTGTTAATAGTTCCCTGAATTCTTCAAATAAACGCCAGCTCTTCACCTGGTTCTCACTGCTGAGATCCTAGCATGCTTGTGCCCATATTTACATATCATATTATTCCTGACATGCACAAGACAGAAAAGTTCTTCTGAATGTTTTCAGAATAAATGAAGAGCTTTGGGAATATCCGATCCCGGGGCCCAGTATCTGAAGTTGCTGTGGGCTTCCTGAGAAGGAGGTGCATAAAGTGCCATTGCAAACATTGGAAAATGCACTTTCTTTTTGTCCCTCAACTTCTCCTGCTCAAGAAGTGGGTATTGAGGTTCTGGATGCCCTCCTAGATGCAGAAACAAGACAGCTGTAGCTGCTGAGGCCCTATATGCCAGAAGGCAATGAGATAAAGAAAGCTAAAAGGTTCATAGGCAGATATTGAATCCTGACAACTCTGCTTATTGGCAATATGTACTTAGGAAAATCACTTAGCTTCTTGTAGCCTCACTTTCCCCTACTTTTAACCAAGAACTTCTTATAAAACAGAGATGTGTGAAACTAAATAAGATAAAGTGTGCAATTAGTTCCTGCCCTCTTCAAAGAAGTTCTGATGCAGTGATCTGCATATTTAGCAAATGCTTGTGGAGGACTCTCTGGGAGTCAGGCCCTCTTCTCATTGCTTGGGATTCGAAGGGAAGAGAACAGCCTCTGTGGAACTTGTATCCTAGAATTGAAAATTATAGGAGAACTAAATATGTATATATATATGTATGGACAAATATTGTGAACTTTCAATATATAATATCTGTGTATAAGTACACAAATATGAAAATATATGCTTATACATGTGTGTATATGTATGTGTGTACACATACATACACACATATATAATCACAAAAATGTAAAATATAATAGATTGGATGATTTGGAGGAAAGGTATGAGTTTTATAGTCAGGCACACAATCGAATATTAACACTGGCTTTTTTGTGTGTTTCTTTTGGCTTTTGAGACGGAGTCTCACTCTGATTGCCCAGGCCGAAGTGCAATGGCATAATTGTTTTTTTTTTTTTTTTTTCACTGCAGCCTGGAATCCCCTAGGCTCAGGTGATTCTCCCACCTCAACCTCCTACTGGCTGGGATTACACATACTTGCCATCTCACCCGGCTAACTTTTTGTATTTTCAATAGAGATAGGGTTTTGACATGTTTCCCAGGCTGGTCTTGAACTCCTGGACTCAAGCAATCTACCCGCTTTAGCCTTCCAAAGTGCTGGGATTATAGGCATGAACCACCACACCCAGCCCAACATTAGCTTCTGTGGGACTGAGTCAAGTCAGTTTGCTTCCCTACCCTCAGGGTTGCCTCCTAGATGAGACAGTTTCAGTGAAAACATGGAGCATAGTGCCATGCTCTTAATGATGTAATAAGTGCATATTTCTTACTTCATGCCTTTTGTCCACACAAGAGCAGTCTAACATTTCTTGTAGGCATCAATGATCTCAATCAGGCCTAGCCCCATTCCCTATCCGATTCCAATCGACCAGTCAGTCATGACAGTTTGCTTCGTCTTTAACTCTGAACCTAAACAGGGTGATTGTGCATTTAAAGAGGCTCCTGCCCATGAATAGGGAGAGTTTTAAATGGACCTCCAGTGTCTCCATCCTTCTTTAGGGGACAGGTAATCCCCTACTGTGATCAGACCTTTGCCAGCCATACAGCCAGATTTTCCAGTGGACTTTCCGGTTACCTACATGCACAGATCTTTTGGATAATAATAATTGACAGCAGCCAATATTTCTTGAACCATGAATAACCATTATTGGAAAACTATTATTATCCCTCTGCATTAAAAGAGGAATCTGAGGCTTGGAGAAATTAAGTCACATGCATAGAAAATTATGCTATATTGCTCATTATAGTAATGATGATTATACTATATTACCAGGTTCATTATATTATACTACTTCATACTCTACTAGTGTTTTCGATTCATGCTACACATTTTAGGATTAAGTATACATGAAAATTTGTCTTCTTTTAAATTCAAACCCTTGCCCTTTTGCCCCCAAGGGTGATCTAATCCTAATTTAATATATATAGATAGACCTATATACTACCAGAATTTGTCACTCAATTTTTATTGGCTTTGATTTTCTTCTTTTCCATAGGTCTCCTTCCTTCTTGTATATCTCATCTCCATGGTGGTACTGCCACCATAGCCAAGTGCAATTATTTGAGCTTGGTTGACTTAGCATCCTTACAGATATAGTCTCTCAGATTCATAGCATCCTCCTCCTCATCCCCAGCAAATCCTAGATTTGGCTTTGCACATATTAGTATTGGTATTCTTACCCTATTGTTTCTGCATCCCTCTGGAGAAATGAGTTAGTTCTTGGGGTCCTATGTCGTGTATGTCTCTTGTCTCCTAGGCTAGATCAGTACATATCCTGCTTCTGAGCCTACTTTCTAGTAATAATGTGAGTATGGCATGCACTAACACGTGCATATACAGTGCTTAACACTACACAAACTTCATATATATGCATCTAAACACACATACATATATGCACATAAGTGAATATATATGTATATAAAAACACAATAGTGACTATATATGAATATAAACTACTTCACAGATAGAAAAATAAAATATGTGGAAAGTATAAATAAAAGAAGACATAAATAATTCCAAATAAATTTACAAGATGTGCTGAAAATAAACTTTCTTGTTTGATTATAGCAGCAGAGGTGCTCATATATTTTGGCATCACATTAATTTAGAAATCTAATTTGGGTTCCAGCTCTGCCACCCACCTGCTACCTGATTGGGTAGTAAGTTTCTTACCTTCTGTAAGTTTCCACATCCATACAACAAAAATCATGTCAATCCCTCGAGGGTACACTGAAGATTATATCATTTACAATAAATGCCCAGGTGTATGTTTTGTATAAGTAATCAAGAATTATTTCAGCTTTATATTAAATAAGTAAGATAATTACAGCACAGGAAATTCAGGGTTCTGCAAGGTCATACTATGCATTACCATTCTTTCCTCCAAATCAGAAATGAGCAAGCTTTGCCCATAAGACATATCCCATCTTTGTACATAATTTTCTATGGGAACATAGCCACTCTCACTTGTTTAGGTAAAGTCTCTGGCTGTGTTTGCCCTACAGTAGTAGAGATGAATAATGGTGACACTGAAGCTTAAACTATTTAATAGTTAGGCCCCACTAAAGCCTAACCTATTTAATGTTACCTATCTAACCCTTTAAGAAAAAGTTTGCTGCACCCTGGTTTACACTGTGCTGACCCTAACCTCCTCTGCATCACCCTGTGTAGACAGGGAGCTCAACACTGGATTCTTGCATCAGTGAAACCCAACATAACTTTCTTTCAAGTCAACATTACTTGACTTTCTTTGACATTTTAAGGCATGGTCTCAGCTGGGCCGCAAGGGCCTACCAACGTTTTCAGTTGCACTGTCTTAGAACCCAGGAGGCCAGTTTGCTTGGCTGCATAATCTTTGAATCAGCTTATATTTTTGATTCCAACAAAATCATGAGTCAGAATAAAAGGGCGATAAGAAAGTTGTTTTTTCTCTCATGCCAAAATGAAGACTGATATATGCAGAAAATGTGGAATGGAAGGAAAACACAAAAGAAACTTAACAAAGGGGTATTCCTTCTTCCCTCCAAACTTCACAGAGCTGCCTCTGGCTGGGGGCCAGATCTGGACCTACTAAATATTCAACAGGACAAACCCCAGGAAGGGGATGGAGCCCCTCCCAGTCTTTGTGAGGGACCCTTGCTGCAGGCCCACTGGTTCCCACTCCTTTGTTAATGTCCTGTTTCCCAGACCTTCTTTTCCTTTCCCTAGAGAGTGAGCCTCAGGGAATCATTGTGTCCCAAAATCCTTGTCTGCCCAAAGAAGCCGTCATGATCCCTGGATGCTATCAAAGAACACTCATTATTTGGCAATTTCAAGAAGCTGCTTGGAAGTTCTTTGCCGTAAAGAATTTGCAATTCTTCTGAAGACAAACAAAAAAAAAATGCGAATGAAAATCACATCTAGTAATAGAAAGAGAAGCGTCTTTAAACATCAATTTATTCACCCAGTCATTTGCTCGGTAACTACTTACTGAATACTTACTCTATACAAGACAAACTGTAGTGAGACCCGGGAACATGGCAGTCCTGACACAGCACGTATGTTAAGTGGGAACAGATACATTTTAAATAACAAAAAGCAATTGTTTGTTTAAATTTGTGATTAGAACTCTACACATTTGTGATTAGAAAATGAAACCAGGATGTTTCAATTTCATAAAACAGCAGGAATTGAATTTAAAAGAAATAACATATAATTTGAGTCCTGAAGCTTATGATTGGTAGCTTATGAAGCCTGGATGCAGATCCTAAGACATGATAATATGGAGAATGTTGAGGAATAGGAAAAACAGGGCTTATCACCTAGGAAGAAGTACTACATGTATCAATAATATATATAATTTTCGATGCACGAAGATAGCTAGAACTTTAAAGATGATCTGAATGGACTTCTTTGGATGCTTAATTCTGCTTGACGCACCCCAGACAAGATATCAGGCCATTCAACTCCTGCTTAAAATCTCCAGGAATGGGGTATCCATTTCCTTAGGCAACAGTTTGCTTCCCTTTGAAATATTTTCAACTAGAAATGCCTTCCTTATATTAGCATGGAACCGCTTGCCTTTGGCCTCAGCTCCACTTCTACCAGGGAGTTCTAACTCATCTTGCACATGGCCGTTTCAGGTCTTTGGAGACAGCCTTCATATCCAACCACAGGCAAAGAATCCACCAATCACTCCACACCAGGAATTTCCTTTGTTCACTTGTTTTAAATGTGCTTAAGTGCCAGATGCTGTGATACGGACTAGGAACACAGGTGACAATTGAAACAATGTCTTATCTGGAGAAGTTTACATTCTAGATACAGGAAGAGAGAAACAGCTTTAATCATGTTATAGTTTGTACTACTGAAGACGTAAGCATGAAGTACCACAGGAGCAAACAGAAATGTGCATCTCATTTCCAGGTGTTAGATGCTTTGCAAAACATCTAGACAGAAATACCCTGAAGAAAGACCCACCACACAGATGTGAACTTTCAGCTTCAGGTTAAGTGAAAAAGAATACAATAAAAAAAACCCAAAGCACCACGTTAGCTCTAGGAAGTCCCTTTGTGCCTGAATTATAAAAATTATTTCATATTAATCCTTCTTACACAGATAAACAAACTTGCTAGAGGCACGTGTGTGGGGTGTGTGTGTGTGTGTGTGTGTGTGTACGTGTGTGAGAGAGACAGAGACTGTTAGGGGCTCAGAAAAGGTTGTATAGGCAGGAAATAAGTATGAGTTGTACTTTCCAGCACTCGCATTTCCTCCACAACTGGTCAAACTCACTATTTATGAGTGACAAAGGTGCCCACGCCCATCTGTCAGCTCAAATATGTGTTCACCAATACACATTCCCATAGTTGGTTTAAAATAATCTCAGGCTGCAAAGACATATTGTGCATCTGAAATATGTTACGTTGCTTATATAACTTTTTTCTCCAAAATTACCCCTTGCATTGCCAGTTCAGAGGGAAGCAGCAAAGAGAGTAGGTCCTGCCATGTGGTTGGAAGGAGCAGGGTGGATCATCACCTTTAGACTCAAACAAGCCCGAGCTCCTGTCTTCTCTCTGCCATTTATTAGCTCTCTGACCTTCGTCAAATTGCTTCACTTCTCTAAACTCTAACTTTATCAAAAGCCTTGGATGTGCCATAAAACTCTGTGGGTGTTATTTGCACAAAAAAAAAATTGAGATCATGCATATGGAAATGCAGCCTGATCAAGGATGTATTTTAGAAACATCCTTCTGGCAGGAGTCTGTCTTTGAGTAGGGACAGGGGCTGGAAATTGAGAGATCATAAGCAAGTTTAAGGCACTGTTTCCATTTTCTAGGTGAGAGTCTATAAAAAAAAAAAAAAAAAAAAGCTTGGCTTTTCTGACATCACTACACCCGGCTACCTGATTGTAGCAGGAACATAGAAGCAAACGGAAACAGCTTTTCCTGAAAAAGGCAGGGACAGCTTCACAGGGAAGGTTATATTTAGCCAAAGCTTGGTCGACGAATAGGAGTTTTAAAAACTGAAAAAGAGGACAAGGTATTCCGTGAAGAGGGGAAAGAGCATGCGAAGGAACAAAAGCACAGAAGTAGATGCTTTATTAGGTGAAGGTGCAATTATTTTAGTGAGACTGGAGAGCATGGGTCTTAAGATACATGGAGGGGCTGGGGAAGGATAAATGCAGACAGCAATAAAGCTGAAAATGAGTAATATGATTAAGGCCAGATTATAAAGATTCTAATTTAGCTTCTATATTTTATTTCTTTACTTTTTCAAAATAGACTGATTCACTTACAAATCTCTGTGCTGCCGCCTCGTGAAAGCAATTCCAACCACTGTGCTCAACACTTGGTCAGGATATCACCCTCACCCATGAACGGCACGGCTTGTTATCTTTTTTAGGTTGCAAACACGTGTTTTTCCCCAGATTTCAGAATTGCCTCTCTCTGTTTCCCCTACCCTCCTGAATTTTGACAATTCCGGGTGCATTTGTGGCATGTTTCTAGTAAGGACGATTCGGTACTTTGTGCCTCTACAATTCCATGGGTCTCAGATGACCTTTCACCATAGCAGTGGCCAGACCTGTGGAGTCCAGCTTCCCAGTTTTATCTAAAGAGCTATCTTCCACCCCAACCCATTCCCACGGGGGGAAATAGGCAAGATCTCAAAGCCCCATGACGTTCCTTCATCATTTCTGATTTGAGGTCAATTGAAATGAAAAGGGGTGTGCTAGCAGAGCTCGGGGTAAGTGGTGGATGAGGAGGAATCATATTGCTCTCACCCTATCCAGAATCATCTTGGAGTTTTATTTCCAAAAGATATATGCTTGTTTAATATAGATCATTATTGCCCTCAGCAGCTGAGATGGCATATTAATGACTGACTGGAAGACTCAGGTAATCAGTGGATTCACATTTCTCTCAGCCCCTGCTACATGATTCAGTGACTAATGTGATCCAATTCCTCATTCCCTCAGGAATGTCTTAAGTTTGCTTAGGTTGACTCCCACCTGTGGACTTTAATTAGTCTGAATGATTCCAATATTAGTAAAATTATGGCACATAGATATTAAATCCAGCACTAAGCATCCTCCTTTGGAAATCACTAAGGGCCGATTTATCCAATATTGGTGAAAATAGTTACATTGAATGGTTTTTCACACTATGTGTGCATGTGTCTAGTAAGCTGGTACCCAATACAAACCATTCACTGGCACACATCATTTATGTGCTCACAAATATTACACATTTTTTGCAGCATTTTTCATTCTTCACATAAAGAAAATAAGCATGATTAGACGATTTTCCCAATGTTACTGGGCTAATTAGTGACAGCATCTTCAGGTGTGTGTGTGTTTGTGGGTGCTTGCATGTATATTGGATGCATGTCTGTGCATACACATTTGCATGTGTGTGTGTTGTGTGTGTCTGTGTGTGCATACGTGTGCATGTGTGCATGAGCATGTGTGTGTGTGGAGAGAGAGAGGAGGGTGGGTGAAATTTTTCCCTGAAGTGAGTCAAGTGCTCTCTCCACTAAAATATGCTCTTTCATCAAATTCGTATCTTCTATCCTCACATAATTCATCACAGACCCTAGAATCTAGGAGGTCTTTAATTTTGGTGCCTGTTATATTAAAGATAAGAAATATACTTTTTTTCTTTGAGCCTGCATTTTTCCACTCGCTGTTAAAGAGAGAGACCAGTGAGCTGACTATGCTGTGACTTTGAATGTGAGCAGAATGAAGTTTTGGTACTGGGAAAAGTACTCCCTTGAGACAGTAACAGTTGGGAAATTAAAACAATTGGCTCAACCATTCTGGATATGATGGAGGTAGGGGCTGAAGGGAGGGCACTGTTACTGGGAAATAATAGCAAACTAAATAAATTTTGACCTGAAGCAAGAGAATGTAAAGTGTACTCTGGGACATCAGTAGAAGACAAGAGGGGATAAGCGCACAAGGAACTTTCCAAAGCACCACGTTTACATGACAGAACTACATTAATTTGTTTTATATAAAGCGTTCTGTGAAGAACGATTATTCCGTTGTTTAAATAAAAATGTTCTGAAATCACTGTCTGAGAAAGTCAGATTTTTTACTCATCTAGTTAAAAATATACATAAACTGCATGATAATAAGTGTTAATGACAGTGTAGGCAAATAGGTATTCATTCACTGCCCGAGGAGATGTAGATTTATATAGCTACACTAGAGGTATTTTTGCAAAATATACTACAATATGAAATTCACAGATGACAAGCTCTAAACTATTCATTTCTGCAGGCTATTATTCTACAGGAAAAGAAGGAGATGTGTACAAGAATGCTCATTAAGGCACTATTTGTAATTCTAAGCATTACAAACTCATCTAAAGGCCTAACACTAGAGGAATGGCTAAGTAAACACATATTTATTGTTTGTAATATCATTCAACAGTTAAAAATAATGACTTAGAGCTATATGTATGGATATAGAAAGTCAACCAAAGAATATTACTGGGTGACAAATACAAATGGAGCAATAAGTACAATGTGAAATATATATCCAAACACACACATTCATATGTTAAATACTATATATATACACACATACATATATATATGTTTTTGTTTTTGTTTTGAGACAGAGTCTCTCTCTGTTGCAAGGCTGGAGTGCAGTGGTGTGATCTCAGCTAATTGCAACCTCCACCTCCTGGGTTCAAGGAATTCTCCTGCCTCAGCCTCCCAAGTAGCCGGGACTACAAGTGCGTGCTACCACGCCCAGCTATTTTTTTATATTTTTAGTAGAGATGGGGTTTCACCCTGTTAGCCAGGATGGTCTCTCCATCTCCTGACCTCGTGATCCACCCACCTAGGCCTCCCAAAGTGCTGGGATTACGGGCTTGAACCATCACACCTGGTCTTTTTCTTTTTGTTTCTTTCTTGTTGCCCAGACTGGAGGGCAATGGCGTGATGTTGACTCACTACAACCACTGCCTCCCAGGTTCAAGCGACTCACCTGCCTCAGCCTCCCTAGTAGCTGGGATTACAGGCACCCGCCACCACGCTCAGATAACTTTTTGTATTTTTAGTAGAGACAGGGTTTCACCATGTTGGCCAGGCTGGTCTTGAACTCCTGACCTCAGGGGATCCGCCTGCCTCAGCCTCCTAAACTGCTGGGATTACATGCGTGAGCCACCGCACCTGGCCCATACTTTATATTTTTTCTAAAAAAACAGATGTAATTAAAGGTCTAGAAGAGTATATACAAAACTCAGAAGAGAAAGGAAGGTTTCAAAGGGCATTTTAATTTGTGATTGATTGCATTATTGGCCCCAATTATTCACCCTTCTCTATACCTGTGGCCTGTGACATGAGATGTTTCAATCACTCTTACTAATGGGCAGAGTTCATTTTCTTGACACTTGACTCTGGTTTAAGCCCTGCTGGCTTTGGCTAATATAACAAGGTGGAGATAACTACACCACACGTGAGGCTAGGCCTTAAGAAACTTTACACGTCACTGCTTTTTCTCTTGCTATCTGCCATCCCCATGATAAGAACGTTCCTGGGATAGACTACTAGTCACAGATGAAGGATGAGATTTAACTAGACCAGAGCTCCTGCAGCCAACCTCAGAACTGCAGTGAAAAGCAGAGCCGCATAGCCAAACCCAAAGGACCTGAACCCACCGAGCTGCGTATGCACAAGTGTTCACAGAGAGATGCTTTAAGCCATTGAGCTTTGGGGTAGCTTAGAATGCAGTGTCATTGTATTAGCTGGACAATTATTACAATAGTTGACTAATCTGTAGCTTACTTATGATGTTTATTTAAAAAGCAAGTGAGAAATATGCATTATAAAAATATTAAGAAAAAGAAAGTCAGCCAACATTTGGCTATTCACATTTTAGGAGGCTATTTACTTTCTGGATGTGAGATGGCAGCCTGTCTTTTAGAAGCCAGGGTAGAAAGGAAGTATTATCTAAGAATGAAATTTGAACTCCTATTTGTGTATGTGTAGGTACACTTGTATATTCTTTTACCTATGACCGTAGTACTTGGTCTGACCATGCACAGATCATTTACATTTCTAGAACTTATTTTCTCTGCAAGAAGAATGGAGACTAAGGATGGGGCTTAGTGATCTAAATTCTTTGATAGGCTTCACATTCTAACATGTTACAATTTGCCTTTCAAGCTTTACTGGGACATAGAGGTTTGCTGCATTCTCTGATGGAACAGCCTCTTTGTTCCCTTAAGGGAGAGCATTTGTTTTGAAATACTTTTCTCAGAATCTTATGATTTCAGAGTTTTCATCCTTCAGGATGGCAACCTTTGTTAACTCAAAAAGAAAATTTTGAATTTTTTTTTCTTTTTTTTGGTCGTTGTTTTTGTTTTTATCTTTTGCCTTTTACCCTCTTATGGGGCCATCGTAATGCCGTTTTTATTTTCATGGAAGAGAATTAAAAAGCACACATATAGTCCTCCTTAACATATTAGAAAAGGGAATGAAGAAATGTATATTTATTGAGTTCAAAGCCCTTGCCAAGCTACAGGCAAGAACATTTCACATAGACTAGAAGCAATATGACATGGTTGAAATAGCCAGATCTTATGTCTAAATGATCTCAGTTTGAAATTCAATTGCACTTCTAACCAGCTGTAGACCTTTGAAACCTTACTTAACTTCTCTGCGGCTGTGTGACTAACTTGTGAAAGGAAAAATAATAACATAGCCCTCAGTGGATATTTTAGAGCACTAATGATATACATAAAAGTTAAAAATATAGAAGAAGGCAAAAGTATAATAATAGAGAATCAGTAGCTCTATTGTCCAACACTCCTTATAATAAGAATGTGAAGTAATTTTATTGAACACATTTTGAAGATAAAAATTATATAATCCCCAAAATGTAAACATTTTCTATTATTAAATTTCTAATATTAACATTGGGTCAATTGCATGGTTACAGTTAAATCTCAGGGACTTCCACATCTAGCCATGTAAGAAAAACAGGTCAAAAACTTTTCTTTTGACATGCATTTCAAAAACTCTAGATACAACATTGTGAGGGGAAATGTGGTCAGACATGGAGAAAGAAAGTTTTTGAAGACTAGATGAAAGTGCGGGACCATTATCCCTAGAGAAGAGAAGTAAACAACGCAAACCCCATAGTTGCCTCACCTTCCTTCCAGGAAGAAATGTTTGGAAAGCAGAGCACAGGGGTCTCACCGAGATGAGTAACAGATCAGAGTGTAGGGAGAAGGATGCTAGTATTTCTGGTACATAATAGCATTTTAGAAGAAGCTGTATAGATAAAGAGCTCCAGAAATAGACATGAATGTCACCTGAGTCTTTGGCAGGGCATTAAGCTGTCCAGTTGTAGAGTGAGACTTCCTTAAACCTGACCAAAAGGCACCCCACAGAGCTACAGGCAGAGCTCCAGAGGGGCACACCTCAAAGAAGAATAAAGTAGGCCTGGAGTAAGGTTCTGCTAGGGGGAAAAAAAAGCTTTAAAAAAGCCAAAAGACTTAAAAAACATTCTGTGGCTAACTTAACTGAACTCCAAAACTGGACTCAATACTCTTTATGTGAAGGCAACAAAACACTGACATTCAGATTTAAAAACTCACAATGTAAAAGAGCTAGACATAAAAGCATCAGCAACGTGATTCATACAAAGACAACTCATTTAATAAACACACATTCAATAATGATAGAGATAATACATTTAGCAGACAAGGTCTACAGAAGAGCTATAAAATGTTTGGCAAGGATCAAAAAAATATTAACACAATGAGGAGAGAAGTGGAGGATCTGAAAAATAATCCCAACAACTCATCAGTTAAAAAATCAGACATAAAACATTCTACAGATGATAGTAATAGTAGATTAGATAATAGCAAAAAATCAGGGAACTTGAAGACACAGGAATGGAAATTACCCAAATTGAAGAACAAACAGGAAAAGTATCTGGAAAAAAAATGGATCTTCACTGATGTCAGGGAACTCATTGAGCAGTATTTGGAATCCCAAAATGGAGAGAATGAAGAAGTGAGGTAAAAAGCCATGAATAAACAATGACCAAAAACATTCCAAATTTCGTAAAAACTATAAACCCACAGATCCAATCATCTCAATGTAGCCTGAACAAAATAAACACTGAAAAATACACCAAAGAACATTACAATCAAATTGCTGCTGAAAACAATAGATTAAAAAAAATTTTTAAAGCAGACAGAGACATTAAAATACACTAGGTGGAAAGGAGCAAATCAAAATTAGTGCTGCCTTCTCACTCAAAAAACAATGCAATTTGGTGAACCAGGGAGATGTCAAAAAATAATAAATGAATTAGAGATAAGTATAGTAAAAATAATAATAGGAATAATAGCAAACTTAGACACTATAAAAACTATGCCAAAATAATTTTCAGATAAAAGCTTAGAGCATTTATTGGCCACTCGCTTGCACTACAGAAAATATTAAAATAGATTCCTAAGGCAGAAGAAAAATGACACCAAATGGAATTATTATCTATACCAACGCAGAAATCATAAGTAGCAAACATGTATGTCAATAGAAGACATGTTTTACTCACTTCTAACTTTTTAATTGACTAAAGCAGTATGAATGTTGCATTGACAGGCTATTATATATGTAGAAATGAATACGATAATATTGTAAAAGATGAGAAAAATAAATGAAATTATACTTTTGTATAGTCTAACCCTATATGTAAAAAAGAATTTTATTTTTTGAGGTAGCCTGTCAAGAGTTAAGAAAGCATACTATAAATTTGAGACAACAATTGAAACGTAAAATAAAAAGATGCAGAGCTATTAAGCATGAGAAATCAGCAATATAAAATAATAAAACAAATAAGAAATAAATCATCCCAAAAGAATTACGGAAATGATAAAAAGGAGAATCAAGGCAAAATTGGCCAAATAAAGAAAAAAAATTAAGAGATTTAAACATGAACTTCTCTATAATTACATAAGATGTACATAGTCTAAGTATCTAAATACAAAAATTTAAGAGAAAGATTATGTCAGGCAGGAAAAAAGAGTAAAACCAAACTAGAGCCTGTCTAAAAAAATGTGTTT